>NC_133418.1:59198181-59518409 GCF_049350105.2 Macaca mulatta | reverse complement strand
CGTCCTCATTTTCTTTAATCTATTGGTTTAAGTTTTTCCCTTGAATTGGAAAATATTTCCTGATGTTCATAGGTTTTCTAAGTTTACAAAGAAATGCTCTGTCCCTCTGTAGTACACTCATGTGCCACTAAAGGCTAAATCTTCAAAATAAAAAGCCAAACCTAAGGAGATAACTGATAACTCATTGAAGTGAAATGATTGTGGTTGCCACTAATTCACATTCCACACAATCCAATACGAAGAAATGGTCGGGATTGCATGCATGTGGACTTCCACATGGTGACCTGTGCATCTGTTCCTCTTGCTGCTCAAACATCTTCCTCCCTAGAAGAAGACACGGTCTAGACATCAGTAAGTTGGCAAAATGGGCCAATGCAGCACGTGTTTCCCACAGAAACATCAATTTGAACAACTATCCACATGTGACAATACCTTCACAAGCACTAAGGATACCAGGTGAGAGATTACAGCACCCGATTGTAGTGCAGAAATAAGAAAAGACTCCTGTAATCCCAGCACTTTGGGAGGCCGAGGCGGGTGGATCATGAGGTCAGGAGATCAAGACCATCCTGGCTAACATGGTGAAACCCCGTCTCTACTAAAAATACAAATAATTAGCCGGGCATGGTGGCAGGTGCCTGTAGTCCCAGCTACTTGGGAGTCTGAGGCAGGAGAAAGGCGTGAACCTGGGAGGCAGAGGTTGCAGTGAGCCGAGATTGCGCCACTGCACTCCAGCCTGGGTGACAAAGCAAGACTCCGTCTCAAAAAAAAAAAAAAAAAAAAAAAGAAAGAAAGAAAGAAATAAGAAAAGACATATTGAGACATATTGAGGAGGGTATGAAGGACAGTTTTGCATTACCCATAGCACCCCTGCCTCGACCTCAGTCAGCACAGTGTGGTCAGGCATACCCTCCACTTAGGGGAAGGAGAGGGAAGTAAGCAACAAACTTTGTCTCAGACCTCAACACTAGGGTCACCCCAGTAAAATGCCGTGGTCAAGCCCACATAGTCCTAGATTCCAGATCAATACCCACAGATTGGGCCTCAGGCCTGCCCCAGTGCCAGGAAACTCCCACAGCTCCGGACTCCAGGCCTGCCTGGGAGACTCAGTCTCCAGGCCCACCCTACCACCAGGCCAGCCCCCACAGTCCTGGTCATCAGGCCTGCACCCTGGACCCAGCTTCTATGCCTTTTCCTTGTGGATACATGCTCTAAGCCTATCTAGTGCCAGGCTAGCCCCTGCAGCCCCAGGTTTCAGACTGCTCCAGATTCCAGGCCAGCCCAAAGCCAGGTCTACCCAGACAGCCCCAGGCTTCAGACCTGCTCTAGATTCCAGGCCAGCCCAAAGCCAGGTCTACCCAGACAGCCCCAGGCTTCTGGCCCACTCCAGTGCCACATCAGTACTCCTGACCTCAGGTATCAGGCCAGCATTCATGGACATATGCTCCAGGTCTGCCCAGTACCAGGCTAGCCCATGCAGTCCCACCCTCCAGGCTGGCCACTGCAGCTCCATACCCCAGCAGACATAAGGAGCAGTCTTGCTCCAGCAGACTCGGGGTCCAGGCCCATCCCAGTAGACCCCAGTGTTGAGCCAGCTCCCACAAACCCAGACTCCAGGACCATCACTGCCGACCCAGGTTATAGGTTGGCCCCCAAGGCCTCAGGACTCAGGCTAGCCCTCACAGACCTACCCTCTTGGCCACACCTAACCTCCAGCATGGCACCCACAGACCCAGGCTCCAGACTAGTCCCCATGATACCAGACTAGCCCTCATAATCCCAGGCTCCAAACTGGCCGCTGTGGATCCAGACTGCATCCAAGATCTCTAGCACCAGGCCAGCCACAGGCTCTAGGCTAATCCCAATGGCTCCAGTGTCCAGTGGATCCAGTGCCCAGGTCTGCTCTAGCAGGCCCAGGAGCCAGGCCAGCCCCAGTAGATACCAGTACCAGGCTGGATCCCACAGACTAAGGTTCTAAGACCACCCCTGCAGACCCAGGCACCAGGCCCATCCCAGAGTATGGCCAGTCCCTGCAGACTCATGCTAAAGGTCTACGTTAGTGCTAGATCAGCTCCCGTGGACCCAGGTTTTATGCCCAACCAATAAGTCCATTCCAGTGGATCCAGGTTCCAGGCCTAACTCACTAACCTAGGTACCAAGCCCACCCACCAGCTGATCTAGGCACCAGGCCAGCTTGCCTGAGGTCTTGAACAGCAAGCCCATCCGCAGACCATGCCAGATGGCCTGCTCAGAATCTCTGGATAAACTGATTGGCAAAGGACTTTCCCAGACAAAGCCAGTCTGCAAAGACCAGAATAAGTCCCTACTTCTTCAAGTGCACAGGCACCAATATGTGACCACCAGCATCAATAAGAACCAAGGAGGCTGAGCCCAGTGGCTCATACCTGTAATCCCAGCACTTTGGGAGACCAAAGCTGGAGGATCACGTGTGCCAAGAGTTCAAGATCAGTCTGGGAAAATAGTAAAATCCTGCCTCTACAAAAATACAAAAATTAGCTGAGTATGGTAGCACACACCTGTAGTTCCAGCTACTTGGGAGGCTGAGGTGGGAGGATCCCTGGAGCCCAGGAGGTCGAGGCTGCAGTGGGCCATGATCATGCTACTGCACTCCAGCCTGGGCAACAGAGTGAGACCCTATCTCAAAGAAGAATAACAACAACAACAACCAGGGAAAAGTGACACCACTAAAGGAACGAAATAAAGCATCAGCAACTGACTCTAAAGAAATGAAGATTTATGAACTGTATAACAAAGACTTCAAAATAAGAAAGCTCAGTGAACTTTAAGAAAACATAGAAAGCAATTCAATGAAAATAGGAAAAAGAAATGACCAATGTGAGAAATTTAACAGAGATTGAAAATATGTTTTAAAAAATCAAACAAATTCTGGAGCTAAGCAACACAATGAATGAAATTAAAAAATGCAATAGAGTGCACCAACAAAATAATTGATCAAGCAGAAGAAAGAATCTGTGGATTCAAAGACAGGTTGTTTGAAAATATACAGTCAAAGGGGGAAAAAGAATGAAAAAGAATGAAGAAAGCTTACAAGATGTATGGAATAGCATCAAAAGAGCAAATATTTAAATTATTGGATTTTTTTTTTTTTTTTTTTTTGAGATGAAGTCTCGCTCCTGTCACCCAGGCTGGAATGTAATGTCACAATCTTGGCTCACTGCAACCTCTGCCTCCCAGGTTCGAGTGATTCTCCTGCCTCAGCCTCCCAAGTAGCTGGGATTACAGATGGCCATCACTACACCTGGCTAATTTTTGTTTGTTTGTTTGTTTGTTTGTTTGAGACGGAGTCTCACTCTGCTGCCTAGGCTGGAGTCCAGTGGCCAGATCTCAGCTCACTGCAAGCTCCGCCTCCCAGGTTTATGCCATTCTCCTGCCTCAGCCTCCCGAGTAGCTGGGACTACAGGCGCCGGCCACCTCGCCCGGCTAGTTTTTTGTATTTTTTAGTAGAGACGGGGTTTCACCGTGTTAGCCAGGATGGTCTCAATCTCCTGACCTCGTGATCCGCCCATCTCGGCCTCCCAAAGTGCTGGGATTACAGGCTTGAGCCACCGTGCCCGGCCTAATTTTGGTATTTTTAGTACAGACAGGGTTTCACCATATTGGCCAGGCTGGTCTTGAACTCCTGACCTCAGGTGATCTGCCCACCTCGGCCTCCCAAAGTGCTGGGATTACAGGCGTGAGCCCCTGCGCCCAGCCAATGATACCATTTCTTACTGCTGCTTTCCACTGAGTGGGTCACATGAAAGATTTCTGTCTTAGTTGTCATGTGACTGCTGCATCTCATGGAAAAACAAAAGGAATTTTTTATACAAGATAAATAACATATATTCTGGGCAGATGATCTCAACCCAGTAGATGAGAGTTTGATTTACACATAACTACTTGTGAATATGAGTTTTTTTGTTTTTGTTTTTTGTTTTTGTTTTTTGAGTCAGGGTCTCACGCTGTCACTGAGGTTGGAGTGCAGTGGCCCTATTTTGGCTCAATGCAGGCGCGAACTCTTGGGCTCAGGTGATCTGCCTTAGTCTTCCAAGTAGCTGGGACTACAGGTGTGCACAACCACACTCAGCTAATTTATTTTATTTTGTAGATACAGGGTCTTGTTATATCATTCAGGCTGGTCTCAAACTCCTGGCCTCAGGCAATTATCCCACCTCAACCTCCCAAAATGCTGAGATTACAGGTGTGAGCCACTATGTCCATCCAAATATGGGGTTTTTAAAACAAATATAATGTCTTAGAGTTTCATTGTGTTTTATAATCATCACTGTTATGTTTAAATCTAATTAAGTCCATCTAATAAAGGAGAAATACATGTTTGTGTCTGGTGTTGATAAATATAAAAACATTAAGCTATGGCTTTAAAATGAACATTTTGTTTTCATGAAAATGTTTGTTAATCCAGCCAACAGAATTATGTGCAAAAGTATTGAGCATATAATAAAGTTATTCATTTACAAATGAAAACTGTTTCCCCCCAAAACTTCAGTTACTTTAGCTATTCTAAGATAAAATTCAAGGGGTTCTACTGCAAACTGGCAGCATGAAATGCTGCATTGATCGGTTCTTCAGTGAAACAACTGTAACTGGTGGAGACTATAAAAAAATAAAAAATAAAAAAACGACTCATTTGAAGTCCCTGAAAATTTTCCCAAAATCATACAGCAAACGAAGAAACATTTATTCAAGGAAATCTATTAAATTTCCTTATGAGCTGTAAGAGTTTGTGACACTTGAGCCACAACCTGATTCTGATACATAACAGCTGGGCTCCCAACTAAACTCCACCCTCAATCCTGGAACCTTGGCCCTCAGTGAAAGCAGCTGACCCTATTTTCCCACCCAAATGATTGCTTTTTTGGCCTACCCCATCCCCTATCCTGTGCCCATAAAAATCAGACCAGCTGGCAGAAAAAAGAGAAGAAAAGAGCAACACAAGCAGCTGACCGGCAGGGATACAAGCTGCTGAGAGGTGAGCAGAAAAGCTACAAGTGAGCATCAGAGACTATAGATAAACATAACTAACTTCAGATGGTGTAGTTTCAGAGGGTAACCCAGCCAAAGATGGCTGGGCTTCGGGGAAAGATCACCTTCTTCCTGTACCATCCCCTTTCCAGCTCCTTTTCTGCCCAGAGCCACTTCCACTGCTCGATAAAGTCTTCTGCATTCATCATCATTCAAACAGTTTGCGTAACCTGATTCTTGCTGGACACCAAACAAGAACCTGGGCGTCAAAAATGGCAGGTGCAGGAGGCTGTCACCCTGAGCCTTCACTGAGCTGTTAACACTTAGCCATCCACAGACTGCAGGCTGAGTGAAATGAGCCACTCCAGTTCCTGCCCATGAAGGGGGTCAAGGTCAAGGGAAATATCCCATCTCAATTCCTGTCTGCCCTCATCCAGCTCAGCTTGATAGAAACTCCACTCCAGACAGGTTTGACCAAGAAGACAGCTTCCTTTCTCTTCAGTTCCCAGTCAATGGATACAACATCGCACCAAGAGTGCCACCAGCATCCCTCATCTTCTTCAGCTATGAGTTGCAGAAGCTAAATTCCTGAGTGTGGCTAAGAAGTTGAAGGCTTCTTTCCTCTACCTAGCACTTACTCATAGGTGGAGGCTCTACTCCAGGCACAGCAGGCTGAGAATGATGGAGCCCCTACTGGTCTTACCCCAGATAACTTCTAGGGTGGAGGTTTCACACTGATGAGGCAGGATAAGAAGACCAGAGGCCACCATCCTCATCTAGCATCATGTTTGTAAAGCATGATTGTCATTCATGCCCCCAGCTCCAGAGCAGTGGTTCAGAAATACTGGCTAGAAGGATAAACAATCTATAAGAAAGTTCCAAAGCTCTCCCCAAGGAACTGACTTTATTTGAATGGGCAGAAGAAAGAATCAACAAACTTAAAGATAGATCAATAAAGATTTTGTAAACAAACAAACAACAACAACAACAAAAACAGAAAAAAAAAAAAAAAAAGAAGAAAATAGAGCAGGGCCACAGGAGAAACTGAAAAACTGAGACATCATGAAGCATCCTGACATACGTCAAATGAAAGTAGTAGAAAAAGAGGAAAGAAGGGACCTGAAAAAATATTCAAAGTTCTGGACGCAATGGCTCATGCCTGTAATCACAGCACTTTGGGAGGCTGAGGTGGGTGGATCACATGGTCAGGAGATCGAGACCACCCTGGCCAACATGTTGAAGCCCCATCTCTACTAAAAATACAAAAATTAGCTGGGCATGGCAGTGCATTCCTGTAATCCCAGCTACCAGGGAGGCTGAGGCAGGAGAATCACTTGAACCCAGGAGGCAGAGATTGCAGTGAGCCGAGATCACACCATTGCACTCCAGTCTGGCAACAGAGCTGGACTCCGTCTCAAAAAACAAAACAAAACAACAACAACAAAGAATTAATGGTTAAAAGCTCCCCACATTTGATAAAAAACATTAATTTATATATCCAAGAAGCTCAAAGAACTCCAAGTAGGATAAATGCAAAGAGATCACACCCAAACACATAGTTGTAAAGTTGCTAAAAGACAAAGAGAAAATCTTGAAAGCCGCAAAAGAAAAGCAACTTGTCATGAACAAAGGAAACTTAATAGGATTAACAACTGGACCAGGCACAGTAGCTCACACCTGTAATCCCAGCACTTTGGGAGGCCAAGGCAGGTGGATCACTTGAGGTCAGGAGTTCACGCGCAGCCTGACTAATGTGGTGAAACCCCATCTGTACTAAAAATACAAAAATTAGCTGGACATGGTGGCACGTGCCTGTAATTCTAGTTACTTGGGAGGATGAGGCATGAGAATCGCTTGAACCCGGGAGGTGGAGGCTGCAGTGAGCTGAGATCACGCCACTGCACTCCAGCCTGGGTTACAGAGATAGACTCTGTCTGAAAAAATAAAAAATAAGATTAACAACTGACTTCTCATTTGAAACAACAGAGGCCAGAAAGTAGTGGAATGATATATTCAAATTGCCTAATGTCAACCAATAATTTTACATCCAGGAAAAATATCTTTCAAAAATGAAGGCAAAATAATAACATTTCAAAATAAACAGGCTGGTGTGGTGGCTCACATCCATGGTCCCAATACTTTGGCAGGCCAAGGTGAGAAGATCACTTGTAGCCAAGAGTTTGAGACCAGCATGGGCAACATAGCAAGACTACCTCTCTACAAAAAAAAATTAGCCAGGCATAGTGGCATGTGTTTATAGTCCTAGCTGCTCAGGAGGCTAAGGCAGGAGGATCCTTTGTACCCAGGAATTTAAGGCTGCATTGAGCTATGATCACACCACTGCAATCCACCCTGAGCAACAGAGCAGGACTCTGTCTCAAAAAAAAAAAAAAAAAAAAAGATAAACATAAATGAAAACATGTAATCCATTGTTAGCAGACCCTTCTTACAAGAAATATTAAAGAAAGTTTTTCAAACTGAAAGCAAGTGACTCTAGAGAAGAATTCAAATCCACATGAAAAAATAAACAGTACTGATAAAGGTAATTATGTAATTCTTTTTAAAAAGGATAAACTTACATTACTTCACCTCTTTTTTCTTTTTTTTTTTTTTTTTGAGACGGAGTCTCGCTCTGTCGCCCAGGCTGGAGTGCAGTGGCCGCATCTCAGCTCACTGCAAGCTCCGCCCCCCGGGTTCACGCCATTCTCCTGCCTCAGCCTCCCGAGTAGCTGGGACTATAGGCGCCCGCCACCTTGCCCGGCTAGTTTTTTGTATTTTTTAGTAGAGACGGGGTTTCACCGTGTTAGCCAGGATGGTCTCGATCTCCTGACCTCGTGATCCGCCCGTCTCGGCCTCCCAAAGTGCTGGGATTACAGGCGTGAGCCACCGCGCCCGGCCTACTTCACCTTCTCTTAACTGATTTTAAAGGAAATGTATAAAACAATATGTATATAATTGTGTTGTTTGATCTATACCATGTAAGAATGTGTTATATTTTACAATAGTAGCACAAAATAGGTGGTGGAAGCAAAGCTTTAAGGAGTAAAAAAATTGTACCACATGGTAACTCTAATCCACAGGAACAAATGAATACACAAGAAATGGTAAATAAGAAGGTGAATAGGCTGGGTATGGTGGATCAGCTCATAATCCCAACCCTTTGGGGAGGCTGAGGCAGGAGGATCACTTGAGGCCAGGAGTCCAAGACCAGGCTGAGCAGCATAGTGAGACCTTTGTCTCTATAAAAATATATTTTTAAAAACTTAGCTGGGCATGGTGGCACGTGCCTGTAATCCTAACCACCCAGGAGGCTGAGGGAGGAGGATCACTTGAGCCCAGGAGTTCAAGGCTGTAGTAAGCAATGATCACACCACTCTACTCCAACCTGGGTGATGAGAGAGATGCCATCTCCTTTAAAAAAAATGGTTTTAAGGTTAATAAAATAAACTCTGAATATATACCTGCTTTCTCCTTTCTCCTCTTCCTTACCAGACATAAAAACATATAAAGTGATAGTTATAACAATATATTTGGGGTTGGTATCATATACAGACATAATATATACGAGAATAATAGTACAAAGGGGGACAAAAGTAGAGATATGTAGGAGTAACATTTCTCTATCTTAATGGAATTGAGTTAGTATGAGTCTGAAGTAGGTTTTTTCTTTGTTTGTTTGTTTGTTTGTTTGGAGATGGAGTCTCTGTCACCTAGGCTGGAGTGCAGTGATGCAATCTCAGCTCACTGCAACCTCTGCCTCCCAGGCTCAAGTGATTCTCTTGCCTCAGCCTCCCAAGTAGCTGGGATTACAGGCACCCACTACCAAACCTGGCTAATTTTTGTATTTTTAGTAGAGACAGGGTTTCACCGTGTTGGTCAGACTGGTCTTGAACTCCTGACCTCAAGTTATCTGCCCTCCTCGGCTTCCCAAAGTGCTGGGATTATAGGCATGAACCACCACGCCCGGCTCTTAAGTAGATTTTGATAAGTTGAGACGTATGCAGTAAGCCCTAGACCAATTGCTAAGGCAGTAATTAAGAAAAAAAACCTGTCAAAAAAAGGTAAAGAGATTAAAATATTGAACTAGAAAATATTCATTTAATGCAAGCAATAGCAGTAAAAGAGCAGTTGAGGAACAAAAAAAGTGAGACGTATAGAAAATAAAAAGTAAAATGGTAGACGTAAAAGTATCAATAGTAACATTAGAAGTGAATTAATTAAATAATTTAATCAAAGACAGACATTAGGCTGGTCCCGTGGTAGTGGGTTATCAGAACTTACTAACATTAGTGTCACTAAAGTTGGTATACAACCCCCAACTGCTAAATTTGACTGGCTTAAAAAAAACAACAAAAGACAAAAGGCAGACATTATCAGACTGGATAAAAAAAAAGAAAAGACCTAAGTATATGCTATCCAATTTTAGATTCAAATATGCAAATAAGAAACTGAGTGGTACCAGCCTGGGCAACATAGTGAGACCTTGTCTCTACCAAAAATACAAAAACTTAGCCTGGTAAAGTGGCAAGCGCCTGTAGTCCCAGCTACTCAGGGGGCTGAGGTGGGAGGATCACTTGAGCCCAGAAGGTGGAGGCTACAGTGAGCCAAGATCACACCACTGCATTCCAGTCTAGGTAACAGTGAGACCCCATCTCAAAAAAAAAAGAAAAAAAAAAAAAAGAAACTGAAGTGGTTATACTTATCTCAGACAAAACAGGCATTAAAACAAAAGTTACTAGAGATAAACAGGAACATTTTATAACGCTAAAACAGTGAATCAATTTGGAAAATATAACAGAAATATTTATACACCTGTGATCCTATTACACACACATATGTTTTAGCCCACGGTTCCCGGCTCATAACTATCATAACCTTTATTACAGTGTTTGTTATAATTTTGGGACATTTTAGGCCTCAGAAGTAGGCCTCAGAAGGCTGGGTGCAGTGGCTCACGCCTATAATCCCAGCATTTTAGGAGGCCGAGGCGGGTAGATCACTTGAGGTCAGGAGTTCGAGACCAGCCTGGCCAACATGGTGAAACTCCATCTCTACTAAAAATACAAAAATTAGCTGAGCGTGGTGGTGCGCGCCTGTAGTCCCAGCTACTCGGAAGGCTGAGGCAGGAGAATTGCTTGTTCCCGGGAGGTGGAAGTTGCAGCATGCCGAGATTGCGCCACTGCACTCCAGCCTGGTGACGGAGCGAGACTCTGTCTCAAAAAAAAAAAAAAAAAGAAGTAGGCCTCAGGAAACAAAAATCTCTCTCTGATTTTATCCCGTCCTCCTTTTACCTGCCCAGGGCAGGACTCTAATCTAATTGTATATCAAAAGATGCTTATTCCAGAGAATGTCCTGCCCCATACCCTGGAGGGAGGAATGCTACACAGAGAGGCCAAGAAAAGTCTGAACAGACAGGCCTCGGTGGGTTTAGATCATGTGCTTTCTGTCCAATAACATTTCTACACAGTTGTCAATCATGCCTATGTAACACAGCCTCTATAAAAACCCAAAAGGACGGGGTTCAGAGAGCTTCTGGAGAGGTAAGCACGTGGAGGCTGGCACGAAGGTGACGAGCTCATCCACATGCTGGGAGGGTGATGTACTCCCAACTGCACGGGGACGGAAACTCCTGTGCTCAGGGCCCTTCCAGGCCTCGCCCTATGTAGCTCTTCATGTGGCTGTTTATTTGTATACTTTAAAATATCCATTTGGGCCAGGCGTGGTGACTCATGCCTGTAATCCCAGCACTTTGGGAGGCTGAGGCAGACAGATCACTTGAGGTCAGGAGTTCAAGACCAGCCTGGCCAACATGGTGAAACCCTGTCTCTACTAAAAATTCAAAAATTAGTGGTATGTGGTGGCGGGTGCCTGTAATCCCAGCTACTTGGGAGGCTGAGGTGGGAGAATCGCTTGAACCTGGGGAGGTTGCAGTGAGCTGCCTGCCTGGGTGACAGAGTGAGAATCCATGTCTACAAAGTAATAAAAAATTAGTCAAGCATGGTGGCGTGTGCCTATATTCCTAGCTACTTTGTAGCCTGAGGCAGGAGAATCGTTTGAGCCCAGAAGGTTACAGTGAGCTATGATGGCACCACTGCACTCTAAAGCCTGGGTGACAGAAAAAAAAAAAAAAAAAGGCAGTTGACTTCAGCCAGGTGTCAGATCACTCAGACTTTTCGTTGTTCTGTGTATGTCCCCAAATGACTGTAAAAGTGCTGCAAGTATCGATTTTGGAGTCGCAAATAAATTTTAGCAAATAGGCAAATTT
The DNA here is from genome assembly GCF_049350105.2 of Macaca mulatta. Taxonomy (NCBI): domain Eukaryota; kingdom Metazoa; phylum Chordata; class Mammalia; order Primates; family Cercopithecidae; genus Macaca; species Macaca mulatta. The sequence continues at coordinate 59,507,140 of NC_133418.1, read as the reverse complement.
ACAATTCTGAATCTACAAATGAGAACAAACTGTTATTTAGGAATAAATTTAACAGAAGAAGTTTAAGACCAGTACTCTGAAAACCACAAGACATTTTTCAAAGAAATTAAAGAACATTTAATAGATGGAAAGATATCCCACAGCCATCAAACAGAAGCCTCAATATTGTTAAGAGATCTGTCCTCTTCAAATTGATCTATAGTTTTAACTCAATCTCTACTAAAATTCCAGCTTGTTTCTTTGCAGAAATTGACAAACTGATCCTAAAATTCATACAGAAACTCAGAATAGCCAAAACAATCTTGAAAATGAATAATAAAATGGGAGGACCCACCTTTCCTGATTTCAAAATTTACTACAAAGCTACAGGAATTAATACAGTGTGGTACTGGAATAAAGATAGATAGATAGATAGATAGATAGATAGATAGATAGATAGATCAATTGAATAAAATTAGGAGTCCAGAAATAAACTATTACATTTATGGTCAGTTGATTTTTGACATAGGAGCTAAGCCAATTCAACAGGGAAAGAACAGCCTTCTCAGCAAATGGTGCTTGGACATCTGGATAGTCACACACGAAACAATGAAGTTGGACTCTTACAAAAACAATATACAAAAATCAACTCAAAATGGATCAAAGACCTAAATATAAGAGCTAAACTGTGAAACTATTATAGTTTCTTAAATATGACATCTAAAGCATGAGCAACAAAAAATAAAATAGATAATGGGACTTGTACCTGGGATATATAACAAACTATTACAACTTAATAATAAAAAGACAAGGCCAGGCATAGGCTCACGCCTGTAATCTCAGCACTTTGGGAGGCCAAGGTGAGAACATTGCTTGAGTCCAGCCTGGGCAACATAGTGAGACCTCACCTCTACAAAAAATAAAATTAGCTAGGCACAGTGGCATGCACCTGTAGTCCCAGCTACTTGGGAGGCTGAGGTGGGAGAATGACCTGAGCCTGGGATGTCAAGGCCGCAGTGGACTGAGATTGCACCATTGCACTCCAGCCTGGGCAACAGAGTGAGACTCTGTCTCAACAATAATGAGAAGAAGACAAATAACCTAATTAAAAATAGGCAAAGATTCTGAATGGACAGTTCTCCCAATAAAATACACAAATGGCCAGAAGACACATCGAAAGATGCTCAATACCATTAGCTATTAGGTAATGTATATCAGGTAAATGTAAATGAAAACCACAATGAGATGCCACTTCACACTTGCTAGGATAGGTATAATAAAAAAATAGATAATAACAAGTGTTGACAAGGATATGGAAAAATTGGAGCCCTTCTACACTGCTGGTGTATAAAGTGTAGCCACTTTGGAAAATCGTCTGGCAGTTCCTGAAAAAGTTATACATAGAGTTATTATGTGATACAGCAATTCTACTACTAGATATATATCTAAGAGAAGTGAGAAATAAAAACATACATCCATATGAAAATTTGTACAGCATTATTATTTATAACAGCAAAAAAGTGGAAATGACCCAAATGTCCATCAACTGATGAGTGGATAAATAAAATATGGTATACTCATACAATAGAATATTATTCAGCAATAAAAAGACGTGAAGTACTGATACATACCACAACATGGATGAACTTTGAAAACACTACACCAAATGAAAGAAGCCAGTCACAAAGGAGCCATATAGTATATTATTCCATTTATATAAAATGTCCAAGATAGGGCCAGGCGTGGTGGCTCATGCCTGTAATCCCAGCACTTTGGGAGGCCGAGGCGGGCAGATCACCTAGGTCAGGAGTTCGAGACCAGCCTGATTGATATGATGAAACGCCGTCTCTACTAAAAATACAAAAATTAGCTGGGCGTGATGGCATGCGCCTGTAATCCCAGCTACTCGGCAGGCTAAGACAGGAGAATCGCTTGAACCTGGGAGACGGAGATTGCAGTGAGCCAAGATCGTGCCATTGCAGTCTAGCCTGGGCAACAAGAGCAAAACTCCATCTCAAAAAAAAATAAATAAAAAAAGTCCAGGACAGGCAAATCTAAACAGACAGAAAGTAGATTAGTAGTTGCCTAGGTCTCAGGGGATGGGGGAGTTAGGAGTGATGGCTAAGGGGTATGTGGTTTCATTTGGGGGTAATAAAAAATTCTAAAATTGATTGTGGTGATGGTTGCACAACTCTGTGAACATATTAAAAGTCATCAAATTGTATACTTTAAATGGGTGAATTGCATGATATGCAAATTATATCTTAATAACTTTTTTTTTTTTTTGTCAGAGTCTTGCTCTGTCACCCAGGCTGAAATGCAGTGGTGCAATCTCAGCTCCTGCAACCCCCACCTCCTGGGTTCAAGTGATTCTCCTGATTCAGCCTCCCGAGCAGCTGGGACCACAGGCGCCTGCCACCATGCCCAGCTAATTTTTTTTTTTTTAGTAAAGATGGGGTTTCACCATGTTGGCCAGGCTAGTCTCGAACTCTTGACCTCGTGTGATCTGCCCGCCTTGGCCTCCCAAAGTGCCGGGATTACAGGCATGAGCCAATAAAGCTTTTTTTTAAAAAAACAGAAGTAAATGAGTTACAAGTTTCCAAAAGGAAATTGATGAAATAATTCAAAATACCAAAGAAAATAGTGCTTGCAGGTAACTTTACCTAAAAGACTATGAGAAGCTTTGAAAAATTATTATTTAATCCTGTAAGATGTTTGAACAGTGAGAATATTAAAAATATTGATAATGATATTTTTCTACTTGATCATTTTCTCTCTCTCCTTTTACTCTTAACAAATCACATTTTTTTTTTTTTTTTTTGAGACGGAGTCATGCTCTGTCGCCCAGGCTGGAGTGCAGTGGCCGGATCTCAGCTCACTGCAAGCTCCGCCTCCCGGGTTCACGCCATTCTCCTGCCTCAGCCTCCCGAGTAGCTGGGACTACAGGCGCCCACCACTTCGCCCGGCTAGTTTTTTGTATTTTTTAGTAGAGACGGGGTTTCACCGTGTTAGCCAGGATGGTCTCGATCTCCTGACCTCGTGATCCGCCCGTCTCGGCCTCCCAAAGTGCTGGGATTACAGGCTTGAGCCACCGCGCCCGGCCAACCAAATCACATTTTTATGTGTTTGTATGTCTTGTGCTAAATTGATTTCAAAGTCCTTTTCATTTCAAACAGAATTCCATGAACAAAGGACATAGAAACAAATGAAAATAATTATTTTATTATATGTAATGTCCAAATTCAAGTTACTACAAATTGACATAATATAAAAAATAATTCTCTTTGCTAAGAAAAAACAAAATAGGGCGTCATCATTTGAATCTACTCTCAGAAAAACCTATAATGTATTAAAAAGTCTAATTTTTATCTCTTATTTTATCTTTGAATTGGTTTCTTAAGGGGAATAAGAACGCCAGACAGCCAAATGAAGTTAAGGAAACTGTTTTTAAAAATCTACTTGTCTGTGCTGTCTGAGAATTATATATATATATGTCTCCTTTGATTAGATCTAAATTCTCTAACCAAATTACGTGTTTTTATTTCTGAACTCTCCCTTTATCATTAGCAACTGTCACAATCTCAGAGTTGTTAACAATTTGGTTGTACTTTATGTAAGCCTTTTAACTTTATGCTAATTTATATCAGTTCCCCTTACTCTAATAACACTTGAGAATTTATGTATTCTATACTTATTTTTTCCTCAATCCCATATATATCACTTTCATGCTTTTTTAAGTGATGTGCTGTAGAAACCAAAACTGATGCTAGGAAAACCTTATTAAGCAAATAATATATTTTACTCTCTTTAAACCCTTTGTAGTTATTTTACGTTATCTTCTCAGCTCATCCCAACTGATAAAATTCTTTCACCAAGGCTTAGGTCTTTGTTATTTTGAGATCAGGGCATTCAAGCATCAGGAACAGCTGTAAAATATATACGGAAGGAACGGAAAAGAAGGAAAGCAATGACAACACGAGCCTAGAAAGATGGAAAAGCATGTTCTGATTAATGGACACTGAGAAAGTAATTATTGAAAATGACAGAAAGACATGCTCTTGGCACTGTGAAGGCTTTTCTCTCCACACAAGAACTAAGAGGCTCCAAGCTGAGAGACAAGAAACATAACAAAACAAGAAAGCATACCAAAAGAGAGAGAAGAGAATGATAGCAGAAACAAGGAAGATTCGAAACAATGAGCAAAAAGTAACACAGAAGGCTACAAACAGGGAACAGAGGAGCAAAGAATCTGGTAGAGACAGTCCTGAGCAAAAGAGGTTGAACCCAGCCACCTCAGGAGAGAGGGAAAGAAGCAAAAATGGTGGAAAGATGGCGTAGACCTCAGCCTAGGAAGGGTCAGGGGCTGAATGGGAAGGGAGGGAGTATCAGCACATAACACTTTGATACTTTTAGCACTGAGGTTAGGACAACTCCACAGTTTGGGTTGAGGTGGACAAAAGCAGATGGGGAAAAGGTTCACAGAGGGTTGCGATAAACTAAATTACTCATTTCTAGTCCTAACATTTCCTTTATTATATGATTCCCCACCCCCTTTATTACAAGGGTAATAAATTCAACAAAATTACAAAGATGGGAAATTGCATGGCATAAGGGAGGAGAGGGAGTAGATGAGTTTAGTTATAATGGAAGGTTCATGTAGGGGGGTGGTGCCGGGGAAGACTAGAAATCCGCAGCAGAGGCAGATTGTGAGAGTCCTCAGATGTCAGGGCAAGGAACTGGGCTCCAGCAAGGAAGGAGTAAGGAAGGATTTTCAGCAAGTATGTGAAATGATGAACATGGTATTTTAGGGAGATACATTTACCAGCATAAGACATTCAGAATGGAGACGGAGGGAAACCAGAGGCAGGAAAATTAGAAAGTTAAGGTGCTTATCGAAGACAGCAAAGGCCTTAAAGATGTGTACATAAAGCCAATCTGCTTCTGGGAATTTATATCCTAAGGAAATACTTATGTACACAAAGATTTCACTACTAAAGATGCTTATTGCAATGTTGCTATAAACCATTTATAAACATTTATAAAATTTTTCTGAAAACACTTCTAAGAGCAATCTTAAATCTTTGCACACATTCTTCATTATTTCTTTCTCTGGGGGTCGGCGGGCAAGGAGCTTTGCTCTTGTTGCCCAGGCTGGAGTGCAGTGGCAGTGGCATAATTTCGGCTCACTGCAATCTCCGCCTCCCAGGTTCAAGCGATTCTCCTGCCTCAGTCTCCCAAACATTACAGGCATGTGCCACCATGCCTGGCTGATTTTTGTATTTTTAGTAGACACAGAGTTTCACCATGTTGGTCAGGCTGGTCTCAAACTCCTGACCTCAGGTGATCCACCTGCCTCGGCCTCCCAAAGTGCTGGGATTATAGGTGTGAGCCACTGCACCCGACCCATTATTTCTTAAAGTTCTATCTATAAAAACTTCCAACCTTGCTAATAAAAATAAATCATTATGATCTTTTGATCCACAATACTAAAATGACTAACAAAAATACAGCTATATAGACACACGCACGCGCACGCACACACACACACAACAGTATGAACTTCTGAAGACAGAACTAACAACGCATTGCTCAAACGTATTGGTATTAAAATTGAGATGAAACTACAGTCTCCTGTTGATATTGGAGGTTTCTTCCATGATCACCACCTAAATTGCCATGGGAGCAGGGAAGGCAGCATAAGGGAGCAGGGCAAGGAGGGTGAGAAAGCTTTAGAGGGGATGCTCTGGGGAAATTACTTTATTTTTCATATTTTTATATGTTATTTCTAAACTACACTGTAAATTCAATGAAAGTAGGGACATAATACCATCTAGATGAAGAATGAAAATAAGGCTCACGCCTGTAATCCCAGCACTTTTGGGAGGCTGAGGATTGTTTGAGCTCAGGAATTTGAGACAAGCCTGGGTAACATAGTGAGACCCTGCCTCTACTAAAAATTGAAAAAAAAAAAAAAATTAGCTGAGTGTGGAGGCATGTGCCTGTAGTCCCAGCTACTCAGGAGGCTGAAGTGGGAGGATCACTCGAGTCCAGGAGTTTGAGGCTGCAGTGAGCTATGATTATGCCACTGTACACCAGCTGGGAGTGAAGAACGAGACTCTGTCTCAAAACTCCTGTTTATATTTAGATTACTTAAACATGACTGTTGCAAGGGAGATGGAATTACCCTGATTGAATTAAACCAGTCAGAGACCTCTCTTGGAGCTAGAGATGGGGATCCATCCATATGCCCCCCAAGTCTTGTAGCTGCTACAGTATGAGCAAGCAGTGAATGGATGTTGGTGAAATGTGTGTGTGTGTGTGTGTGTGTGTGTGTGTGTATATATATACATATATATGTATTTTTTGAGATGGAGTCTCTCTGTGTCGCCCAGGCTGGAGTGCAGTGGCACCATCTTGGCTCACTGCAAGCTCTGCCTCCCAGGTTCACGCCATTCTTCTGCCTCAGCCTCCCGAGTAGCTGGGACTACAGGCGCCTGCCACCACGCCTGGCTAATTGTTTGTATTTTTAGTAGAGACGGGGTTTCACCATGTTAGCCAGGATGGTTTCGATCTCCTGACCTCACGATCTGCCCACCTCAGCCTCCCAAAGTGCTGGGATTACAAGTGTGAGCCACCACGCCCAGCCAGTAAAATGTATTTTTAAAGATGAAATTGAAGCCTATCGTGGCAGAATTCAAATGTCAAGATAAACTGCAATGTATTGTAATAAAACTTTGCAGACACGATCATGGAACTGCTGATAGTAATTTGAGAAATCTTGAAAAATAGATTAAATATTGTTATAGGCATTTGTAGACAGTATTAAAAGGTGTGGGTGGGGATGGTAAGACATAGATGGGAGATCAACTATATCAACAAATATATCAACTTAAACCAACCCGTTGAACAGTGGTTCTCAACTTCTGAGTATTAGTGGGCCATTTTAAAATACTACAGTTTTTTATTGCATATGTTACTAGATAAAAAGTGTTACTCAAAGTAATGCTAAATAAGTCAGCAAGGTAATAGCTACTGCAGGGTAAACATGCATAACACTGTTTACAAAGAATTAGTATGTAGTGGACAGCTGTTGCTTTTACTTCTCAGCATCCATTCACGATTTTTCTGGGAAAATGGCATGCCAGAATGCCCTCAGAAACCACCCCTCTTCTCTTCTCAGCCCTTGTGGTTTGAGGCTAGGGATGCTCCCTAAATCAATAAGCAACTCCCAACCCCTTGGCTACAGATTGGACTAATGATGAGCGTGTGGCCCAAATCTGGACAATAAGAGTGAGGACTAGGAGGAGGTAGAGCAAGATGGCCAAAGAGACACCACCAGCAATTGTCCCCTCACAGGAACACCAAATTTAACAATTATCCGCACAAAAAAGCACTGTCATAAGAACCCAAAATCAGGTGAACAATCACAGTACCTGGCTTTAATATTACATTAAGAAAAGAGATACCGAAGAAAGTCCCACCTATAACACCCATCTGTCATCCCCCAGCAGCAGCCATACAGTGCAGAGGGAGACTCTGTGCACTTGGGGGAAGGAGATTGCAGTGATTGTGAGACTTTGTTGGAACTCAGTGCTGTCCTGTCACAGTAGAAAGCAACATGGGGCAGAACTCAGCAGCCACCCATAGAGGAAGCATTTAGGCCAGTCCTCACTGGAGGAAAATAGTCCAACCCAGCAGTCAGAACTTGAGTTCTGGCAAGCCCCAACACCATCGGCTAAAGTGCTCTGGGGTTCTAAATATAATTGAAAGGAAATCTAGGCCACAAGGACTGCAGTTCTTGGGCAAGACTTGGTGCTGTGCTGGGCTTAGAGCCGGTAGACTTGGGATGCAGGCGACATAGTGAGACACCAGCTGGGGCAGCCAATAAAGTGCTTGCATCACCTTTCCCCCAACCTCAGGCAGCACAGCTTGCAGCTCCAGGAGACACTCCTTCCCTCTGCTTGAGGAGAGGGGAGAGTAAAGAGGACTTTGTCTTGCAACTTGGATACCAGCTCAGACACAGCAGGACAGGGCACCAGGTGGAGTCCTGAGGTCCCCATTCCAGGCCTTATTTCCTAGACAACATTTCTAGACACACCCTTGGCCAGAAGGGAACCCACCACCTTGAAGAGAAGGACCCATCCCGGGTAGAATTAATCACCTGCTGACTACTTGAGCCCTGAATAATTAGCAGTGGTAGCCAGACAGTACTTGTCGTGAGCCCTGGGTGACACTCAGAGCCATGCTAGCTTCAGGCATGACCCAACACATTCCTAGTTGTGGTGGCTACAGGGAGAGTCCCCTTCCGCTTGAGGAAAGGAAAGAGAAGAGTAAAGGGGACTTCGTCGTGCAGCTTGGGCACCAGCTCAGCCGTGGTGGGGTAGAGCAACAAGTGGGCTCTTGGGGTCCCCAATTCCAGGTGTTGGCCCCTGGGCAGCATTTATGGACCTGCCCTGGGCCAGAGGGGAGCCCACTACCCTGAAGGGAGACACTCAGGCCTGGCAGCATTCACCAAAAGCTTATTGAAGATGCCTTGGGACTTGAATGAACATCGGGGGTAGCCAGGCAGTATTCACTATGGGTTTGAGGCAGTGTTGGCCATAGGGAGAGACTCCCCTGCTCGAGGAAAGGGAAAAGAAGAATAGGAAGGACTTTGTCTTGTGGCTTTGGTGCCAACTCAGCTGCAGTAGAATAGAGCACCAGATAGATTCCTCAGGTTCCCAACTCTAGGCTCTGGCTCCTGGATGGCATCTCTGGACCCACCCGGGGTTTGGGGGAGCTTGCTGCCCTGAAGGAAAGGACAAGCCTGGCTGGATTTGCCAACTGCTGATTGTAGAGCCTTTGGGCCTTGAGTGAACATAGGCAGTATCCAGGCAGTGGTCACCGCAGGCCTTGGGAGTGACTCAGTACTGTGCTGACTTCGGGTTTAACCCAGCAGAGTCCCAGTGGTGGTGTCCACAGGGGTGTTTATGTCACCCTTCCCCCAGCTCCAGGCAGCTCAGCACAGAGAGAGACTCTGTTTAGGGGAAAGTAAGGGAAGGGAACAAGAGTCTCTACCTGGTAATCCAGAGAATTCTCCTGGATCTTACCTAGACCATCAAGGAGGTACTTCTACAGGTCTGTAGGATCCACAATGTTACTGGGCTTGGGTGTCCCCTAAAGGAGATATGGCTGCAGTGACCAAAGACTTAGATCACAACATCCAAGTCTTTTTGAATACCTGAAAAGCCTTCCCAAAAAGGGTGTGTACAAAAAGCCCAGACTGCTTACAATAAATACCTAACTTCAATGCCTAGACACTGACAAATATCCACAAGCATCACAACGATCCAGGAAAACAAGATCTCACCAAATGAACTTACTAAGGCACCAGTGACCAATTCCAGAGAGACAGAGATATGTGGCCTTTCAGACAGAGAATTCAAAATAGCTGTTTTGAGGAAGCTCAACAAAATACAAGATAACACAGAGAAGGAATTCAGAATCCTATCAGATAAATTAAACAAAAGATAGAAATAATTTAAAAGAATCAAGCAGAAATTCTGGTGTTGAAAAATGCAATTGACCTAATGAAGGATGCATCAGAGTCTCTCAACAGCAGGATAGATCAAGTAAAACAAATCAAGTGAGCTTGAAAAGGCTAAACCAAAAAAGAGTAGGAGTAGCTATACTTGTATTACACAAAGTAGATTTCAAGACAAAAACTATAAACAGAGACAAAGAAGGTCATTATGTAATAATAAAGGAGTCGATTCAGCAAGAGGATATAACAATTGTACATATATATGCACCCAACACTGGAGCACTCAGGTTTATAAAGCAACTATTACAAGAACTAAAGAGAAAGATATACCCCAATACACTAATAGCTGGGGACTTCAACACTCCACTTTCACACTGGACAGATTATCCAGACAGAAAAATCAACAACAAAAAAAATTGGATATAATCTGCACTATGAACCAGATGGACCCAATAGATAGTTATAGAACACTTCATCCAAAAGCTACAGATTACATATTCTTCTGCTCAGCATATGGATAATTCTCAAGGATAGACTATATGTTAGGCTACAAAACAAGTCTTAAAGCATTTTAAAAATTGAAATAATGTCAAGTATCTTCTCTGACAACAATGGAATAAAACTAGAAATCAATAACGAGGAATTTTGGAAACTATACAAACACATGGAAATTAAATAATATGCTCCTGAATGACCAGTGAGTCAATGAAGAAATTAATAAAGAAATTTAAAAAGTTATTAAAACAAATGAAAATAGAAGCACAAGATACCAAAATCTATGGGATACAGCAAAAGCAGTACTAAAAGGAAAGCCTACAGCAATATGTGCCTACATCAAAAAGTAGAAAAACTTCAAATAATGGCCGGGCGCGGTGGCTCAAGCCGGCAATCCCAGCACTTTGGGAGGCCAAGACAGGTGGATCACAAGGTCAGGAGACCGAGACCATCCTGGCTAACATGGTGAAACCCCGTCTCTACTAAAAAATACAAAAAACTAGCCAGGCAAGGTGGCGGGCGCCTGTAGTCCCAGCTACTCGGGAAGCTGAGGCAGGAGAATGGCGTAAACCCGGGAGGCGGAGCTTGTAGTGAGCTGAGATCCGACCACTGCACTCCAGCCTGGGCGACAGAGCGAGACTCCGTCTCAAAAAAAAAAAAAAAAAAAAAAAAACTTCAAATAACCTAACAATGCATCTTAAAGAAGTAGAAATGCAAGAAGCAAACCAAACCCAAAATTAGTAGATGAAAAGAAATAGTTAACATCAGAGCAGAAATAAATCAAATTGAAATGAAAAAAATACAAAAGATCGATGAAACAAGACATTGATTTTTTAAAAAGAAAAACAAAACTTACAGATGGTTAATATGACTAAGAAAGAGAGAAGACCCAAATAAATAAAATCTGAGATAAAAAAGGAGACATTACAACTGATACCACAGAATTTCAAAGGATCATTGGAGGGTACTATGAGCATCTATATGTCAATAAATTGGAAAACTTAGAAGAAATTGGTAAATTCCTAGACACATACAACCTAGCAAGATTGAACTACGAAGAAATCCAAAATATGAACAAATGAATAACATCTAATGAGATTAAAGCCATAATAAAAAGTCTCCCAGCAAAGAAAAGCACAGGACCAGATGGCTTCACTGCTGAATTTTACCAAATATGTAAAGAAGAACTAATACCAATCTTATTCAGATTATTCCAAAACACAGAGGAGGAGGGAATATTTTTGAACTCATTCTACAAGGTTAGTATTACCCTGATACCAAAATCAGACAAAGATGCATCAAAAAAAAAAAGCCACTGGCCAATATTCCTGATAAACATTGATGCAAAAATCCTCAACAAAATACTAGCAAACCAAATTCAACAACGTAGCAAAAAGGTCATTCATCATGACCAAGTGGGATTTATCCAAGGGATGCAATGATGGTTCAACATATGCAAATCAATCAATGTGATCTACCAACAGAATGAAGGACAAAAGCCGTATGATCATTTCAATTGATCATATTTGTTGACCATGATTGAGCATGATTGATGCTGAAAAAGTATTCAATAAAAATCCAACATCTCTCAAAAAACTTGGTATAGAAGGACCGTAACTTGACACAATAAAAGCCATATATGATAGACCCACAGCTAGCATCATACTGAATGAGGAAAAACTGAAAGCCTTTCCTGTAAGATCTGGAACATGACAGGGATGCCCACTTTTACCACTGTTATTTAACATAGTACTAGCTAGCTAGAGCAATGAGATAGAGAAAGAAATAAAGAACATCCAAATTGGAAACAAAAAAGTCAAATTATCCTTGTTTGCAAGTGATATAGTCATATATTTGGAAAAACCTAATGACTCCATCAAAAATTATTATAACTAATAAGTTCAGTAGTTTCAGGATACAAAATCAAACATACAAAAATCAGTAGCATTTTTTCTTTTTTTTTTTTTTTGGAGATGGAGTCTCACTCTGTCGCCCAGGCTGGAGTGCAGTGGACGGATCTCAGCTCACTGCAAGCTCCGCCTCCCGGGTTCCCACCATTCTCCTGCCTCAGCCTCCCGAGTAGCTGGGACTACAGGCGCCCGCCACCTCGCCCGGTTAGTTTTTTTTTTTTTTGTATTTTTTTAGTAGAGGGGGGTTTCACCGTGTTAGCCAGGATGGTCTCGATCTCCTGACCTCGTGATCCGCCCGTCTCAGCCTCCCAAAGTGCTGGGATTACAGGCTTGAGCCACCGTGCCCGGCCAAAAAATCAGTAGCATTTCTATATGCCAACAGTGAACAATCTGAAAAAAAAAATTTTTTTTAAAGGAATCCCATTTACAACAGCTACAAACAAAATAAAATGCCTAGGAATAAACTTAACCAAAGAAGTGAAAGATATCTACAATGAAAACTATAAAACATTGGTGAAATAAATTCCCAGCCTGGGCAAAATAGTGAGATACTATCTCTACAAAAGATTTTAAAATTTAGCTGGACATGGTGGTGTGCAGCTGTAGTCCTAGTTACTTGGGAGGCTGAGGTGGCAGGATCAGTTGAGCCCAGGAGTTCAAGTTCAAGGCTGTAGTAATCTAGGATCACACCATTGCACTCCAGCCTGGGTAACAGAGCAAGACTTTGTCTCCAAAAAAAAGAAAAAAAGAAAGTAAAGAAATTTAAGAGGACACAAAAAATTGAAAGATATTTCATGTTCATGGATTGGAAGAATCAATATTGTTAAAATGTCCATACTGCCCGAAGCAATCTATAGATTCAATGCAATCCCTATTAAAATACTAATGACATTCTTCATGGAAATTAAAAAGAAAAAAAAAACCTAAAATTTATATGGAACCACAAAAGACCCAGAATAGCCAAAGTCATCCTGAGCAGAAAGAACAAAACTGGAGGAATCATATTACCTGACTTAAAATTTTTTTTAATCACAAAACTAACTTTATTATATTTTTCCCACTTAGATTTCTATGTTAAATACCGTCCCTGTCCCAGTGACTTCTGGTTCTTATTTTCTTGACACACACAGTGTCCTCAGACTTCTTTGGATTTTCTGCACATCTCTTGACACTTCCACGTTACTCTCCACTCAGATTCACTCTCCAAAGTGCTTGCTGCAGACTGGCTTTTAGTCTTTCTTGATTTCTCAAACACATGGAGTCTGAGTTTCTTGCTTCTTCTTTCCCTTTCTGACTCTGCATGTGAACCCCTGCACTCCTGTCCCCTCTGTTCTACCTGACTTAAAATTATATTACAGAGCTAAGCATGGTGGCTTGTGCCTATAATCCCAGCACTTTGGGAGGCCAAGGCAGGAGGATTGCATAAGCCCAGGAGTTTGAAACCAGCCTGGGCAACATAGTGAGACCCTGTCTCAAAAAAAATTTTTTTTTTTTTTTGTATTACAGAACAGTAGTAACCAGAACAGCAAGGCATAAAAACAGACACGTTGACAAATGAAACATAATAGTGAACCCAGAGATAAATCCATACATTTACAGTGAACTCATTTTCAACAAAGGTGCCAAGAACATATGCAGAAGAATGAAACTAGATACCTATCTCTCGCCATACACAAAAATCAAATCAAAATGGATTAGAGCCTTATCTAATCATAATGAGCCATGGGAAAATACTTCTCTTCAAGTAACTTTGAACCTAGAATGATATAGGATGGAGAATTGCTGACATCGTCTTACCACCTCAAAGTAAATCCTGCCTGAAACAAAACCGACACAGTGGAAATGTAGCCATGAGATGCAAAAGAGAGACTGTGTCTTAATAGCATTATTTGAGTCCCTGGTCACACTATGCTTGAGGTCTACTCCTAAACTTTTCAGCCACACGTCAACAAATTCCATATTTTGATTAAGCCAGTCTAATTTAATTTCGTTAAGCCAATTGCTTGTTAGACTCCTCTTATAAACAAATTCCACATGATCTAACTTGTATGTGAAATCTCAAAAAATTGAACTCAGAAGCAGAGGGTAGAATAGTGGTTACCAGAGGCTGGGGGAATGAGAGGCAAATTAAGAGAGGTTGGTCAAAGGTTGCAAAATTTCAGTTAGACAAGAGGAACACATTCAAGAGATCTATTGCACCATATGGTGACTGTGGTTAATAACAATGTACTGTATGCTTGACGATTGCTAAGAGAGTAAATTTTAAGTGCTGTCACCATAAATAAATGATGAATACGTGAGGTAATGCATACACTAATTAGCTTGATTGAGCTATTCCACAGTGTATACATATTTCAAAACATCATGTTGTACACCATAAATATATACAATTATTGTCAATTATAAATAAATAAATGGCACAGAGAGGTTGATTGTAAATGGAAGAACAAATAAATCATGCAAACAAAAAGTCTAAGAAAACCAAAGTTTTTGTGTTAACATAAGATAAAATAAACCTCAAGACAGGAATACCAGCTGGGTGTGGTCACTCACACCTGTAATCCCAGCACTTTGGGAGGCCGAGGCAGGAGGATCAAGATCAGCCTGGGTAACATAGTTAGACTCAATCTCTACAAAAATAAAAATTTTAAAAACAGCCAGGCGTGGTGGCACATACCTGTAGTCCCAGCTACTTGGGAGGCTGAGATAGGAGAATCACTTGAGCCTAGGAGCTCGAGGCTGCAGTGAGCTATAACTGAGCCACTGCACTCCAGCCTGGGCAACAGAGACCCTGTCTTTAAAAAAAAAAGATAAGATCACCATTGTCTAAATTAATAAAATTGCATACTTTAAATAGATGCAGTATAGTCTTTGCAAATTATTCCTCAATAACATATTTTTAAGGTAAAAGAAAAAAATATTTTAACTTGGGTACTTTTCGGTACTATGTTCATCATTAAGTGTGATACTTAAGAAAACTCATGATATTTTAAAATGCTTATGTATGTAAATGGAAAAATGAGACATAAAATTATATAATTTCATCTCAATTATGAAAATCAAATCAGAAGAGACATAGAAAAATACTAGAAGAAAATGCTGCCAGGTGCGGTAGCTCACGCCTATAATCCTAGCACTTTGAGAGGCCAAGGCAGGCAGGTCACTTGAGGTCAGGAGTTTGAGACCAGCCTGGCCAACATGGTAAAACCCTGTCTGTACTAAAAATACAAAAACTAGCCAGGTGTGGTGGCACGCACCTGTAATACCAGCTACTTGGGAGGCTGAGGCAGGAGAATCACTTGAACTTGGGAGGCAGAGGTTGCAGTAAGCTGAGATCATGCCACTGCACTCCAGCCTAGGCAACAGAGCAAGACCCTGTCTCAAAAAAAAAAAAAAGAAGAAGAAGAAGGTGAAGGAGGAAAGAAAAGAAAAGGAAAGAAAAGAAAAGAAAAGAGAAAAATACTAGGAAAAAAATGCATCCAAACTGTAACAGTGGGTAGTAGGTAGGGGATTATAAACTTAATTTTTTTCTCTTACTTTTCGAAGCTTCTAAACTCTCCCCATGACATGTTTTCTGTTACTTTTATAATAAAACACCTTAAATTTTATTATAAAACTGATTAAACATATTAAAACATACTTAGAGAAGAGTAAGATGCACTCCTATATATTTATGTCCCAGATTCAATCATCACCAAGATTTTGCCCCATTTGCTGAATGTAACCTTTTCTTCTTGAAGTATTTTAAAGCAAATTCCAGATATCATGTCATTTCACCTACAAGTACTTGGTAAGAATCTTTTGTTTTTTTAACGGATATTTTCTGTCATTACCACAATGCCTTTATAGTACTTATGTAAATTAACAATAATCTCTTGGTATCCTCCAATACCATCTAATCCCCATAATCCTACTTTCAAAATTGTCTCCAAATATCTTTTTTTTTTAGTTGGTTTATTCAAATTCAGGTAGAAAGAAGGTCTACATATTACAATTGGTTGTTTGGTTTCTTAGATTTCTTTTCATTTAGAGAAGATTTCCCCTCCCTGCCGACACACACATGCGCACCCAAGTGCACACACACACTTTAATCATGTCATCGATTTGTTGCAAAAACTGTGTTAACCGTTGTACAGAATAATACGCACTATGGATGTGTGTATTTGCTTCCCTATGGTATCATTTAACTTATTCCTCTACCCTTTTTATTTCCTCTAAATGGAAGTTAGCTCTAAAAATCCAATTTTATTCTGGTTCAACATTTTTGGCAGGAATACTTTATAGGTAATGCTCTGAAAACTCTTGTGTTTAAAATAAATATTTATCTCAACATCCTGGAATTAGTCTCAAATCAAGAAGATTAAATTAACCAGAATAAGATTTTAAAAGACCTTGTTTTAGGTTTAAACATTAAATCGCAAAGTACAAATTGAAGACACTTGAATAAGCATTCGGGAAGAAGACCAGAAAATTTTAACTGAACATGAGTTCAAAATAAGAAAACTGTATGATATAATTGGTAAAAGGTAATGTTTCACTGCACTTTTCTAGTGTGTCCTTTGCGGGCGGTGAAACAGGTTTTTGTTTTCGTTTTCGTTTTTTGGAGAAAGAGTCTTGTGTCACTCTGTCACCCAGTGGTGTGGCCTTGCTCACGCAACCTCTGCCTCCCGGGTTCAAATGATTCTCCTGCTTCAGCTTCCTGAGTAGCTGGAATTACAAGCACCTGCCACCATGTCCAGCATTTTTTTTTTTCTTTTCTTTTTGTATTTTTAGTAGAGACAGGATTTTGTCATGTTGGCCAGGCTGCTCTGGAACTACCAACCTCAGGTGATCTGCCCACCTCGGCCTCCCAAAGCGCAGGGATTACAGGTGTGAGCCACTGAGACTGGCCTTGGTGAAACAGTTTTTTGTTTGTTTGTTTGTTTGTTTGTTTTAGACAGGATCTCACTCTGTTGCCTAGCTGGAGTACAGTGGCGAGATCTTGACTCGCTGCAGCCTCTGCCTCCCGGGTTCAAGCAAATCTCCTGCCTCAGTCTCCCGAGTAGCTGGGATTACAGGCACGTGCCACCACACCTGGCTAATTTTTGTATTTTTGGTAGAGACAGGGTTTCACCATGTTGGCCAGGCTGGTCTGGAACTCCTGACCTCAGGCAATCTGCCCGTACCTCCCGGGTTCAAGCAATTCTTCTGCCTCCCGAGTAGTTGGGATTACAGGCACACGCCACCACACCAGGCTAATTTTTGTATTTTTAGTAGAGACGGGGTTTCACCATGTTGGCCAGCCTGGTCTGGAACTCCTGACCTCAGGTGATCTGCCCGCCTCGGCCTCCCAAAGTGCTGGGATTACAGGCGTCAGCCACCACATCTGGCCTGTGAAACAGTTTTTTATCCGACTGCTAGAGGCAGTCATGTGCTGCAGTGGATAAGAATGCAGATGCTGGAGCTGGACATGATAGGTTTGACTAGCTATGTGACCTTTGGCAAGTAAGCTAACTTCTAGGTTTGCTCACCAATCATAGTAATATTACAGTCAGTGCTCAGGAAATATTGACAGCTAGTATTTTTATTACTTCTAGGTCTAGGAAATACTACACTAGAAAAACTTGTATGTGCACAAGTCACATACAAGGATATTCATTGCAGCAAGCTTTGTAACAGTAAAAAAAATCTAAATGTTCGTAAGTTGGGGAAGGGATAAATAAAATGTGACATATTCATATAATAGAATCGTATGCAGTATTTAGAGGAATTAGTTCTCTATGTATCAGTTTGGATGGATCTCGAAATTGGAATGTTGAGTGAGCTGGCAAGTTTGCAGAATGACACTTTCGGGATGATACTATTTATGGAAAAGACAAATACGGCAATCAATAGTATGAATTTCATACAGGAGTATATATGCATTTAGTGGATACTTTTCAATTTGGCTTTTTAACTTTTTAATAATTATAAATAAACAGAAATTGCAAAAAATAGTACAGGGAGATCCCACGTCCCCTTCATTCAGTTTTCCCCAGTGATAACATATTACATAAGCACAGTTCAATATCAAAACTATTAAATTGACATTGATATAATCCACAACCTTATTCAAATTTCACCAGTTTTATATGCACTCATTTGTGTGTGTACTTCTATGCAATTTTATCATATGAGTAGATTTGTGTAACCACCACCACAGTCATGATACAGAACTGCTTCATCATCACAAAGATGCCTCATGCTACCTGTTTATAGTCGCATCCATCCCACTCCCTGCCCCCCACACGTAATGCCTGGCAACCACTAATTTGTTCTTCATCTCTATAATTTTGTCACTTCAAGAATGTTATGGAAATGGAAGTATACAGTATGTCAGTATGTAACTTTTTAACAATGAGTTTTTTAAAACTTAGCATAATTACTTTGGGATCCATTCAAGTTGTGTGTATCAAAAGTTTCTTTCTTTTTATTGCTGTATAGTACTCCATGGGATAGTGTATCACATTTTGTTTAACCATTCATTCATTGAAGGACAAAAACTGGTTGTTTCCAGTTTTTGGTTATTGCAAATAAAACTGTTATGAACATTCATGCACATGTTTCCGTGTGAATGAATGTTTTCATTTCTCTGGGGTAAGTGCCCAATTGTACAGTTGCTGGGTTGTATGGTAAGTGCACATCAGTTGTACAGTTGCTGAGTTGTATAGTAAGTACATGTTTAGTTTTATAAGAAATAGTATTTTCTACACTGAGTGTATCATTTCACAGGCTGACCAGAAATATATGAGAAATACAGTTTCTGTATTTGGTATCTCAATAGCATTTGGCATTATTTTAAAAAATTTTAGTCATTCTAATATTTTAATAGGTATGTAGTAGTATATCATTGTGGTTTTTTTCATTTTTTTTGTTTGTTTTGGAGACAGAGTCTTGCTCCATTGTCCAGGCTGGAGTGCAGCTTACAGCTCACTGTAAGCTTACCGTAGCTTACCATCACGTCCAGCTAATATTTAAATTTTTTGTAGAGATGAGGTCTCACTATGTTGCCCAGGTTGGTTTCAAACTCCTGGGCTCAAATGATCCTCCCACCTCAGCCCCCCAAGTAGCTGGGATCACAGGTGTGAGCCACCATTCCAGGCTAAGTTTTTATTTTTTGAAGAGATGGGGGCCTCACTATGTTGCCTGGGCTGGTCTCCAACCCTTGGGCTCAAATGATTTTTCTGCCTTGGCCTCCTGACGTGCTGGGATTAAGGGTGTGAGCCACCATGTCTGGCCTCGTTGTGGTTTTAATTTGCATTTCCATAATGGCTCATGATGTTGAACATCTTTTCATGTGTATCTAATGAGTGTTTTCAAAAATGGTCTCTAAGAACTCATCACGACTTAAGGCAATACTACTTCTTGGGAAAAGGAGAGGAAACTGGGAGTGATACTGGGAAGAAAAGGGGACTCATGGTACATCTAAAATGTTCTATATGTTAAAAAGAGAACAAACTCGGCCGGGCATGGTGGCTCACGCCTGTAATCCCAGCACTTTGGGAGGCTGAGGCGGGCAGATCACCTGAGGTCAGGAGTTCGAGACCAGCCTGGACAATGTGGTGAAACCCTGTCTCTAATAAAAATACAAAAATTAGCCAGGCGTAGTGGTGGGTGCCTGTAATCCCAGCTACTCAGGAGGCTGAGGCAGGAGAATCTCTTAAACCTGGGAGGCAGAAGTTGCAGTGAGCTGAGATCAAGCCATTGCACTTGGCAACAAGAGCAAAACTCCGTCTCCAAAAAAAAAAAAACCCAAAAAACAGAACTGATAAATGTTTGAGGTGATGGATATCCCAATTACCCCGATGTGATCATTACATATTGCATGTATGCATCAAAATATCACCTGTATCCATGAATATGTACAATTATTATGTATCAATTAAAGAAAAAGAAGTAATCCCCCAGGGAGGTAGACAATATAGACCTTAGGCCTCCAGGCCAATGAAAGAGGCAGGATCTGAGCTTAGTTTTACTAGGCTCTATTTTTATTTCCATAAATTCACATATTTTTTATTTTGGACTTGTTTGTTAAGCTTCAAGGCCTGAAACAGCTTGTGAAAAAAAGCTCATTCTGTTCCAGGCACACTGCCTTTGGGGGACTTGGCCATGGAATATATTCCTTTTTAATCTTTCATTAGAGATGTAAATTTATCACTGAACACACAAGTCTTCTGTTTGTTCTCTTTCCTTTCTTTTTTTTTAATTTTTTTTTATTTTGAGACAGAGTCTCACTGTGTCGCACAGGATGGAGTGCAGTGGTGTGAGCTCAGCTCACTGCAACCTCCACCTCCCAGGCTCAAGCAATTCTCGTGCCTCAGCCACCTAAGAAGCTGAGACCACAGGCCTGCACCACCATGCCTAGCTAATCTTTGTATTTTTAATAGAGACAGTGTTTTGACATGTTGGCCAGGGTGGTCTCGAGCTCCTGGGCTCAAGTGATACGCTCACCTCGACCTCCTAAAGTGCTGGGATTACAGGCGTGAGCCGCCATACCTGATGTGTTCTCTTTTCATTTTTTTTTTTTTTTTTCTTAAACGGGGTCTTGATATATTGCTCAGGCAGGTCTTGAACTCCTGGGCTCAAGCCATCCTCCCGCCTCTGCCTCCCTAAGAGCTGGGATTACAGGTATGAGCCACCGCATCCAGACTGTTCTCTTTTTAATTGCAAACTATTATATCAGATTTTAATCACAAAGTTGAGACTATAGCATATCTTATTTAGGTTAAAGATTTATAAATTCTGAATTTAATCACATTTTATACATCTTATCTAGATAGTACAAATGATTCTTAAGTTTAAACATTTGCAATTGCTGTGATCATTTACTTTTCTTTTGGTGATGACAGCTCATGTGGAGGTCAGAAGTTCACATTTTGATGTTAAATACTGTTGTCAAGCTTTTTTTTTCCTTAAAATCATATGAAAAGATAAACTCAAATTTATTTAATTTTAAAACTAGGGGCACTGGACATTTATTGAAAAGTCAGCTACTAGAAGTCAAATTCTGAGAGCAATAAAAATGATACATCATTGTGTAATAGATCCTATAGGCATAAATTTTATCATCTATGCGTTATATTGCATATATGTTTATGTTTATGAGTAATAGACATTTAATTACACTGTAGACCTGTTATACAACTTACAATAAAACTTAAACAGGAGCATCATTGTTCACTTGTTGGACAGCACACTGGGTCAGCAGGCCTCAAGGACAAAAAAATTAAACTTGGAAACAAAAGCCTAAAAGAATCAACAGTAAGTGGCTGAGTTTTGGTAAGAACATGTATTAAAATGTTGCAAAAGTTCGTAAAAGTGCTGTTGATGAATTTATAGTAGAGTGTCTTCCATATTTTATCCAGAAGCCCAAGGGAGCTCTAGGCTTAACATTTAACTGAAGGATACACTATCATCTTGCAATTGATAGTGTGTAAGGTAATGGAGCCTTGACAAAAGGAGAAACAAAAAGCAAAAAATCTGCCATTGTTTATTTAGTACGGAGTATTCCATCCACAACCTACCTACTTACCTACAAATACGTATGCATACACGCGTGCACACACATACACATGCACACGCACAGGTTAGAAAGTTAAATGGTTTAACAAGATTTATGAAGATGAGCATCAGACCCCTGCCTTATTCTTTTTACTCTTAATTTCTTATTCTCTCTACTCCTAATTTCTGCTCACATAAGGCAACAACTTTAACTCTTTTAGTTGTTTCTTCTGATATTTAACCCTCTATTTCTAAACATGCTTATTTGACTATTTCTTGATCTTTTTCAGTATAGACATCACCTATTAACCATCTACTGTGGAAGATCATTTAATTCTCTTAAGACACCTCCCTAAGATATATTTCTTTTTTTCTTTTCCCCTTATCATCCTAACACCAATATATCATATTTGATTAGACCAGTATTCAATATTTACATTCATTCTGAGTCATACAGTCCATAAGATGACATTTCCTTGATATTACAATTTTATTTATTTATTTATTTATGACATGGCATCTCACTCTGTCACCCAGACTGGAGTGTAGTGGTGGGATCCTGGTTCACTGCAACCTCTGCTTCCAGGTTCAAGCGATTCTCCTGCCTCAGCCTCCTGAGTAGCTGGGATTACAGGTGTGCGCCACCACGCCTGGCTAATTTTTGCATTTTTAGTAGAGACAGGGTTTCACCATCTTGGCTGGTCTGGAACTCCTGACCTCCACTGATCTGCCTGCTTCGGCCCTCCAATGTGCTAGAATTATAGGTGTGAGCCACTACACGCAGCCTACAGTTTTTAAATTTTTTCCTAGACTTAATTATTACCTCATTTTTTCTTTAGTTTTTATTTTTTTTCTTTTCTTTTCTTTATCTTTTTTTTGAGATGGAGTTTCACTCTTGTTGCCTGAGCTTGAGTGCAGTGGTGCGATCTCCACTCACTGCAACCTCTGCCTCCTGGGTTCAAGAGATTCTCCTGCCTCAGCCTCCTGAGTAGCTGGGATTATAGGCACATACCACCACGCTCAGGTAATTTTTTGTATTTTCTTTTTTAGTAGAAACAGGGTTTTACCATGTTTGCCAGGCTGGTCTTGAACTCCTGACGTCAGGTGATCCGCCCGCCTCAGCCTCCCAAAGTGCTGAGATTATAGGCGTGAGCCACCGTGCCCGGCCCTTAGTTTTTCTTTGTTCTTGCTACCACTAATTCATCACCAAACTACAAGTATGTATTTCTCAAAGTTTTAAAATACATCAGAAAATCTATTGTTTGTGTGAGTCAGAGTGAATGAGAGAGAGAGAGAGGTTGATTTCCTTCCTTGGGATTTTTGTTCCATCAGCATTCATGGAATTCTTGTCTCCCTCCTGTATTGGATCCCTGGCCTCCTAGTTCCTCTGATTTCATATTTCTTGAGTAGCTCCCCCACTTCCCTTCAGTAACTACCTGAGGAAGAGAGCATATCTAGAAAATTGTTTCTAGGCTCTTGAAAATAATGTTTTATTTTTCTCAAATAATTTTTTATCTCTGCTTTCTGCTCTTTCTTTCTAGAAATAATATTCTGATATTGGTCTGATGAGTCTAGGCTGTCATGCCTGTAATCCCAGCACATTGGGAGACCGAGGTGGAAGGATTACTTGAGGCCAGGAATTCAAAACTGCAGTGAGCTCTGATTGAGCCACTGCACTCCAGCCTGGCTGACAAATCAAGACTGTCTCTAAAGAAGGAAAGAAAGAAAGAAAGAAAATAAATAAATAAATAAATAAATAAATAAATAAATAAATAAAACACTAAAAATAAAACAAAACCCAAAAAGCCCCACTGATTGGAAGCTGTGTGTTGAATGCTGAGTCTTGCTGACTAGTGGGTTTCACTGTCAGCAGGGGTTTGACTGCTTTTGTTAGGGGACCACCAGCTGTAAATATCTGTTAATGTTGCCTCTGAATAGCTTTTTTTTTTTTTTTTTTTTCTTTTTCACCAAAACAGAAAGACGAACGAGGTAGGGTGGAAGTGGCAAATTGACTGCTGGCTTGTTGGGAAGGAGACTGGGTTTCTCACTCTTTGGATATAGACTTCTCATTACCTCCCTGTTTTTAATAAGGCTCTCATCCTCAGATATGCTTGTCCCTGAGAACAGACTGCCTTTTTCTTCAACTAATCTGAGAGTAAAACTGCTCTACTCCATTACAAAGGAGTGGGTCATTGGCTGCAAGGGCTGAAGGAGGTTATTTAAGCGTGCAACTGAGTTGGACATATTTTCAACCAGGTCCTTTTCGGAATTCTGCCTCACGAGCAGGCTTGCTTTTTTCCCTCCATTTCCACCTCAGGCATTAAGTTTTCAGCTTTCTAAAGTTTTCTTAGTTAATTATCATTCCTTCATCTGCTCTCTGGTTTATATTTGCTGATCTTCTTTTCTCTCTTTTCCATGTCTTTTTGTCTTCTTGTGGGCTTTGTTTTTTCAAAAAACCCAAAACCTTAGCTGTCATTTTGTTGGAATCAAGGAAAGAGTGGAGAAAATGTGTCATGCTTGACCAGATTTCATTATTTCTCAAAGTCTAGTTTTAAAACAAAACTTGCAAAGGTATGCCACTCTTACTGAACTAGAAGCTAATCTTACTGTGGTTTACAAAGTCCTCCATCTATCACTCTTCCCTTTACTTAGTATACTCTAGCCTCACGAGCCTTCTATTCCTTGAATGAACACACTAATTTTTTTTTCTTTCTCTCTGTCTTTCTTTTCTTCAAAGCAAAGATCACTAGTTGTGCCCCAATATCCATCCTCCCCTTTCTTGGAAATAAAACTCATAATTATTAGCTTGGCACGTGGCTATCCAGAACAAAGACTACATTTTCCAGCCTCTCTGACAGGTAGATAGGACTAGCAAAGTTCTAGCCAGCGAGATGGAACTAGAAACACTGTAAGACATGGAGCTTCCAGAAAGAGTCCTTAAAAGGAAGCAGCTTGCACTTCATCATCTCCACGTCCCAACCCCCATCCCTTCCTCTTTCTTACTGGCTGAGATGTAAAAATGATAACCGTAGCACAAACGACCATTACATATTATGAAGCAGAAGCTGTATGATGAAGATGGCAAAGCCACAAGGACAGGAGGCCAGATCCCTGTTACTGTGGAGTGTCATTCAGCCCTAGAATATTTACCTACCAACTTCATTCAGGTGGCAGAGAAATAAACATCCATGTTCTAAGCCACTGTTACCAGGGTCTTCTGTCGCTCACAGCTGAATCTAGCAATGAGCAAAGGTTCCGGTTGTGTGCTACCTCCTAAGAGCGGTGTTCCCCACTCTAAGTCACTTTTAATTATTTTTCCTATTTATAGCACTTCTCATTATCTGAATTTATCACATTTTTTAAGTTTACTTGTTCAATATGTCTCTCCCAACAAGAATGTAAGCTTCATAAAGGCAAAACCCATGCCAAGGTCCTAGAATGGAGCCTGGCATACCGTGGGTGTTCTGTACATATTTGTTGACTAATAACACCTGATTAGGTCAGAATCCTACTGGTGTTAGGAAGAAAGGGAGATTCTCTAAGCTCTCTCTGCATGGAATAGTTCCAGCCTCTCTGTGCAGATACCACACTTGCCTATCGCTTTTCTGATTACAAATTCAACCCTTCAAGTGTTTTAAAACCAGAAAATAAGGCTTCTGAAGAGATGGCTCACATCTGTTGGTTAATAAAAGGTATGGGCCAGGCGTGGTGGCTCACATCTGTAATCCCAGCACTTTGGGAGGCCAAGGATGGAGGATTGCTTGAGCTTAGGAGTTCAAGACCAGCCTGGCCAACATGGTGAAACCCCGTATCTACCAAAAAACAAAAAAAAACAAAAATACAACCAAAAATTAGCTGGACCTGGTGGTGCCTGCCTGTAGTCCCAGCTACTGGGGAGGCTGAAGTGGAAGGACTGTCTGAGCCTAGGAGGCAGAGGTTGCAGTGAGCCGCGATTGTACCACTGCACTCCAGCCTGGGTGACAGAGCCAGACCCTGTCTGAAATAAACAAATGAATAAATAAATAAATAAATGGAATATCTTCCATTCTAAATTGATAAACCGGGATGATTATGGTTTATAATTGATTAGGGTGCATAGTTTTGGAGGTAGGCAGACAAAGCTATGAAGAGCAGTTTTACTGTTTATGGAAGTATGAACTTGACCAGTTACTTAAATTTGCTGAGCTTTAGTTTTCTCATTTGTTTAAAAAAAAATAAAAAAACCAAAAACAAACATATAAACAAACACAGAGGGGAATAGTAACATCTGCATTTTAGGACCAATGGGAGTATCAAATGAGACAATCCATATAAGAGATTAAACAATTTTCTCAAGGAGATAGCTAAGAAGTAGGGGGTCCAGGTTTTAAATTCAAGTTTACGATATGATACTGGATTCTTAGCTCTTAGCCTCTATACTGTGCCAACACTAAAAGGCCTCTGTGACTGTCCTTGTCAGTCTTTCAGCCTTACTGTGTTGAGTTGGATCATCACTTCAACTGGCTTAAACAGAATTTTTTTTCTCTCTAAAAATCTCAGCTTTATTTGGTGAAGCAAGACTCAGCATTTAGGACTTGGAGTTCGTTCAGCCACAGAATCAGAGTATTTGGTATAACTTTTGGATTGGAAAAAGTACTGACAAAATCAGTGAACCGAATTCTAGTCCTAACAGTAGAGCAGCGTATCCCTGAGTGAACTGCTTTAATTTTCATCCCCAAACTTCTTTTCCTAAAATAATATTAATAGTTTTATTGAGATAGAATTAACATACCATATAATTCACTCATTTGAAGTGTATAATTCAATGGTAAAGTTGTGCAACCATCACTACAATCAATTTTAGAACATTTTCATTATTGTAAAATGAAATTTCATACCCATTAGCAGTCACTCCTTATTTCTCTGCCACCTGCTCCCCCACCTCCCACCCAGTTCAAGCAACCACTAGTCTACTTTCTGTCTCTATAGATTTGCCTATTCTGGAAACTTAATATAAATGGAATCATACAATATGTGGCCTCTTGTGACCAGCTTCTTTCCCTCAGCACATGTTTTTGAGGTTCATCCATGTCGTGGCACGTATCGGTGCTTCATTCCCTTTTATGGCTAAAGATAGTCTATTATATGGCTATATGAGTCCCACACTTTATCCCCTCACCAGGTAATGGACATTTGGGTTGTTTCCACTTTTTGGGTATTATGATGAATGTTGCTATGAACCTTTGTGTACAAGTTTTCGTATGGACACATGTTTTCATTTCCCTTGGGTATATACCTAGTAGTAAAATTATTGAGTCGTATGGTAAATCTATGCTAAACCTTTTGGGGAACTGCCAGACTGCTTTCCAAAGTGGCTGCATCATTTTGCATTCCCACCAGCCACGCATGAGGGTTCCAGTTTCTCCACACCCTCATTAACATTTACTGTTCTTTTGATGATAGCCAACCTAGTAGGTATGAAATGTAATCTTGCTATTTTGATTTGCATTTACCTGATGGCTAATAATTCATGTACTTATCGGCCATTTTTATATCTTCTTTGGCCAAATGTCTGCTCAAATTGTTTGGCCCATTTTAAAATTTTGGTTGTTTCTTTGTTTTTTTATTTTTAGAGTTGGGATCTCACTCTGTCACCCAGGCTGGAGTACAGCAGTGGTGTGCTGGAGTACAGCATGGCTCACTGCAGCCTCAAACTCCTGGGAACAAGTGATGCTCCCAACTTAGCCTCCCGAGTAGCTGGGATTACAGATGCCGGCCACTGTGCCTGGCTATTTTGTTTTGTTTTTTGGCTGTTTTTCTCACTGAGTTGTAAAAGTTCTTTGTATATTCTACATACACATCCCTTATAGGATATGACTTGCTAATATTTTCTACTTTTCTGTGAGTTGTCTTTTCACTGTCTTGATGGAGTCTTTTGTAGTGCACACATTTTAAATTTTGATGAAGTCCAATTTATCTATTTTTTATTTTGCTGTTGTACCTTTGGTGTTATATCTAAAAATCTATTGCCTAATCTGAAGTCATAAACATTTATACCTATCCCGCCTAAGTTTATGATTTTACCTCTTATATTTTGGTCTTTGATCCATTTTGAGTTAGTGTCTGTAGATGATGTGAGGTGAGGGAGAGATAAAAGAATGAGGGGCCAGGCGCAGTGGCTGACACCTATAATCCTAGCACTTTGGGAAGCTGAGGCAGGAGGATCCCTTGAGGCCAAGAGTTTGAGACCAGCCTGACCAACATGGTGAAACCCCATTTCTACTAAAAATACAAAAATTAGCTGTATGTGGTGGCACACATCAGTAGTCCCAGCTACTTGGGAGGCTGAGGCAGGAAAACCACTGGAGCCCAGGAGGTGGAGGTTGCAGTCAGCTGAGATCATGCTGCTGCACTCCAGTCTGGCCAAGAGAGCGAGACTCAATCTCACATGCCTGTAATCCCAGCACTTTGGGAGGCCGAAGCGGGTGGATCACGAGGTCAGGAGATGGAGACCAGCCTGGCTAACACGGTGAAACCCGTCTCTACTAAAAACACAAAAAATTAGCCGAGCATGGTAGTGCATGCCTGTAATCCCAGCTACTCAGGAACTGAGGCAGGAGAATCGCTTGAACCCAGGAAGTGGAGATTGCAGTGAGCCGAGATCATGCCACTGCACTCCAGCCTAGGTGACAGGACGAGACTCCGTCTCAAAAAAAGAAAACAAATAAGGAATATCACAACTAAAATGTCTACTAAAATTATAGTTTATATTGTACACATGAAGTGCCTAGGAGTTCTTTTTTATTTTAAAAAATTATTAACTAAACAAGCTTCAAAACTATAATTCTTCTATTTGAAAGCAACTGGAATGGCTAATAAGGTCAAAACCTATAAGTTTTTGGAAATAAAAAGTTATGAGTTAGGCAAACTGCACTTAATCATGTTACCTGGTCCAATAAGGCAACAATTATTAATGGCTGCTAAAACTATTAAGTGACAGGTTCAGTGGGAATTCTGTGATAGATCATGTGATAACACCAGAACCCACTGAATAATTTTAACATCACTAAATGTGGGACATCCAGACATTACAGATCTCCAAATGTGATGCAATGAGAAGTACATGCTGCTGCCTATGAATAATCTTGCCAAAATAATTGAACCTAAACCTAATCGAGCTTCTAGATCTAACTACTAGTTTATAAAAATATGGAGGCTAGAGGAACAAGAACAATACAGTATGGATATAGTCAGTCAAATCCAGAATGTGAGAAATCCTACAGGCCAAATGACCCAGCCTTCAGCCAAAAAAAAAAATGGCATACAAAAAGAGAGAGGCTAGGTGTGGTGGCTCATGCTTGTAATCCCAACATTTTGGGAGGCTGAGAGGGGAGATCACTTGAAGCCAGGAGTTAAGACCAGCCTGGGCAACACAGCAAGACCCCATCTCTCCAAAATAATTTTTAAAAATTAGCTGGGTATGGTGGTATATGCCTGTAGTCCCAGCTCTTTAGGAGGCTGAGGTGGGAGGATTGCTTGAGTCTAGTTCAAGGTTACGTGAGTTATGATCATGCTGCTGCACTCCAGCCCAAGCAACAGAGAGAGACCCTGTCTCAAGAAGAGACAGACAGAGAGAGAAGAAAGTGTTATAAACTAAAACAGAAATATCAAGCAAATGCAATTTGTGAACCTTGTTTAGAATATGATTGAAAAAAAAAAACTTTTTTCATTTCTCTTGGGTGTATACCTAGGAGTAAAATTACTGAGTCATATGGTAACTCTATGTTAAACCTTCTGGGGAACTGCCAGACTGCTTTCCAAAGTGGTTGCACCATTTTGTAAACTAAAATAGACATATCAGCCGGGAGCAGTGGCTCATGCCTATAATTCCAGCACTTTGGGAGGCCAAGGCTGGTGGATCACCTGAGGTCAAGAGTTCAAGACCAGCCTGGCCAACATGGCGGAAACCCATTTCGACTAAAAATACAGAAATTAGCTGAGTGTGGTGGCATGAGCCTGTACTCTCAGCTACTGGGGAGGCTGACACGGCAGAATCGCTTGAACCTGTGAGGCGGAGATTGCAGTGAGCCGAGATAGTACCACTGCACTCCAGCCTGGGTGACAGAGCAAGACACTATCTCAAAAATAAAATAAAATAAGGCCGGGCGTGGTGGCTCAAGCCTGTAATCCCAGCACTTTGGGAGGCCGAGACGGGCGGATCGCGAGGTCAGGAGATCGAGACCATCCTGGCTAACACGATGAAACCCCGTCTCTACTAAAAAATAGAAAAAACTAGCCGGGCGAGGTGGTGGGCGCCTGTAGTCCCAGCTACTCGGGAGGCTGAGGCAGGAGAATGGTGTAAACCCGGGAGGCGGAGCTTGCAGTGAGCTGAGATCCGGCCACTGCACTCCAGCCTGGGCGACAGAGCCAGACTCCGTCTCAAAAAAATAAAAATAAAAATAAAAAATAAAATAAAATAAGATCAAATAAAATAGACATATCAAACAAATGTAATTTGTGGACCTTGTTTAGAACATTTTTGAGACAATTAGGAAAAACTGGATATGGGTTGCATATTACCCAATAAGAAATTACTGTTAATTTTGTCAGTCATAATAAAGGTATTGTAATTATTATCTTTTTTTTTTTTTTTTTTGAGACAGAGTCTCACTCTGTCACCCAGACTGGAGTGCAGTGGCACGATCTCAGCTCACTGTGTCTGCCTCCTGGTTCAAGCGATTCTCCTGCCTCAGCCTCCGGAGTAGCTGGGATTACAGGCACATGCCACCACACCCAGCTAATTTTTGTATTTTTAACAGAGATGGAGTTTCGCCATGTTGGCCAGGCTGGTCTCGTAACCCTGACCTCAGGTGACTTACCTGCCTTGGCCTCCCAAAGTGCTGGGATTACAGGGTTGAGCCATCGCACCTGGCAGGTACTGAAATTGTTTTAAAAGGATCTTTATCTGTAGAACTACCATATGATCCAGCAATCTCCACTGCTAGGTATACATCCCTAGAAAGGAATCAGTATATTGGCGAGATATCTGCACTCCCATGTTTACTGCAGCACTATTCACAATAGCCAAGAAAGGGAATCAACTTAAGTGTCCATCAATGGATGAATGGATAAAGAAAATGCAGTACACATACACAATCAAGTACTATTTAGCCATAAAAGAATGAGATCCTGTCATGTGCAACAGCATAGATGGAACTGGAGGACATTATGCTAAGTGAAATGATCCAGGGATAGAAAGACAAATATTACATATTCTCACTCATATGTGGGAGGTAAAATAGTAGATCTCATGGAGAGAGAGAATAGAATGGTCATTAGAAGAGGCCGGGAAGGGAAACTGGGGAGGGCAAAGACAAACTGGTTAATTGTTAAAATACAGCTAGATAGAAGTTCTAGTTGAAAATACAATAGGGAAGTTATAATTGACAATATTTTATTGTATATTTCAAAATAGCTAGAAAAGAATAATTGTATTGTTCTTAGGCTGGGCACGGTGGCTCACACCTGTAATCCCAAGTCCAAGCGAGATGATAGAATCCCTCCAAAAAAGTCCTTCCTGGCCAGGCACAGTGGTTTACACCTGTAATCCTAACACGTTGGGATTGGGAGGGAGGATCCCAGTGAGATGGGAGGATCACTTGAGACCAGAGTTGGAGACCAGCCTGGTTAACATAGCGAGACTCCATCTCTCTCTCTCTCTCTCTCCCTCCCTCCCTCCCTCTTTCTCTTTTCTCTTCTCTTCTCCTGTTCCTTTCTTTTCCTTCCCTTTCCCTTTCCCTCCCTCCCTTCTTTCTCCTTTTTTGAGACAGGGTTTCACTCTGTCACCCAGGCTGGAGTGCTGTGGCGTGATTTCGGCTCAATACAACCTCTGCCTCCCAGGCCAATCAGCTAATTTTTGTATTTTTAATAGAGATGGGGTTTCACCCTGTTGGCTAGACTGGTATTGAACTTCTGGCCTCAACTGATCCACCTGCCTTGGCCTCCCCAAGTGCTGACATTACAGGCATGAGCCACTGTGCCCAGCCACCATCTCTATTTCTTTTAAATACAATAAAATAAAAAATAATAAAATTATAATAAAAAAGTCATTCCTGAGTAGGATGACTCAGGTTAGGAATGACTTAGGTTTTCATGATAGATCTGGAGTTTCCAAAACTCTGGGTAAACAGAGCTCAGGTTTTGAAGTCAGGCACATCTGTGTCTAATCCTGCTTCTGCTACATGATAGGTAAATTTGGGCAGGTAACTTAAGTTTTTTAAAACCTTATTGGAGTTACAACATGAAATTTACACATCTCAAAATTTACCTATTACAAGTGTGCAGTTTGATGATTTTTAGTAAATTTTTATGGTTGTGTAATCATTACCAAAATCTAATTTAAGTATTCCATCAATCCATAAAGTTGTCCCATGACCATTTGCAGCCAAACCTGGCTTCCAGTTTCAGCCCCAGCAATCACTAATCTGCTTTCTGTATCTATAACCTTGCTTTTTCTGTATTTGTGATTTTCCTATGAAATCACACAGTATATGGTCTTTTTATCTGCTATAGTATTTTTTAATTTTTTTCTTTGAGATGGAGTCTTGTTCTGTCACCCAGGCTGGAGTACAGTGGCATGATCTCGGTTCACTGCAAGCTCTGCCTCCCGGGTTCACGCCATTCTCCTGCGTCAGCCTCCCGAGCAGCTGGGACTACAGGTGCCCACCACCACACCCGGCTAATTTTTTGTATTTTTAATAGAGATGGGGTTTCACCGTGTTTGCCAGGATGGTCTCGATCTCCTGACCTCACGATCTGCCCTCCTCGGCCTCCCAAAGTGCTGGGATTACAGGCATGAGCCACTGCGCCTGGCCTTTTTTTTTTTTTTTTTTTACTTTCATCCATGTTACAGCATGTATTGGTTTATTTTTATCACTAATATTCTATTGTGTGGCTATACTACATATTGTTTACTTATTCACAAACTGATAGACATTTGAATAGTTTCCACTTTTGCCTCTTATGAGTAATCCTGTAATGGACATTTAGGTACGAGTCCATGGACATGTTTTCATGTCTTTTAGGTATATACCTAGGAGTGAAATCGTTGGGTTATATGGTAATTTATGCTTAATTTTTTAAAACACTGTCAAACTGCTTTCCAAAGTGCCTGTACCATTTTACATTCTCACCAGGAATATAGGAGTGTTTGTTTCTCCATGTTCTTGCCAAACTTGTTTTCTACTTTTTTGTTTTGTTTATTTTTGAGATGGAGTCTCGCTCTGTCACCCACGCTGGAGGGCAGTGGCTCGATCTCAGCTCACTGCAATCTCTGCCTCCCAAGTTTAAGTGATTCTCCTGCTGGAGTCTCCCGAGTAGCAGGGATTACAGGCACCTGCCACCACGCCCAGCTAATTTTTGTATTTTTAGTAGAGACAGGGTTTCACCATGTTGGTCAGGCTGGTCTCGAACTCTTGACCTCAGGTGATCCATTCTCCTTGGCTTACCAAAGTGTTGGGATTACAAGCATGAGCCACCTAGCCCTGCCGAAACTTGTTTTCTATTTTTCTGATTATAGCCATTCTAGTGGGTATTAAGTGGTATCTTATTATGCTTTCAATTTGCATTTCTCTAATGATTAATGATGTTGAATATCTTTTTATGTGCTTACTTGCCATTCATAAATCTTCTTTGGTAAAATATCTATTCAAATGTTTTGCCCACTATTAGGTAATTTGTCTTCTGTGTTCTTTGCTCTGGATACAAATCTTTTGTTGAACATATGATTTGCAAATATTTTCTCCTAGTTCATGGCCTTTTTTTTTTTTTTTTTTTTTTTTTTTTTGAGATTGAGTTATGCTCTGTTGCCCAGGCTGGAGTGCAGTGGCACGATTTCGGCTCACTGCAACCTTTGCCTCCTGGATTTAAGCAATTCTCCTGCCTCAGTCTCCTGAGTTGTTGGTATTACAGGCGCCCGCCACCACACCCAGCTAATTTTTGTATTTTTAGTAGAGATGGGGTTTCACCATGTTGGCCAGGCTGGTCTCAAACTCCTGACCTCAGGTGATCCACTTGCCTCAGTCTCCCAAAGTGCTGGGATTACAGGCGTGAGCCACTGTGCCTGGCCCTTTTGCTTTATTTTCTACTTTTTTTGTTGTTGCTTTTTGCCTAAGACAGACCAAGATTTTTCGTTTTTTTCTTTTTTTGAGATAGCGTCTGGCTCTGTCATCCAGGCTGTAGTGTAGTGGCGGAATCTCAGCTCACTGCAAACTCCGCCTCCTGGGCCCAAACCATCTTCCCACCTCTGCCTCCCAAGTAGCTGGGACTACTACAGATAATTTTTGTATTTTTTGTAGAGATGGGGTTTCACCATCTGGCCCAGGCTGGTCTTGAACTCCTGAGCTCAAGCGATCCGCCCACCTTGGCCTCCCAAACTGCTGGGATTACAGATGTGAGCCATTGTCCTGGTCTAGATTTTTTGTTTCAATATATGAACTAAAAGCTTTAAATTTCTATTATGTCAATTACCAATTTTTTCTTTTGTAGATCATGATTTTAGTGTCATATCTAAGCAAACTTTGCTTAATATCAAAAGATTTTCCTCTTTTTTTTTCTGAAATTTATAGTTTTAGCTTTAATAGTTAGGCCCACGATCCACTTAAATCAACTTTTATGTATGATGTGAGCTAAGAATCAAAGTTCTTTTTTTCCCCTCCCACATCATTCGTTGAAAAGATTACCCTTTCCCCATGGATTGTTTTAGCACCATTGTTGAAAATCAGTTTACCATAATGTAAAGGTTTATTTGTGGACTATCTATTCAATTCCATTGATCGATATATCTGCCTCTATGCCAGTATTAGAGTCTTCATTACTGTAGCTTTATAATAGGTTTTGAATTCAGTTGGTGGAAGTTCTCCATCTTTTTGTGTTTCAAAATCCCTTTATTCTGGTTCCTTTTCATTTCATATAAATCTCAGGACCAAACTTGACAATTTTTTTTTTTTTTTTTTTTTTGAGACGGAGTCTCGCTCTGTTGCTAGGCTGGAGTGCAGTGGGTTTCGCCATGTTGGCCAGGCTTGTCTCGAACTCTTGATCTCAGGTGATCTGTCCTCCTTGGCCTCCCTAAGTGCTGGGATTACAGGTGTGAGCCACCGCGCCTGGCCTAATGTTCTTTCTTTAAAAATACAAATTAGCAATCCATTTAATTCCACAAAGGGGAAAAGTAAAAGAACACAGAAATGCTTGAGTTCAATTTGCTGAGACCAATAAAATGTACTTTCAAGAAAATTGCACAGCACTAGCATTGGAGGCCAAAAAAATAAGATATGGACTCTATACTCAAGGAATTTATAAACAGATAAATTTTTCTGCTGGCTGAGGTACTTCTCTGACTGTTAAAGCAGGCAAAGGGAAGAGATGTTCCTCTGAGACCTAGTCTAACCTCTCAAACTTCCAACTACAACAATGGCAGCTTTATTTTTATTTTAATATTTATGTGTTGAGGGTTCCACATAAGATTAAATTTGAATAAAGCACTCTATGCCTTTAAAAAAGTTTGAAAATCACTGGTCTAATAAAAGAACAGTGAAAACTGGCAGGCAGCTATATTATAAAAAGAATACTGGATTGAGGGTTCATGATCCCTGTTTCATTCTAGTTGTTGAACATGTACAGCCATGTCGAAGGAAAAGTTCTAGTTCTCACCTCTCATAAAGGATGGCATTTTAAAGGTGAATTTTAATGTCATTCATCTAATAAATATTTGTTGCATGTAATAAACACGTTATTCATATATTCATAGTAAAGTAATAGCGAGAAAGGAAGTAAGGAACATCCTGAGGATATCAGCCGTCATCAGAGATGTGACAAGCTGGGTCTCAGAGCACAAGTTTGCCAATTGATTAAAAAGGAAAAAAAAATGAGGCATCGTAGATAGAATCATACGTTCAGAAGAACATAATTAGAAATAGCTACCACTGAATGAACATTTCCTCTATGCATAGAATTTTATCCTCACCACACCTATGGAGATAGAACTTATTATCCCCATGCAGACAGGGGTATGCCAAAATCACAAAACTCGTGATTGGCAGCGCCACGTTTGAAACTGGGGTTGTCTGATTTCAAAGCCAAGGCTCTGGGTTCACAGAAGTACATGTACTGAAGAGGTGTGAAGCAACATGGGACTACTGGAAGAAGGAGGCGGTGGGCCACGAGGCTGGAAATGCAGGCACCTGCTCTCGTTCGCTTGACCACAGAGCAACTTGGGCAAAGAAGGGGTGGGCTGACATTGGAGTATGGAACAAACGCATGATTTCAAATAAGCATGTGTGTATCCATCCCAGTTCTGTCCGCGGAAAAGGCCCAGAAGCAATGACACACCAAGCCCTGTGGAATGGTGGGGTCCGCTAGGGCCACCAGGCTTGCTCCCCGCCCTACCCGCCGGTTTCTCCGCCACATTCCACTGCCGCAGCAGAATCGGTGTCCTTCACCTGCCTGCGTCTTCTGCACTTCGTTAAGCGGCGCCCTTAGCTCCTGTGACACTTTAGGGAGAAAGCCGCAGCACCTGCAACGTTGGCCGCCATTAACGCCCGGCAAAGCGCCGGGAACTAGAAGCAGCAAAGAACCCGGCTCGGTAGCTACCAGGACAGGCGAGCCGGAAGCGGAGCTGCGGGAGGGACCTCGACGCTCCTCCATCTTTAATTGGAGCTCACCGCTGCCAGTCGCGCTGCCCGCCCGTCCCACCCTTTTCGTGCAGACATTCAGCTAAATGACGCGCGGAGCCGGGCGGCGACTTCCGGTCGGGGGAGAGAAGTTGGGCCGAAGGAGGGGCTGGGAAGACGAAGGAGGAAGAAGAGAAAACGGCCGGGCGGCGGCGGCTGTAGGTTGTGCGGCGGCAGCGGCTCTCCCCTGGGCGAACGATGGACAGCCAGGGCAGGAAGGTGGTGGTGTGCGACAACGGCACCGGGGTAAGCGCCGGGCGAGGAGGCCTTGGCGGCCACAGACGCGGACGGGGACGAGCAGCGGGCGCGCGGGCCCTCGGCCTCCTGGGCTGCACCTCCCGGCTCTCTGGGCGAAGGGGCGCGGGGCGGTGCCTCCCACCTCCGCGGGCGTGGGAGCGAGCCGGTCTTACCCTGGTCTCCCCTGAGCCTGCCGCCCATTTAGCCTGCCACCCCCGCAACTTTCCGGCTGGCGAGACCGGCACTGGACGCAGAGCCTACTGGCCGCCCGGCGGGGACCGGCTTCGCGCTCAAGCGGGGGCAATTGGGCTATAGCGGACGGAGGGGTAAAAGGCTCGGTTTGTGTGTTCCGAGAAGGGCTCTTTTCCCCAGGGCCGCCGGTGTGTAAAACGGAGAAAGACCTAGAGGCCTTCCTCTTCCTGTATAGTTGAAGATATACCGAACGAGAAGCAGGAAGCGGGTTTACTTTAAAGAAAAAAAAAAAAGGGAAGTGCTGTCATGGAGTGTGGACCTCAGCCCTTTCGCTGTGTTTGTTGGGCTTTTAGTTTTTTTCGAGGGAAGGGGTCCAGATTGGCAGCGCATCGTTCACTTTTTGTTCTGCATAATGGTGATTTGGCCCAGGTGCAGGCCCGCCGAGACCAGCCTGTTCCATTGGGTGGTTTTGGGTGACCTAGGACCCCACAAGACTGTTAATTGCACTGGCCTTAGGGGAAGTTAATTAGTGTTGGTTATCCTACCCCCAGGCCCTTTTTCACCTTTCGTTTCAGAATACAGGTAATGTTAACCTTTAAGATTCAAAAATTGTAAAATCTGACTAAGGCACTGATTTATAAACTATTTGAAAATTGTTTCTGTAATCCCAGCACTTTGGGAGGCCCAGGCGGGCGGATCACCTGATGTTAGGAGTTCGAGACCAGCCTGGTCAACGTGGTGAAACCCCGGTCTACTAAAAATACAAAAACTAGCTGGGCGTGGTGGCGCATGCTTGTAATCCCAGCTACTTGGGAGGCTGAGGCAGGAGAATCGCTTGAAGCCAGGAAGTGGCACTGCACTCCAGCCTGGGCGATAAGAGTGAAACTCCGTCTCAATTAAAAAAAAAAAAAGTTGTTTCATTCAAACCTCTGTCTTGCCAGATTTTAAAAAAATGTATTTCGGGCCGGGCGCGTTGACTCAAGCCTGTAATCCCAGCACTTTGGGAGGCCGAGACGGGTGGATCACAAGGTCAGGAGATCGAGACCATCCTGGCTAACCCAGTGAAACCCCGTCTCTACTAAAAAATACAAAAAACTAGCCGGGCGAGGTGGCGGGCGCCTGTAATCCCAGCTACTCGGAGGCTGAGGCAGGAGAATGGTGTAAACCCGGGAGGCGGAGCTTGCAGTGAGCTGAGATCCGGCCACAGCACTCCAGCCTGGGTGACAGAGCGAGACTCCGTCTCAAAAAAAAAAAAAAAAAAAAAAAAAAAATGTATTTCGGATAGCAAAGTCAGCAAATTAGAAGATGGAAATATTACTTATTCTGGATGACTTCTTTAGTGATTTCTAACCATTTTGATGTTGCAACATTTTGTGACTTTTCTCTCCCTCTCATACATATGATGTATGAATTAAAGTACGTTTTACTTGAACAAAACACTTTGGAATCTGAATTGTTGAGGGGGAAAAGAGCTGGTATTTACTGCCATAATACTGCCTATGATTAGATTTATTACAGAATTTTACAAGCAATGATTACGTTAGCTTCATCTGAACTGTGTTAGAAATGGACTAGAGTAAAAAGAGTGTTAACATACAATGAGGCCAGATGCGGTGGCTCATGCCTTTAATCCCAGCACTTTGGGAGGTCGAGGCGGGCGGATCACCTGAGTTCAGGAGTTGGAGACCAGCCTGGCCAACATGGTGAAACCCCGTGTCTACTAAAAATGCAAAAATTAGCCAGGCATGTTGGTGGGTGCCTGTAATCCCAGTAATCTCAGCTACTCGGGAGGCTGAGGCAGGAGAATCACTTGAACCCGTTTGGGGGAGGTTGCAGTGAGCCAAGATGGTGCCACTCCAGCCTGGGCGACAGAGCAAGACTCCTCTCAAAAACAAACAAACAAACAAAACATATTAATGGGGCGGTTTTTAAGAATGTAATACTTTTAAAAAGGCAGATCCATTGCTATGGAAACATGTCTAAGATTTATTAAGTTGAAAAAGGTTTTAAAATGATTCAGTTTAAGTGTATGTTCCTTATTAAAGATGTATGTCCACAAACCTGTATCTGCATATAAAGTTTTTGGAGGGATACATAAGAAATGTTCATAATGGTTACCTGTGAGACAAAGGATAAGGGAGTGAGGGAAGGACTTCATGACCTTTCTGAATTATTGGAAAAATGTTCTTTATTTGAACAAAGCATGTATTATTAAACTATATTTAAATTAACTATAAACACATGTTGCATGTGCAGTTAAAATTCAGTTAAAGGTGCTTTTTAAAAAATTATTAGCCTGGTTTCCACTATAGTCTCAAACTGGCCCCTAAATAAATTCAAAACTTTAAAAATTGAATTTAAAATTTTTTGTTTTGTAATTGTGTCAGATACTCTTTTTAGAAAGTCAAGCCAGTTATATTTTAATGAATTCTTCCTCTTTTAGGGGTTTGAGGCAATGAGCCCTGTATTTGTCGTATATATGAGTTTTTAAATATTAGAATGGGAATGTTAACTGTAAGCTGAGTTTTTTGTTTTTTGTTTTTTGTTTTTTTTTTGACACAGGATCTTGCTCTATTGCCCAGGCTGGAGAGCAGTGGCGTGATCTCGGCTCTCTGCAACCTCTGCCTCCTGGGCTCCAGTGATTCTGCTTCAGCCTCCCGAGTAGCTGGGACTACAGGCTTGTGCCACCACACCCAGCTAATTTTTTATTTTGTAGAGAGTGGTTCTCTCTATGTTACCCAGGCTAGTCTTAAACTCCTGGGCTTAAGAGATCTGCCCACCTCAGCCTCCTAAAGTGCCAGGATTACAGGCTTGAGCCACTGCACCCTGCTGTCAGAAGCTAATGTTATGTTACTATTCCATTAGTTAGCTAACATTGGAAAGCTGATTTTAGGCTGGGCATGGTGGCTCATTCCTGTAATCCCAGCACTTTGGGAGGCCGAGGCAGGATTATCACTTGAGGTCAGGAGTTTGAGACCAGCCTGGCTATCATGGTGAAACCCTGTGTCTACTAAAAATACAAAAATTAGCTGGGCATGGTGGCTGTTGCCTGTAATCCCAGCTACTTGAGAGGCTGAGGCAGAATTGCTTGAACCTGGGAGGCGGAGGTTGCAGTGAGCCAAGATCGCGCCACTGCACTCCAGCCTGGGCAACAGAGTGAGAGACTGTCACACACACAAAAAGAAAGCTGATTGTAATAATGTTATTGGTTAGTCTGGTGTCTAATCCATATTTTTAAGATCCTTTTCCTTAAGACAAATGATGAGTTCCTGTCATATAAATGAAAAAAGTGAGTGTAGTTAATTCAAATAAAAATTTATTTGTTCTTATGCTTCTAGTTATTTTAAAATTTTATTCAGATTTTGTGTGGACCTGATTGGTTTCAAATGAAGAAACAGTGCTGATAAAATACATGAATCATGTAACAGGAATGCTGTAATAGTTCTGAGTATGTAGAGGACTAGGAACCACTTAAATTGTGTATTCTGTTTCTTACCATTTGTAAACGTGAATAGTCATCTTGATTTTATTCAGATACCTGAAGTTATAATGATTGCTTTATAATTAAATATTAAAGAGGATATTCAGATGTAATTTTGAAAAATTTATGGAAATAGTTGTTACCCTAAGGTGTTTTCATTTGCTCCTTACATGCCTTAGGTTTTAAAATTGTAGGCTGGGCCGGGCGCGGTGGCTCAAGCCTGTAATCCCAGCACTTTGGGAGGCCGAGATGGGCGGATCACGAGGTCAGGAGATTGAGACCATCCTGGCTAACACGGTGAAACCCCGTCTCTACTAAAAAATACAAAAAACTAGCCGGGCGAGACTCGGGAGGTTGAGGCAGGAGAATGACATAAACCCGGGAGGTGGAGCTTGCAGTGAGCTGAGATCCGGCCACTGCACTCCAGCCTGGGCGACAGAGCGAGACTCCGTCTCAGAAAATAAATAAATAAATAAATAAATAAAATTGTAGGCTGGCTGGTGTGGTTCCTCATGCCTGTATCTCCAGCATTTTGGGAGGCCGAGGTGAGAGGATTTCTTGAGGCCAAGAGTTTGAGACCAGCCTGGGTTGATACAACAAGACCCCATAGCTAGTAAAAAATAAAAATAAACTTACAAGCTTTTTGAAAAATTGATGTTTTTTTTAACCCCTCCGGCAGACCCAAATTAAGTATTCTAGGACAGGAGTGTCCAGTCTTTTGGCTTCCCTGGGCCACATTGAAAGAATTGTCTTGGGCCACACGTAAAATACACTAACAATAGCTGATGAACTGAAAAAATCGCCAAAAAAATGTTTTAAGAAAGTTTATGAAATTGTGTTGGATCTCATGCAGCCCTTGGGCCATGGGTTGGACAAGCTTGCCTGGAAACAAGTGTGTCCTTACGATCATGAGCCCGATGTTGGTCCTGCTCGATTTTCTATCTCCTAGCTTGACCAGTGTCTCAGCAGGATTGCCCAGAGGAGGAAAACTCATTTGATCCAATAGTTTATGTGGTTTTTAACCATTCAAACCTCCTTCTGAAATCAAGCCACTTGGGCGATAGGTGAAAATCTGGAGGTCTGTGAAACTCTAGGTTTAGGTCCTCTTCATGAGCTCGGCCCAGGCCCCTGGTGTTGTGTGTCTTGTTACCAGACTAGGGTGATTTCATCAGCAGTGAGTTAGATCACCAACAAAATGAAGGTTTCCCTAGTGCTTGCTATGTTGCTGGCATAGTGCTTAATAAGGTCCAGTCGTACAGAGAAGCTTATAGTGCTAGAATAACTGCATTCGCATTTATGTAATTGACATTTGTAGCTGATTGTGGCCTGCTTTATCAGGCTTCTGCTACTTTATATGTTGAATTTAGGGGTGTTTGAAACAGAAACAAACCAAAATCAAATTTGATTTCATCTTGCAAAATGCTTTGGAGTAAGTAGAATAAATCTTTTGGTGGCCTAAGATCAGAACTGTCACTGTGCAGTTAACGTACTAAATAACATCAGTACCATGAGATAAAATTAGTAAGGGGAAAATAAATATTAAATAAGCCGAAATGGGGCTTTATAAATCCCAGGTTATTATTTTTATTTTTTGGAAGAGAAAAAAATGTACTTTTAGAGCAGATGCAGACAGAATTTTTCATTTTTGCTTGAAAGAATATTATACTGTTCATATTCTTAACCATTTGATGACTCAGTGGGAAGTAAGGGAACTAGTTTAAACCACACTGCTATGAAGAGGAAACTATATATGGTAAAATCTATTTCTTAAACACAGCCTTACTGCACACAATGAAAGAACAAAGTCACCAAGTCTTAAAATGATTGACATAGAGGAGGAATTTCAAGGATTAAGATGATACCAATGATACCAAATGATAGTTTAGAAAATAATGTTTTCTTTGTATTGTATCACATCATGGTTTAGTGTTTTATTGTTTTTTTTTTTAAGACAGAGTCTCGCCGTGTTGCCCAGGCTGGAGTGCAGTGGCGTGATCTTGTCTTACTGCAGCCTCCATCTCCCGGGTTCAAGCAGTTCTTCTGCCTCAGCCTCCCCAGTAGCTGGGATCACAAGATGCTGGGATTATAGACGTGAGCACTGCGCCCGGCCTTGATTTTTTAAAAATACTAATTATTATTATTATT
This sequence comes from Macaca mulatta, assembly GCF_049350105.2. Classification (NCBI taxonomy): domain Eukaryota; kingdom Metazoa; phylum Chordata; class Mammalia; order Primates; family Cercopithecidae; genus Macaca; species Macaca mulatta. The sequence continues at coordinate 59,464,954 of NC_133418.1, read as the reverse complement.
TGCAGAAGTAATCAGATTGTCAGTTTTATATTATTGAAAAATTGGGGTCAGGCACTGTGGCTGATGCCTATAATCCCAGCACTTTTGGAGGTAAAGGTGGGAGGATTGCTTGAGGCTGGGAGTTCAAGACCAGCCTGAGCAACAGTGAGACCCCTGTCTCTACGAAAAATAATATAACTTTAAAATTATAATTTTTATTTTTTCTTTACTGCTTCTTGCAGAGCAGGGCTACCCTATAGGCAGTGTGCCCAGAATAGCCAGTATAATTTTTTTTTAAAATTATTTTATTTTATTATTGTTTTTGAGGCAGAGTCTCACTGTGTCACCTAGGCTGGAGTGCATTCATATAATCTCGGCTCACTGCAACCTCCACCTCCTGGGTTCAAGCGATTCTTCTGCCTCAGCCTCCCGAGTAGCTGGGATTATAGGTATGCACCGCCACGCCCGGCCAATTTTATAGTTTTAGTAGAGATGGGGTTTCACCATATTGGCCAAGCTGGTTTCGAATTCCTGACCTCAAGGGATCCACCTGCCTCGGCCTCCCAAACTCCCAAAGTGCTGGGATTACAGGCGTGAGCACCCACACTCAGCCATTTTTTTTTTTTTTTCCCAAACAGGGTCTCACTCTGTTGCCTAGGCTGGAGTGCAGTGGTACAATCCATGGATTAACGTAGCCTCGACCTCCCCGGGCTCAGGTGATCCTCCCACCTCAGCCTCCCGAGTTTCTGGGGCTACAGGTGTGTGTCACTATGCCTGGCTAATTTTTGTATTTTTTGTAGAAAGGGGGTTTTGCTGTGTAGTTTCAGGCTGGTCTCAAACTCCTGGGCCCAAGTTATCCACCCCCTTTGGCTTCCTAAAGTGCCGGGATTACAGGTGTGAGCCACCACTCCCAGCCAATTATTTTAGTTCTTGTTATTATAACTGTTAATGCTTTCACACTTGAAGTAATGTGAAATAGTGCGATTTTTGCTATCTTGATGGATTAAGGTAAAAAAAAAAAAAATGACCTGGGCATGGTGGGATACACCTGTAGTCCCAGCTACTCAAAAGGTTGGGGCACGAGAATCACTTGAACCTGGGGGGTGGAGGTTGCAGTGAACTGAGATGGAGCCACTGCACTGGGCGACAGAGTGAGACTCTTGTCTCAAAAAAAAATAATAAAAATAAAAACTTATTTGGGCCTGGTGGCATATACCTGTAGTCCCAGCTACTTGGGAGGCTGAGGCGGGAGCATCACTTGAGGCCAGGAGTTAGAGGCCACAGTGAGCTGCACTTGTGCCACTGCGCTCCAGCCTAGGCAACATACGAGACCCGAACTCTAAATTTTAAATTTTTTTTTTTTTTTTTTTTTTTTTTTTTTTTTGAGGCGGAGTCTGGCTCTCTTGCCCAGGCTGGAGTGCTGTGGCCGGATCTCAGCTCACTGCAAGCTCCGCCTCCTGGGTTCAGGCCATTCTCCTGCCTCAGCCTCCCGAGTAGCTGGGACTACAGGCGCCCACCACCTCGCCCGGCTAGTCTTTTGTATTTTTTTAGTAGAGACGGGGTTTCACTGTGTTAGCCAGGATGGTCTCGATCTCCTGACCTTGTGATCCGCCCATCTTGGCCTCCCAAAGTGCTGGGATTAGAGGCTTGAGCCACCGCGCCCGGCCCAATTTTAAATATTTTTTAAATTAAAAAAATATTAAAAGCTTGATTCTCTCTTAAGTTTTACTGTAGTTAAATCCCCTAGAATATCAGTTTCTTATGTATAAAATGGAAGTTTTATCACCATCGATGATATGTTCTCCTCGGAGCAGTACACTGAAAATGAAATTATGTTACCTGGTATTACTAAATACATTTATCTAAATATAAAAATGTGAATAGCTAGCCAGGCATGGTGACTCAACTCCTGCAATCTCAGCACTTTGTGAGGCCAAGGTGGGCAGATCACCTGAGGTCAGGAGTTCGAGACCAACCTGGCCAACATGGTGAAACCCTGTCTCTACTAAAAACGCAAAAATTAGTTGGCATGGTGGTGGGTGCCTGTAATCCCAGCTACTTGGGAGGCTAAGGCAGAAGAATTGCTTGGACCCGGGAGTCTGAGGTTGCAGTGAGCTGAGATCACGCCACTGCACTCCAGCCTGGACAACAAGAGTGAAACTCCGTCTAAAAATAAACAAATAGCCAAAAATGCCTAATAAATGTTTATTTTCATAGTATCATGATATTAGTTTAAATGATACTTAGTTTTCCCATTTTGGAAAATGACATTGTCTAAGCGATTTGCCCAAAATTAATGAAAGTCTGCTTCAGAATTGAAGCTTTAGTTCTGTTCATTTTCTCACATTTCTCTTTTTAAAAATACTTAGCATTTGACTGGGCATGGTGGCTCAACGCCTGTAATCCCAGCACTTTGGGACGCCTAGGCGGGCGGATCACCCAAGGTTGGGAGTTTGAGACCAGCCTGACCAACATGGAGAAACCCCGTCTCTACTGAAAATACAAAATTAGCTGGGCTTGGTGGCACATGCCTGTAATCCCAGCTACTTGGGAGGCTGAGGCAGGAGAATCACTTGAACTCAGGAGACGGAGGTTGCAGTGAACCCAGATCATGCCATTGCACTTCAGCCTGGGCAGCAAGAGTGAAACTCCACCTCAAAACAAAAACAAAAACAACTTAGCATTTGTTCAGCGAATTTGTCCATCCCACAGATACTTCTGGAGTGAGTACTGTGCCAGGATCTCTGATAGGTATCGGATTCCAGCACGAACTGCTCAGCTTAGCTCCCTGCTCTTATGAGGCTTTTGCTCTAGTGAGGGGACTTAGGCACTAATTTAGCAGTAAATAAACATGAACCCTGGAAGTAGTCAGTGCCATGAAAGAAGTAAAGTGGAGAGGTTGCAATAGATTGAGTGGCTACTTTGGGTGGACTGAAAGCACCAAAAGTTTAAAATGTTATATAAATGCAAAGTGATATTTTTCAGATGCTGTCTTAAAATATAGTAAATACCCTGATGCTAACCCACTTTTATTTTACTGTTTCATTCCAGTTTGTGAAGTGTGGATATGCAGGCTCTAACTTTCCAGAACACATCTTCCCAGCTTTGGTTGGAAGACCTATTATCAGATCAACCACCAAAGTGGGAAACATTGAAATCAAGGTAATGTTTTATTTATTGATAAATGATAATCAAGACATGTGAAGTGTTCTTATAAAAGTAGTTTAACAGTTCTTTTAAGTAGTTTTAAAATATGTTGCCATAAAAAGCAAAGGGGAGGGCAGAAGTTCTCATCTTTTTAATTTATATCAACACCTGAACAGGTGCACAAAAATTGAAGTTAATTTCATCTGATTTTGTTTATGTATGGCTTGATGCCATTACTTGTTGGAGTAAAATACTTAAGTGTGTTACATTAATGTGAAACACTGTGTTAGTGACTTAAGTCCTATTATGTACATAATATGATTTTTAAAATAAATCGGCCTGGTATTTTTATGTCTTTCAATTCCATATATTTGTCGTTGTATGTGAGTGTCTCTTTGGCACCTTAGACTTTTTCTCTTCATGTTTTTATGGCCTGATCCCTCTACTTTTTTATGTAGCCATTTAGGAAAACACAGGGTGTAACTCTCATTGATTCCTCTTTTCATTAATACAACTTATTTCCATAATGTGCAGAAGGAAGTCATGCGAGCCTTTATTTGGCCTTGCATTATATATTTTACCATGTAGAGGAAGGAAAGTTTTCACTGCCTACTCGCTGTATTTAACATGAAAGACTACATGAAAAGATGATAGATTTTTCTCCCATATTAAAGGGATCAGAAATCAAGTAGGAGTTAGAATATTTGAGAAGAAAGAGAACAGTCAGAGGACAGTGGTCACCAATTGGCTTTAAGTTCTTCAGTTGACTGAGGGATCAAGTTATACAGAATGCAGTAGAATTTAGGGGTTTTTTTAGTGAATTGTTTGTGAACACGCTAGCATTGTTGGTCCTATCTGGATAGTCTTTAGCAAGCCTTCAGTGTAAGGTTATGAGTTATATGAAATATGCATCAGAGTATATCTCTTTGGGACATTTGTTTGATGTAGGAAGTTGGTAATAGATGGTAGAGATTTGCATGTAGCTTTCTGCTTTTGGGATAGAGAGTTGAGTTACACAATGAATAAAAATACAAGCTGAAACTTGGGTTCTGTGTTAGTTTTTTTTTTAAAGAGTTAAAGTAGTGAATTATTCTGGCCTCTCCTGTTAACAAAAAAAATAAAATGGGACACTCAATATAAGTTTTTCCTTTTTAAGGAGCTTTTGGAATATTTGTGGGATTCCTTATTTGCTTATTGTGAACTCCTTTCATTCTGAATGAATTCTATCTTAAATGAACTTTGACTTGAAATTAGCTAATAATAGTGATAAGGATAAATGTTTAATGAAGTTGAAGGCTATACTTTTTATTCAGTGTCAGGTTTTTAAAGAATGGCTATATACTGAGGGACAATGAAATTTTTGAGGTGTGAAGAAATACCTTGTATAGCCATTTTTATTTTCCAACATAGGCACAAATAACTACACATCTCTTCATGCCCACGTTCTTCGTTTTTAAGGCCAAGTGATAAAAATCAAATTTGTCAATATGCTAATAAAACATTTTTGCCAAGGAATTCCCTAGCAGTATTTGCTTGTATGGTTTGTCATTCTGTATTCTATTGGCTCAATTCTGTTCACTCTGTGCAATCTTGTAAGCCTATCAAGTTAAATTGTTCTTCCAGTAGAAAACAGCAAAAGATAGCTATGTCAAATAAATTTAACTTGAACATTAGAGCTTGGAAAAACAACCCTGAGCTATCTGACTCTATGCCTACTCAGCTAGACCTTTGCTGTTATCATTTATTTTTCTTAATTAAAGTTCTTAAATTCAGTAATGAATTAAAGAAGCTTACTTTTTGGAATTCCTGTGCTTAGTATTTTGACTTATACTTTTTGTGTCTTGTTAGCTAAAATGTGGTAGACTAAAAAATGGAAATTTAAATCGTTTAATGAGTTAATTTGCATTCAGGAATAACTGTCCTTGTTAATTTGGCCCTAATTATTAACTCCATTAAATATAGTAGTACTGCATCTGACCTCAACCTAATTGTCTCTATTGCTTGTATGTTTAAACATTTCAGTGAGGATTTTATTTAGGCCTTTTCTGACTCTTACTTCTACCTTCTCTCTCTTCACCTTTCTTGACCCGTTGAAGTAGAATAACAAAAAGATGGTAAGTGAGGTTACACACATGCTCTGTTTGTTTTCCACTTGCTTGATGGGACAGTAGTTGTTGTTTTGTGTCCCTTTAGTAGTGGGGAGGGGGGGTTATTCCATATTTTTATTTTAAATACTTTGATTTTTAACCTTTTTCATTGCTTCAATTTGATAGCAACTAATTAAGTCCTATACTTTCCTGATTGCGTACAATGGACCAAACAAGAACTAATTACTAACATAGTTTTGAATTGTTTTCCTTGTTTTTCTTGTAGATGAATGTTATAGTTAAAATGGAATGTGTTGTGCATATTAGAAATAAAATGACTTTATTTGGATATGTGTGATCCAGAAAATTCAAGTGAAGTTGTTGCATTTGAATAAATTCACTTTATTGACCGGTGTTAAATTGAACATTGACTGTCATAGCCTGTATATATATTTGCATCTAGTATGGTATCAGATGTGTACTTAATAAACGGAGTAAAATTTTAATATGTAAATGAACCATAGATAGAAAAAAGAGAATTCTTTCCATATCATCCTTACTGATGAGCAGATTTCACAAGGTTATCTGAGGATAAATAAGAAAAAGGTAAAGCTTTTCTATAAACGACAGATTTCCCCCCCCAAATAAATAACATTGTGCAGTGCCTTTTTCTTTTCAACTAAAAGCTTGCTGGGCTTATCTCAGACATTTAACTCTTTCGTTGTATTTTTCTGTGATAGTGTAAGTGCTTCTGTAGTAGACACTTTTCAGGTTTGTTTTTAATATTGTTTGTAAGAATCTCTGACAAAAATCAGGCACTTCTAATACAATATATTTTAACTAGTAATAGTAACTTTGTGAAGTTTTCTTTTGAATAAACAAAACCATTTAAAAGAGGAAATTTATCATAAATAAAAGATCATATATTTGTGTTAATATTCTAATGAGATTAAGAAAATGTGTGCTTGCTGGGCACAGTGGCTCGTGCCTGTAATCCCAGCACTTTGGGAGGCCCAGGCGGGTAGATCACAAGGTCAGGAGTTCAATTTTTCTCTACTAAAAATACAAAAATTAGCCAGGTGTGGTGGCGCGTGCCTGTAATTCCAGCTACTCAGGAGGCTGAGGCAGGAGAATCGTTTGAACCCAGGAGGCAGAGGTTGCGGTAAGCTGAGATCGCGCCGCTGCACTCCAGCCTGGGCAACAGAGTGAGACTCCATCTCAAAAAAAGAAAAGGAAAGGGTGTGCTTGTAGAGAATGGTGTAGGCTTATTTTAACAGAAGTTTTTGACCTAGTGAGATGGTTCATGCCTCTAATCCCAGCACTTTGGCAGGACTAGGTGGGAGGATACCTTGAGCCCAGAAGTTCAAGACCAGCCTAGGCAACATGGCAAGACCCTGTCTCTACAGAAAGTTTTTAAAAAAGTAACCAGGTATAGTAATATGTGCCTCCCTAGCTACTTGGCAGGTTAAGGCAGGAGTATCGCTTGAGCCCAGAAGTTTGAGGCTGCAGTGGGTGATGACAGGGCCACTGCACTCCAGCCTGGGCGACAGAGCAAGACCCTACCTCTGTTAGTTAATTGAACAATCAAACAAACAAATGTTTTCAGTGGAGTTTTCTTCTAGGGATTTAATTGTGCTTTTGAACTTGAGTTTACTTGTATTCTAATACGAGGTGACATTGTTCAAAATGATTATTGGCAAATATAATCCCTACTACCCACTTTTCATGAAGTATAAATACCTTTGAAACAGCATCTCAGTTACTGTGATTTTTTTCATTCTTTCAGTTAGGTGATGTTCAGTGGTGGGGCAGGTGGTTAATACCTGAGGTCTGATCTGATCACTTATAACTTGGTTCTGAGTGATGAAGGCAAGTTATATAACACTTAGTAGGATTTTTTGTTTAAAATTTTAGATATGAAAATTTTTTAATTGGATAGCTTGAATAGTCAAACTTTGTACTTCTTAAATAAGTTAATACTCCGTTTTAAATGTCCTCTTTGTTCTAAGGAAGGCAAGGATATTCATTTCTAAACATTTCTTTCAGTTAATCCTTTATAGTATGTGTGGTCCTAGAAGTTGATACATGAGGCATTTATTTAGAGTTGGCATTGGGTCATGTAAATGTAAGCCCCTATTCGTACGTTAAATAAAAAGTAAATTTCTGTTGAAATCAGATCAGACTTATTTCAAATTGATTGAAATAATACTGATTATATTACCTAACTATCTAATCTGTTATATTGTACAACACAAAAAAGGATGTAGAGGAAAGTTAGTAACAAAAATAGTATATATAATTACAGGTATAGATTTCACTCCTAACATTTTATTAAGCAGTATTAAGAAAACATAGCAATACTGAAATGATTTTACAATGAAACTTGTATATCCATCACCTAGATTCTGACATTAATATATATCATATTGATTTATTACATATCTGTTCATCTATTCATTCATCATTGCATCTTGTTTTTTAATGGATTTCAAAGTAAGTTGCAGATACCAGTATACTTCAACATGTGCATGTTATTAACTAGAATTCACAAATACAGATTTTCTGTTTTGCATATTCCTCATAGAAGAATCTAAACAGTTGGTTGGGCGTGGTGAGTCATGCCTGTAATCCTAGCACTTTGGGAGGCTGAGGTGGGCTGATCTCCTGAGCCCAGGAGTTCAAGACCAGCCTGGGAAACATGGTGAAACCCCTAAAACTACAAGAATTGGCTGGGCATGTAACCTGTAGTCCCAGCTACGTGGGAGGCTGAGGTGGGAGGATCACCTGAGCCTGCGGAAGTTGAGGCTGTGGTGAGCCATAATGGCACCACTGCACTTCAGCTTGGGTGACAGAGTGAGACCCAATCTAAAAAAAAAAGAGTCTAAACATTTAATATTTCAGAACTTTGAGTAATAAGTTAGTAAGTTATGTTAAATTAACTTCATCAGAAATTGCAACAGACATTTTTATTGAACATTTCTAGCATCTGTTTTTAACTTTGTTGTAGTTTTTGATGTTGCTTTTAGTGGATTTTCCAGAGATCTGTTTGTTTTTTTGTTAGAGTCCTCATCTTGGTTTCATCTCTGATTTTTTTTTTTTTTTTTTTTTTTTTTTTTTTTTTTTTTTTTTTTTGAGACGGAGTCTCGCTCTGTCACCCAGGCTGGAGTACAGTGGCCGGATCTCAGCTCACTGCAAGCTCCGCCTCCCGGGTTCACGCCATTCTCCTGCCTCAGCCTCCTGAGTAGCTGGGACTACAGGTGCCCGCCACCTCGCCCGGCTAGTTTTTTGTATTTTTTTAGTAGAGACGGGGTTTCACCGTGTTAGCCAGGATGGTCTCGATCTCTTGACCTCGTGATCCGCCCGTCTTGGCCTCCCAAAGTGCTGGGATTACAGGCTTGAGCCACCGCGCCCTGCCTTTTTTAAAAAAAAAAAAACATGTATTTTTAAGCCTTCATTTTAAAACATCTCATGTTGGCCAGGCGCGGTGACTCATGCCTGTAATCCCAACACTTTGGGAGGCTGAGATGGGTGAATCACTTGAGGTCAGGAGTTTGAGACCAGCCTGGCCAACATGGTGAAACCCCATCTCTACTAAAAATACAAAAATTAGCCAGGCGTGGTGGCAGGTGCCTGTAATCCCAGCTACTCGGGAGGCTGAGGCAGGAGAATCGCTTGGACCTGGGAGGAGGAGGTTGTAGTGAGCTGAGATCACGCCACTGCACTCTAGCCTAGGCAATAGAGCGAGACTCAGTCTCAGAAAAATAATCTTGTGTTAATTTTGCTGCTGCTTTTTTTTTTTGTCTCTCCATAATTAAAACTTAATGTATTGTAGCAAGTATCTGCTTCTGATACTAGTTGTGTTTTATTGAATTTATCAACATATGTAGAAATTAATATTATTTAACATGTTGACTAGCTGTTTTCTAAAAATAAATCTAAATGCTAGGACGTCCTTAGCCTTATTATGTATACAAAATGTGACTTTCAAATGTGGATCATCTTAAGTATGCTCTCATTGGAGACAAGACTTGTGAGTATTATGCTTCATGTGTGATGGTGTAGTTTTCCAATATTGTACTTTAAACTTGAAAGTGTTGCTCAGGAGATGATTTTAAAGGATAGGTTGTTTGCCTATATCTTAATTTTTTTATAACTCTACAGATTTTCATTCACCTTGGTGAGGCATATGTAGAAACAGTTTAAATTCTAATTCAGGCATATGTAGATAGAAGTTTGTGCCATTTATAAGTTCGTTGGTGTATGTATGCATTATTATAGAGTAATAAAGAATCATTTTATTTTTTGCTTCTTTCATTATGCTTTATAGTACTTACATTTATCATTTTGATATTTAGTGCAAAGAATTGTGCTGCATGCATTGAGCATTTTTCTACAAGTTTTTTTCCCCCTGATGTACTATTTCACATATCACAGGCCTTATTTTTTGAACAATTGAGCAAAAGAAACAGATGAAACCTCATACAAAACCCTCCAAAATATGAAAATGTGGGGTTTATTTGTGCTAATGCTCTTCTTTTGGAAACATTTATGTTAAAGGTAAGGTCAATTTATTGATTTAAACCACATTGTACATAAAAATTTATTATCCATGATTAAACTTTCTAAGACATTGTTCTTGATAGAAAAGATTTTCTAACTTGTGGAATAAAAAGCTTTATTTTGCAAGTGCCAGAAAGATTAAAATTAATTATTCCCCAGTTTTCTTAAAATATGCAAATATGCAAAACTTTGATCTACAGCTTTGACATAATTTTCTAGGATCTTATGGTTGGAGATGAGGCAAGTGAATTACGATCAATGTTAGAAGTTAACTACCCTATGGAAAATGGCATAGTACGAAATTGGGATGACATGAAACACCTGTGGGACTACACATTTGGACCAGAGAAACTTAATATAGATACCAGAAATTGTAAAATCTTACTCACAGAACCTCCTATGAACCCAACCAAAAACAGAGAGAAGATTGTAGAGGTGAGTTTTTATGCAGGATATGCATATGTGTATTTCTGTGATATTATGTTAAATAAAAAAAAAGTTTTTTTTTTTACTGTTGCTGTGGATAAAGAGAATAAAAATAATTGTTTTCCTTCAGATCTTACTAAGTATCTACTATATGCTAGTTGTTATTCTAAATAGGAAAGAAGAATAGATCAGTAAACAAAAAATCCTACTGCCATGGAGTGTCTATATTCTAACAGGGAAAAACAGGCCAAAAAAATTTAAGTTTTTAATTTAGTGAGTTAATTTAATTAAGTTTTTATGGAGGAGCCAGCAGAAGGAGATTGAAAAGGCTAATACAATAAGCAGTTACAGAGTTAATTAAATGGTTTGTTAGAAGGTAAGCGATCCAGTTGACCCTTGAGCAATGCAGGGGTTAGGGGCACCAACCCTCCCTACTCTTGTGCAAACTTAACTGCCCCCAAAAATACTTCTAATAGCCTACTGTTGACCAGAAGCCTTACTGATAACATACTATGTATTATATACTATATTCTTATAATAAAGTAAGTTAGAGGAAATGCTATTAAGAAAATCATAAGGAAGAGAAAATACATTTGCTATACCTTAAATGGATGTCGATCATCATAAAGATCTTCATCCTCATTGTCTTCACGCTGACAAAGAAGAGGAGGGGTTGGTCTTGCAGTCTCGGGTGGCAGAGACAGAAGAGGTGGAGGAGGGAAGGGGAGGCAGGAAAGATTTATTGACAAAAATTGTGTATAAGTGGACCTGTGTGGTTCAATCTTCTTGTTATTCAAGGTTCAACTGTAGATGCTAAAGGCAAAATAAATCAGGTTAAGGGGGAGTGGGAGGTTGTAATTTTACATAGGTTGTGAGAAGGTGATGTTTAAACAGACAGGGTAAGTGAGTTAGCCAGGATATATAGGAAAAGGATGTTCCAGATAAAGGGAGTAGCCAATGTAAAGGTCTTAAGTTAGGAACAAGCCTGGCATATTAAAGAATAAGCAAGGAAGCCAGTGTGGTTGAGGGGAGAGCCACAGAAGATGAGGTCGGATAAGTAATATTGGTGCTTTGTGGGCTCTAATTAGGAATTGGGCTTTTACTCTGGGTGAAATATGAGGCTGTTACAGGAAAGGGAGATGCTCAGATTTAGATTTCTCTGTTGTGTTGTGAGTATCCCACAAGGAGGGAAAGATAGAACAGTTGGAGACTTTGTCAGTCATTTAAGCAAAAGATAATGATTGTTAGGATTGGAGGAGTAGTAGTAGAAGAAATAGAAATTACCACATTATAGGTCTATTTTGAAGGTAGGGCCAAAGAATTTTCTAATGCATTTGGTATGGGTAATAGAGAATAAGGAGTCAGAGATGACTCCAAAGGTTTTGGCTTGACTGGAGAATGGAGTTACCATCAACTGAGGTCTGGAGAAAAACTGAGAAAAGTAGAGCAGGGTTTGGAGGGAAATGAGCAAGAATTCAATTGTGGACATGTTGAGTTTGTAGGTCCTTATTAGACATCCAAGCAGAAATGTCAAAACAGGTAGTTATATATATGAGATCAAGTTCAAGAGAAAAGACTGGGCTGGAGATACAAACTTGAGAGTCATCCGGATATAAATGATACGGTTCAATAAAGAAGAGAGGGTAGACAGTGGTGAAAAGGCCAAGGACCAGAGAGATAGGAGGAGCCAGCAGAAGGAGATTGAAAACGCTAATGAGGCTGGGCGAGGTGGCTCCCAGCACTTTGGGAGGCCAAGGCGGGTGGATCTCTTGAGACCAGGAATTTGAGACTAGCCTGGCCAACATGGCAAAACCCCATCTCTACTAAAAATACAAAATTAGCTGGGCGTGGTGGCGCACACCTGTAATCCCAGCTACTCAGGAGGCGGAGGCAGGAGAATTGCTTGAACCCAGGAGGGTGGAGGTTGCAGTGAGCTGAAATCACCCCACTGCACTCTGGCCTGAGCAACAGAGTGAGACTCTGTCTCAAAAAAAAAAAAAGAAACAGAAAAAAAAAATGCTAATGAAATAATGAAATAAGCAGTTACAGAGGAAAGAGAGAACAAGAGAGCTATGGTCCTCACAGTTTAAATAAGTAAGTTTTCAAGGTTCTTTTATTTTTGTATATATGAGGTAGAAATATAATAACTTCTGTAGCTTTCCAGTTACTATTTAATGTAAATGTTTTGTTTATGAATGTTTAAATGTTGATGGATATTTTTGAAAGGGTTTAGAAGAAAATGTTGTTAGACAGTATTTTTAAAGCCTGTATTAAAACTCAATTTTTGTATTAAGTGTTTTGAAAATCTAAGATCATTTTTAAAGATTCCGTATGATTTCTTATGGCTTACATTTTAATATTCTTATTTGTTTGAGTACAAATATGTCTATGACTGATAGTGTCCTACCTTAATCTCATTAACATGCTTTCAAGTTGGTATGTGCATATATATGATCATTCTTCTATTTTCATCCCTGTGGAGGTGGAATAAAGGATGATGGAATAAAATGCTATTCAGACTATCTAATTGTTTAATTGATGAGTATGTGTTTCAGAGTTGTAGAATTTAAATTCTATGTAATTTTCATTGTAAAATTTCTAAATATATAGATATTCAGAGTGATAGGCAACCCTACCAGTCAAGGAGTGCTCAGTCTAGATCACCAAAAAAAATCATGCAGGATATTCCCAGACAACCTGGGCTACAGAGAATGAACATGTGTGTGACCAGTGAGGGCACCAAGGAAACAACTCCTCCTTCCAGGATAGTTCATTAGGAGGATGTAATTACAGTCTTGATTCAAGTAGGGACTGGGCTTAGCAGCTAAGCCATTTCTGTATTTTCCAGCAATCAGGAAATAACCCTTTGCCATGCCATTTTACTGTTGTTCTTTCTTTCTTTCTTTCTTTTAATTTTTAAGCTGCTCAGAGTAGATAGAGCTACACTCTTGGCCCAGATTGAGGGAGGGGGTGTGAAGCTCTGTAAAGCAATTTCTGTATTTTGTCTTTGAATTAAAAGATATTTCCCTGGCTAGACGTGGTGGCTGACACCTGTAATCCCAACACTTTGGGAGGCCGAGGCAGGTGGATCATGAGGTCAGGAGTTCGAGACCAGCCTGGCCAACATAGTGAAACCCTGTCTCTACTAAAAATACAAAAATTAGCCAGGCATGGTGGTGCGTGCCTGTATTTCCAGCTACTCGGGAGGCTCAGGCAGGAGAATTGCTTGAACCCAGGAGGTGGAGGTTGCAGTGAGCCGAAGTTGCACCACTGTACTCCAGCTTAGGCAACAGAGTGAGGTTTCATCTCAGAAAAAAAAAAGATATTTCCCTTAAGGGACATCAATTAAGAAAGTCTTGTTCAATACAGAGAGCTTTCTTTCACACTAATTAGTCATTAACTAATACACTAAGAAATCTTTGCTTTGTCGCCCTTATGAAATACTTGGAGACTTAGTATGTATCCAGAAGTCTATCTTCAGACTTGGAGCTCTGTAGCAGCAGGACTTTAATAAACAAGAGGAGCTGATGAAAATGGAAGACTATTTCAGGTCCACTTTGATTCTATTTTGGGCAATTAATTCCACTTTGTGACCATGAAGAAAACATATATTTATTATGTAAATTTCTAAATACCAGTTTTTTTTCTTTCTGTCTGCATTTACAGGTAATGTTTGAAACTTACCAGTTTTCCGGTGTATATGTAGCCATCCAGGCAGTTCTGACTTTGTACGCTCAAGGTAGGTGAAGCTTAACTGTTAGAAAAAATCACTTCATCAGACATTTATTATGTACATTTTATGTCAGAGAATTTGGTTTCTCAATAAGTTATAAGCCCCAGAAAAGTACATTATTTATATACCACACTTTGAAATATTTTCACAGTTTCTAAAATTTGTCAAATAAGATTTTATATACATTTTTATTTGCTTTGCTAAATATGGATTTAAGGTTAAAAAAAGGCTTAAAACTTATTTTTTTTTAAATAGGATGTTCCCTCTTTTAAGCTATTTTAATTTTTTTTGTGTGTGTGACAGATTTTTGCTCTTGTTACCCAGGCTGGAGTGCAACAGTGCAATCTCGGCTCACCGCAACCTCCACCTCCTGGGTTCAAGCGATTTTCCTGCTTCAGCCTCCTCCTGAGTAGTTGGGATTACAGGCATGTGCCACCACACCCGGCTAATTTTGTATTTTTAGTAGAGACGGGGTTTCTCCATATTGGGCAGGCTGGTCTCAAACTCCCGATCTCACGTGATCCGCCTGCCTCAGCCTCCTGAAGTGCTGGGATTACATGCATGAGTCACTGTGCCCGGCATAGCTATTTTTTTATGCATGGAATTTGTCCTCAGAATTGACTCGAGTTAAATAAAAAACACAGAGATTCAAAAAGGTAGCATAAAATCATGCCTGTCAAATATATAGTAGATTTAAAAGGAGAAGGTAAACATTTGGGAGTGCATGTCTAACTTTTGAGGTGGGTTTAATGGAGGGGACTACTTATATTCCATTGATATTTCCATTAGCAGCTGCCTCCCTCGTTATTGGAAATAAAATATTGGCCATGTCGGGAGAGCTCTTTTTTTTTTTATGGTCTTACAAATTCAACAGGAACTTATTGAGAATGTCTGGGCCTGTCAGATATGTGCCAAGGAGTCTTTTAGGCACTTAATGGGATAATCCAGTGGGAAAAGGGTGTGGCACTGGAAATGGGTCAAGTGTGTTTGGAGAAAGGCCAGTGTGTGACCTGATGGAAGTGGTAGAAAATAAGGTGAGGTGGGTAGGAAGGGCTCTTTGGGAAATAAAATGTAAATTCTTGCTTTAGTCAGTGTTACTGGGAGTATTTTTGAATTGATGATGGTGTGGATTCCTCTTTTTTTTTTTTTTGCAATGGAAAGCCTCTTCTTTAGAAGAGTACAGTATTCAAGGTCCGTATATGAGTTTTATTTATGAGGCTTATTGCATCAATAATTATATCAACTTAAAATGTTATCAACTTAAAAAGGAGGTAGTTTTAGGCTGGGCGCAGTGGCTCACACCTGTAATCCCAGCACTTTGGGAGGCCAAGGTGGGTGGATCACAAAGTCAGGAGATTGAGACTAACGTGGTGAAACCCTGTCTCTACTATAAAAATACAAAAAATTAGCCAGGCATGGTGGTGGCGGGTGCCTGTAGTCCCAGCTACTCAGGAGACTGAGGCAGGAGAATGACATGAATCCGGAAGGTGGAGCTTGCAGTGAGCCAAGATCGTGCCTCTGCACTCCAGTCTGGACGACAGAGTGAGACTCCGTCTCACCAAAAAAAAAAAAAAAGTAGTTTTAATAAATGTTTCCCAAGACAAATTATTGTAATTAAATACTATAATACATGCAAAATTATATAAGAAAAAGGGAGACAGTCTATTAGGGATGAGAACCAAATAACATAATACTGACATGTTATAGATAATTGCATATTTTGGTTTAAAATAACTTTTTAAATTAAAAAATATAAGTTTTTGGGCCGGGCGCGGTGGCTTGCGCCTGTAATCCCAGCACTTTGGGAGGCCGAGGTGGGCAGATCACGAGGTCAGGAGATCAAGATCATCCTGACTAACACGGTGAAACCCCGTCTCTACTAAAAAAAAATACAAAAAATTAGCCAGGCGTGGTGGCAGGCGCCTGTAATCCCAGCTACTAGGGAGGCTGAGGCAGGAGAATTGCTTGAACCCAGGAGGTGGAAGTTTCAGTGAGCCAAGATCGCGCCATTGCACTCCAGCCTGGGTGACAGAGTGAGACTCTGTCTCAAAAAATAAAATAAAATAAATAAAATTTTAAAAAAGTTTCTTTGACTAGGTATGGTGTCTCATGCCTGTAATCCCAGCACTTTGAGAAGCCAAGGCGGGCAAATTGCTGGATCTCTGGAGTTTGGGACCAGCCTGGGCAACATAGTGAGATCCCTGTCTCTACAAAAAATAAAATTATCTGGGTGTGGTAGCACACGCCTATAGTCTCAGCCACTTGAGAGGCTGAGGTGAGAGGATCACTTGAGCCCAGGAGGTTGAGGAAACATGGGAAACAAAGCAGCTTCTTTGCTGTTCTTTTATTATGAGGTTTAACTGACATTGCCTTTTATTATAAGGTTTCCAGTGAATAATCAAAGGGATGCTTTGGGTAGTCACGTTTAATTTTTCTCAGATTTCTAGTTGTCTAGTATCCATAGGCATTTTTCCAGAATACACCGTATATGTTATTTGTAGTATATTCAAAACTATCTAAGTTGAAAAAAACGAAGAATTGTACAGAGCTTTAAGAACATGTTCTGCTGGGTATGGTGGCTCATACCTGTAACCCCAACAGTTTGGGAGGCCAAGGCGGACAGATCACTTGAGGCCGGGAGTTCGAGACCAGGTTGGGCAACATGGTGAAACCCTGTCTATACAAAAAAATACAAAAATTAGCCAGGCATGATGGAGGAGCATGTCTGTAGTCCCAGCTACTCAGGAGGCTAATGTGGGAGGTATGACTGGAACCCAGGAAATGAAGGTTGCAGTGAGCCTAGATTGAGCCACTGGTACTTCTCCAGCCTTGGTGACAGAGCCAGATCCTGTCTCAAAAAAAAAAAAAAAAAAGTCCTGTTTTTCAGTCCTCGGTCTCAGGGTCTGTTTCTTCTCATCTCCTTGGGCAGCACATAATAGTAGACCAGAAGTCTGAAAAGAGAACACTCGCTTTAATACTTATGCATTAGAAAAACCTGCAAAGTAAATAATAAATTCTGGCTTCTAGTTGGTTACGTTTCTATTTTGGCTTCCGTACTGTATTTGGAACTTGCTGGCTTTGATTTTTCTGATATGACTTTTTATTTAACCCCCCCCCCCCGGCTTTTATGCAGGTTTATTGACTGGTGTAGTGGTAGACTCTGGAGATGGTGTGACTCACATTTGCCCAGTATATGAAGGCTTTTCTCTCCCTCATCTTACCAGGAGACTGGATATTGCTGGGAGGGATATAACTAGATATCTTATCAAGGTAAGTGAAAGGAAAATATCATGGAAATTAAATTTTGTAATTTGTTTACCATCTTAACACAGAATTGAATGTATCATTTTAGGATTCCAGTAAATCTGTACCACTAGAGAAATTACCCAATTACCTCCCTTATTTATATAAAAATCCATATAAGTTTTATACACATGAAGAGAAAAAGATACATAAAAACAAGAAAAAAAGATGTACAAACATGATCTCTGTATACTAATGAGAGTACGTTATATCATTACCTAATTATATTTGTTATTCCTGAGGAATGAGTAGACAGATATTTCAAGGATGGAAGAGACCCCTATCTTGAAACTTTCTTGGTCAGCTCAGGCAGCCTTTTCTGCCATAAAACCTTTCTTTGAGGAGGTATGTTTTAAGCCATATTCTTGGTTGGGTTGCCTACACTTGTCCTTTCCCACAAAATACAGTGATAGCAAATTAATGATATTTGAGAAAAACAGCCCAAATACACCAGACTTTAATGTTTAGTAGTTTTCATGGAATATATCCAGTTTTTAACATTTACTATTTTAGTTTACTTGTGACTATAACTAGTTATAATTTTCTTTAAAACATTGCTGGAGAAGGTACATAAGGCGTCTACTTGCTAACATATATCATTTTGAATATTAAAATTTAGAAAATTGTTTATACCAGAATTCTGTAATTAGTCTATCCTCTCCAGGACAGTGGTTCTCACCAGGGGACAGTGCTGTCCCCTGGGGGATATTAGCAATTTCTGGATGCATTTTTGGTTGTCTGAGCTGGGCAGGAATGCTGCTGAACATTCTATAATGAATAGGGCTGGCTGCACCACAAACAATGTATAGTCTGTCAGTGGTGCTACTGTTAAGAAACCCTGTCTCTGCATTAAATTGGGTTGCACTGTCTTTACCTTGACATTGGGTTCCTTCAGTGTCATTTAAAGTAATCCTCCTCATGAGGGGAGATTAAATTAATGAGAATTATAATACTCTCATTTTAGGCCAAAATTCAAAGGGTAACCAACAGAATTTCTGGGGTTGTCTTTAGAACACAGACTCAAATATTAGAGGATATTTTTTTTATTTCTAAAGTCTAGTAATGTTTTTTCTCTCAGTGGGTTTTTTTAAAAAAAAACTAATATTTTCTAGCATTTAAGAAACATAAGAATAGAGATTATACCTTTGAGTATCCCAATAATTCCCTTATCATTTGTTAAACAAATGCTATTGCCGTTCTAATATGTGCCAGACGCAGTACTAGAAGCTAAAGATAAAACTTATAAAGACTTGGGGGCATTTCATAAATATGGCATTAATTGTATGAACAAACTGCAGGCTACAGGAGTCCAGCACTAAAATAATATTTATTAATATACTTTGATTATTTATCAAAACATTAGTACTCATGTAGAGCTTTTCAAAAACTGACTTTTCTAGTCATTTTACTGACTTATTTATGAATTGTTAATTATTTTACCCTCTCTAAATCCTTTTATGGGGGGTAAACTCCTACTTCTGAAATACTCAGTAGGAGCTGAGAATCCACTGCCCATTCTGTTATTGATGTGACATATTTAATGAGCAGTAATAGCTTTTGCAGAGTAGAACTCATTCAGATCTATTATGAACTTATTGCTATTGTTTTGTACCAGCTGCTTCTGTTGCGAGGATATGCCTTCAACCACTCTGCTGATTTTGAAACGGTTCGCATGATTAAAGAAAAACTGTGTTACGTGGGATATAATATTGAGCAAGAGCAGAAACTGGCCTTAGAAACCACAGTACTAGTTGAATCTTATACAGTAAGTGTTTCCAGTGTATTTTATATATATATATATATATATATATGTTTTAAAGTGGGCAGCCATGGTTATTGGTGTCAGCTTGAGGTTTTCTTAAGAGTCAGTATTTTTGTCTTGGGTTGTTGCAATATGTATATGTGTGACTTTTAATGTCTCTTTCTACATTAAGATGCTATTTAATTATTTTAGGGCGGGCCGGGC
Source organism: Macaca mulatta (assembly GCF_049350105.2). Lineage (NCBI taxonomy): Eukaryota > Metazoa > Chordata > Mammalia > Primates > Cercopithecidae > Macaca > Macaca mulatta. Next base: position 59,445,753 of record NC_133418.1, on the reverse strand, counting down.
GCGGTGGCTCAAGCCTGTAATCCCAGCACTTTGGGAGGCCGAGACAGGCGGATCACGAGGTCAGGAGATCGAGACCATCCTGGTTAACACGGTGAAACCCCGTCTCTACTAAAAAATACAAAAAACTAGCCGGCCGAGGTGGCGGACGCCTGTAGTCCCAGCTACTCGGGAGGCGGAGGCAGGAGAATGGCGTGAACCCGGGAGGCGGAGCTTGCAGTGAGCTGAGATCCGGCCACTGCACTCCAGCCTGGGTGACAGAGCGAGACTCCGTCTCAAAAAAAAAAAAAATTATTTTAGGGCACCATATAATGCAAATTTAAGCAAGAATCATAAATTACTCTCTACACTAGGATATAATTAGATGCGAGATGTTATTTTGAGATTCTAGTATTTGGCATAGCATTTCTTAACATATGTTTCACAGAACTTTATTTCCCTGAGATGTTAATAAGCATTTCACAAAAATTAAAAAGAATTACATTGTCAAAAAAGTTTGGGAAATCACTGTAGAACTCAAGAGCCTTTGGTATGCTAATATATACACAATTAATATAGTATGCGTGTTTCTCAGACTTACACTCTAGGACTTTTCAGAATTTCATGGGATTAGTGGTCTAAGAAACGTACTTTGGAAATGGTCATTCTGGAGCATTGCTTTACTAATTCAGTAGGTGGCAGCCTTTCCTGACTTAATATTTTTTAATGAGGTGTTAAATGTTAACTTGAAATTGTAACTAATGAGATTTAGGACCTAGTTATAGTTTATAATACCAGAGGAGTTGACTAGTTATTACTAAAATGAAATAGTAATAGGCAATAAAGGCAAGTATTTTAAAACCATATGATGCATACTAGCTCTACATATTCACAAATATGTGCAAAATAGTCATTTTAAAAATAATTATAAAAAATTTGTTGTTGGCTGGGTGCAGTGGCTCACGCCTGTAAATCCCAGCACTTTGGGAGGCCGAGGAGGGTGGATCACCTGAGGTCAGGAGTTGGAGACCAGCCTGGCCAACATGGCGTAAACCCCATCTACTAAAAATGCAAAAAATTAGCTGAGCAAGGTAGTGGGCACCTGTAATCTCAGCTACTCAGCAGGCTGAGGCAGGAGAATTGCTTCAGCCCAGGAGGCGGAGGCTGCAGTGAGCTGAGATCATGCCACTGCACTCCAACCTGGGTGACAGAGCAAGACTCCATGTTGGAAAAAAAAAAAAAGTTGTTAAGATAGTGACCCAAATATTCAGTAAACCCATTTTAAATTTTTTTAAAATTTATTTTTTATTACACTTTAAGTTCTGAGATACATGTGCAGAAAATGCAAGTTTGTTACATAGGTATACATGTGCTATGGTGGTTTGCTGCACCCATCAACCCGTCATCTGCATTAGATATTTCTCCTAATGCTATCCCTCCCCTTGCCCCCCAACCCACGACAGGCCCCATGTGTGATGTTCCCCTTCCAGTGCCCATATGGTCTCATTGTTCAACTCCCACTTATGAGTGAGAACATTTGGTGTTTGGTTTTCTGTTCCTGTGTTAATTTGCTGAGAATGATGGTTTCCAGCTCCACCCATGTCCCTGTAAAGGACATGAACTCATTCTTTTTTTATGGCTGCATGGTATTCCATGGTTGTATATGTGCCACGTTTTCTTTATCCACTGCAACATTGATGGGCATTTGGGTTGGTACCAAGTCTTTACTGTTGTGAATGGTGCTGCAATAAACATATGTATGCATGTGTCTTTATAGTAGCATGATTTATAATCCTTTGGGTATATAACCAGTAATGGGATCGCTGGGTCAAATGGTATTTCTAGTTCTAGATTCTTGAGGAATCACCACACTGTCTTCCACAATGGTTGAACTAATTTACACTCCCACCAACAGTGTAAAAGCGTTCCTGTTTCTCTACATCCTCTCTGGCATCTGTTGTTCCCTGACTTTTTAAGGATCACCATTCTAACTGGCATGAGATTTTGTGGTTTTGATTTGTATTTCTCTAATGACCAGTGATGACTAGGTTTTTTCATATGTTTATTGGCCACATAAATGTCTTCTTTTGAAAAGTATCTGTTCATATCCTTTGCCCACTTTTTGATGGGGCTATTTGTCTTTTTCTTGTAAATTTGTTTAAGTTCCTTGTAGATTCTGGATATTAACCCTTTGTCAGATGGATAGATTGCAAAAAATTTTCCCATTCTGTAGGTTGGCTGTTCACTCTGTTGATAGTTTCTTTTGCTGTGCAAGAAGCTCTTTAGTTTAATTAGATCCCATTTGTCTATTTTGGCTTTTGTTGCAATTGCTTTTGGTGTTTTAGTCATGAAGTCTTCGCCCATGCCTGTGTCCTGAATGGTATTGTCTAGGTTTTCTTCTAGGAGTAAACCCATTTTGTAACTTAATCATCTCCAGATTTGCTCTGGAGATTCCTTCCTGAAGTCTTCTTGATAGTTTCTCTAGTTGTCTAATTTTCCATCTACCTGATTAGTTTGGAAGAAAGTGGCTGGCACAGGGCAAAAGATAAGCAAACTAGAAATGTAAAACGTGTTTTATTTCTTCTCTCTTTTCTCAAAGCATTTGAGGTAGACTACAAAGATATATACAAATAGGCTGGGTGTAGTGGCTCACACCTGTAATCCCAGCATTTTGGAAGGCTGAGATAGGAGGATCACTTGAGGCCAGGAGTTCATGACCAGCCTGGGCAATATAACAAGAAGACCCTGTCTCTACAAAAAATACAAAAATTTGCCAGGCATAGTGGCACATGCATGTAGTCCTAGCTAGTTGAGAGGCTGAGGTGGGAAGATTGCTTGAGCCCAGGAGTTCAAGGCTGAAGTTTTGAGGCAGAGCTAGGATTGCACCACTGCACTCCTGCCTGGGTGAAGGAGCGAGACCCTGTCTCAAAAAAACAAAGCAAAAACCCATATATGTATTTACATATATATATATATTTGATATATACACACACATATACACAAGTATAAAGTAATAAGCTGGTGAGTAAGTAAAGAGGGGCATGAGTGGACAAATACAGAACAGGGTAAGATTTGGTGCAAAGAAATGGGATGCCTACGTTTAACAGTTCATTAAGGTGGTTAGAAAACTTGACCCCATGTTGGCCAGCAGCCAGAGCATGGAAAGAAGCCACACTATCAGGCTTCGAGTGCTTAAGGAAGGAGGTTTTGCTAGTAAGATCTGCTGTGCGAAGTTTTTCCAAATATTTTGGATGATTTCATGTGAACCCACCTGACGGAGGTGGCTTTTTTAAGGTTGTAAGTTTTGGTAACCTTTTTTTTCTTTCTCTTTTGAGACAGGGTCTCCTCACTCTGTTGCCCAGGCTACAGTGCAGTGGCATGATCTCGGCTCACTTCAGTCTCAATCTCCCAGAGTTAGGTGATCCTCCCACCTTAGCCTCCTAGGTAGCTGGGACCAGAATCAGTCAGTTTTGGAATCTAAACAATCATTGTAATTGGCCAGGCGTGGTGGCTCATCCTTGTAATCCCAGTACTTTGGGAGGCCGAGATGGGAGGATCATTCGAGCCCAGGAGTTCAAAAACAGCCTAAGTAACAAAGCAAGACCCCATCTCTACAAAAATAAACAAAATGAGCCAGACATAGTAGTGTGCACCTGTAGTGCCAGCTACTTGGGAGGCTGAGGTGGGAAGATCACTTGAATCTGGGAGATTGAGGCTGCAGTGAGCCATGATCACACCACTGCCCTCTAGCCTGGACAATAGAGCAAGACCCTATCTCAAAAAAAAATATATATATATATATTGTAGGGCCAGGCATGGTGGCTCATGCCTGTAATCCTAGCACTTTTGGAAGGCCAAACTGGGCAGATCACTTGAGGCCAGGAGCTCGAGATCACCCTGGCCAACATGCAAAAACTGTCTCTACTAAAAATACAAAAATTAGCCAGGCATGGTGGCACATGCCTGTAATCTCAGCTACTTGGGTGGCTGAGGTATAAGAATCATTTGAACCCGGTAGGCAGAGGTTGCACTGAGCCAAGATCAAGCCACTGCACTCCAGTCTGGGTGACAGAGCGAGACTCTGTCTCAAAAAAAAAAAAAGTAATTATATTATAAATGTACTGTTAGACTTGTTAATGTAAAATTAATTCTGGTATCTTGTATAGAAATGTGTCAAATGCCAGCATACATGGGCATGCTTATTACTTAGGACAATCCAGTGAATTGTGAGGTGTTATGAGAGGAAGTTTCTACTTAACATTTCTCATTTAATTAAATATGAACATGATGTGTGACTGACAAGGTTTTTTTGTACAAAGTCATAATATGACACCTGTGGCCGGGCGCGGTGGCTCACGCCTGTAATCCCAGCACTTTGGGAGGCCGAGGCGGGCGGATCACAAGGTCAGGAGATCGAGACCACGGTGAAACCCCGTCTCTACTAAAAATACAAAAAATTAGCCGGGCGCGGTTGTGGGCGCCTGTAGTCCCAGCTACTTGGGAGGCTGAGGCAGGAGAATGGCGTGAACCCGGGAGGCGGAGCTTGCAGTGAGCCGAGATCGCGCCACTGCACTCCAGCCTGGGCGACAGAGCCAGACTCCGTCTCAAAAAAAAAAAATAAAAAAAAAAAAAATAATAATAATAATATGACACCTGATTTGTTTAAATCTTATTTGCTTAAATTGAAATTATATTTATCAGTTATTTAAAATTTATTAGGACCTAGTAGGATACAACAGAATTGCCTAATAAAAATAGTCTAGATCAGTGTTCTGTAAACTTCTTTGATCATAAAACATTTTTTGGATTAAATGATTTGATAGAAGTGGCACACATGTTATAAAGTATTTTGATGGCAAAATAATAGTTTCACAGAGTAATTATTTGGTGACATAAAATTATTTAAAATGTTTGATGTAGCTGGGTGCAGTGGTTCATGCCTGTAATCCCAACACTTTGGGAGGCCAAGGCGGGCAGATCACCTGAGGCCAGGAGTTCAATACCTGGTCAACATGATGAAACCCTGTCTTTACTAAAAATATAAAAATATGCTGGCGTGGTGGCGCATGCCTGTAATCCCAGCAACTCAGGAGGCTGAGGCAGGAGAATTGCTTGAACCTAGGAGACAGAGGTTGGAGTGAGCCGAGATTGCGCCATTGCGCTCCAGCCTGGGTGACAAGAGCGAAACTCCATCTCAGTCAGTCAATCAATGTTTAACATGTCTATTCTACATAGCAGAAATATCCATAAAATCACAAATATGTTAAAATTATAAAACTGCAGTAACACATAGCAGCAGTAATCAAAATACAGTGGTTGGTTAGTGATGGCTGTTTCTGCTTTGCTGCAAATGTCATGCACTCATGCATCAGTGATTTCTCCAAGAAATTCCTGATATTTGGGGGCATGGCATACCACTTTTAAAAGCAAAACAGAATGTGATGATAAGAACAGTTACCTGAATCTATTTAATTTACCTTTTTTTCCCCAAAATATTTTTTAGGAAAAGTTATTGTTGGTAATGATTTTGGTTACAGAACAGATGTATTTGTAAGTACTAGTGTTCTGGAGAACACTGGGAAATTTTAATCTTTTCTGATTAGTACCTGATTATTCTTGGTTTCTAGCTCCCAGATGGACGTATCATCAAAGTTGGGGGAGAGAGATTTGAAGCACCAGAAGCTTTATTTCAGCCTCACTTGATCAATGTTGAAGGAGTTGGTGTTGCTGAATTGCTTTTTAACACAATTCAGGCGGCTGACATTGATACCAGGTATATTAGAAATGGTGATTTCAAAGTTATTTATCAGAAAAATAATAAAAAAAATTTTAAAGTTATTTATCAAAAATAGGTGGAATTAAATAGAATGCCTAAGTTGTTTATAAACTTACTTGAAATAATTTCAGACTTATGGAAAAGTTGCAAGAAAAATACAGAAAACCTAATCTATATCCTTTATCTATATTTACCATTTTACTAATTATAATGTTCTGCGTGTTTGTTTTTTCATTCTGTTTTTTTTTTTCTGAACCGTTTGAGAGTAGATAAAATGCATCAATTCTTTACCAGTTGGTGTTTCCTAAGGATAAAGATACTCTCTTACATAGTCATACTGATTTCAGATCCTTTGGAGATATACCCAGTAGTGGAATTGCTGTATCATATGGTAGTTCTATTTTTAACTTTTTGAGGAACCTCCATACTGTTTTCCGTAATAGTTGTACTAATTCACACTCCCACCAGCAGTGTACAAGGGTTTCCTTTCCTCCACATCCTTGCCAGTATTTGTTACCTTTTCTCTTTTTTGATAATAGCCATTCTAACAGGTGTGAAGTGATATCTCGTTGTGGTTTAATTTGCATTTATTTCCCTGATGATTAGGGATGCTTAGCATTTTTTCCATTTGTATGTGTTTTGAGAAATGTTTATTCAGGTCATTTGCCCATTAATTGGGTTATTTGTTTTTTTGCTATTGAGTCATTTGAGATTTGAGTTTCTTATATATTTGGGATATTAACTCCTTATCAGATGTCTGGTTTGCAAGTATATTCTCACATTCTATAGGTTGTATCTTCACTTTGTTGATTTATTCCTTTGCTGTGCAGAAACTTCTTTTGTTGTTGTTATTGGTTTGTTTTTTGTGTTTTTTTGAGATGGAATGTTACTCTCACCCAGGCTGGAGTGTAGTGGTGCAATCTTGGCTCACTGCAACCTCTGCCTCCTGTTTTCAAGTGATTCTCGTGCCTCAGCCTCCCAAGTAGCTGGGATTACAGGCATGCACCACCATGCCCAGGTTTTTTGTTTGTTTGTTTGTTTGTTTGTTTTTGGATTTTTTAGTAGAGATGGGGTTTTGCCATATTGACCAGGCTGGTCTCGAACTCCTGGCCTCAAGTGATCCACCCCCCCCTCAGCCTACCAAAGTGCTGAGAGAAACTTCTTAGTTTGATGTAAATGCATGTATTTTTGTTAGATATTGCCAAATTTCCCTCTCTGGCAGTTGTATCATTTATCCTTTCCACCAGTCTGATGAGTGAGACATTATTTCAGTGTAATTTTACTTTTTATTTCTCTCATTAAGAGTGAAGTCGGCCGGGCGCGGTGGCTCAAGCCTGTAATCCCAGCACTTTGGGAGGCCGAGGTGGGTGGATCACGAGGTCAGGAGATCGAGACCATCCTGGCTAACACGTGAAACCCCGTCTCTACTAAAAAAATACAAAAATTAGCCGGGAGCGGTGGCGGGCGCCTGTAGTCCCAGCTACTCGGGAGGCTGAGGCAGGAGAATGGCGTGAACCCGGGAGGTGGAGCTTGCAGTGAGCTGAGATCCGGCCACTGCACTCCAGCCTGGGTGACAGAGCGAGACTCCGTCTCAAAAAAAAAAAAAAAAAAAAAAAGAGTGAAGTCAAGCCAGGTGTGGTGGCTTCTGGCTGTAATTGCAGCACTTTGGGAGGCTGAGTAGGAGGTGTGCTTTAAGCCCAGGAGTTTAAGACCAGCCTGGGCAACATATGGACATCCTGTCTTTACATAAATTTTTTTCAAAAAGATTAGCCAGGTGTGGTGGTGGTGTACTCCTGTAGTCCTAGCTACTCAGAAGGCTGAAGTGGGAGGATCGCTTGAGCCTGAGAGGTAGATGCTGCAGTGAGCCACGATTGTGCCACTGCACTGCAGCCTGGGTGACAGAGTGAGACCCTGTCTCTCCCCACCTCCACAAAAAAAAAGTTACTATGAAAATTATATATATATATAACATATTTTTGTATATTTAAGGGACTTTTTTTTTTTAATAGAGTCTTGCTCTGTCGCCAGGCTGGAGTGCAGTGGTGCAATCTCAGCTCACTGCAACCTCCATCTCCTGGGTTAAAGCGATTCTCCTGCCTCAACCTCCCAAGTAGCTGGGACTACAGGTGCGTGCCACCACGCCCAGCTAATTTTTGTATTTTTAGTAGAGATGGGGTTTCACCATGTTGGCCAGGATGGTCTCTGATCTCTTGACCTCGTGATCCGTCCACCTCGGCCTCCCAAAGTGCTGGGATTACAGGCGTAAGCCACCGCACCCAGCCTTAAGGGACATTTTTGATTTTTTTTTTTTTTTTTTTTTTGGCAAATCGTTCATGGCTTTTTTGTCTGTAGATTTTGGAGTTTTGGGTTTTTTGTTTTTTTTTTTTTCCAGTTTTGAAAAGTTTTCTTTTAGCTTTCTGATGTCTTTTACAGATATTTCCTCTGTTTGCCGTTTGTCTATTGCTCTTAGTGTTTTAGCCATGCAAAAGTTTGTTTTTATTTAGTCATATAAGAAGATTTATAGTCATATTTTATTACAGCTAGAGCTTGAGTCATCGTTAGAAATCCCTTCTCTACACTCAGGTTATAGAGGAATTCACCCAGAAGCATTTTGTACAGCAAGCATTTATTTGTTTGTGTGACCCTGAAGCCACCTAATTAATTTTGATGGGATGGCTTTGGAGCCAGGATAGTAATAGAAATTAATAAAAATAGCAGTTGACTTATAACAAGCTATAAACCTTGTGCAAGATGATCAGAAATCGAATCTAGCCTTCATAATCGTGGTAAATTCTCATGATAGGGATTAGATTATTTTGTCCTTTGATTTGATGTTCATTCACAGCAGAATTGTATTTAAAAGTATATGCTGGCCAAGCGCGGTGGCTCACGCCTGTAATCCTAGCACTTTGGGAGGCTGAGGCGGGCGAATCACGAGGTCAGGAGTTCGAGACCATCCTGGCCAACATGGTGAAACCTGTCTCTACTAAAAATACAAGAAATTAGCTGGGTGTAGTGGCAGGCATCTGTAATCCCAGCTACTCAGGAGGCTGAGGCAGGAGAATCGCTTGAACCCAGGAGGCGGAGCAGTGAGCCGAGATTACGCCACTGCTCTCCAACCCAGGCGACAAAGTGAGACTCTGTATATTTAAAAAAAAAAAAAAAAAAAGTACATGCCTGTTGTTGCTGATTAGGGCTTCGACGTTCCCAAAGCGTGGAGTCAGATTCAGTACCTTCTCCACAGAGTTGGCATTGCAAAGTGGAATAACTCAAATTTTGTTTTGTGTGTTCTGCATGTTGAAAATGTACATGTAAATGCTTATGTGTACTTATCACGTGAATCTGTATTTCAACTGCTTAGTTTATGCGACATTCACCAGGCTTGCTTTGGCAATTAAATACAAAAACAATGCTTTGTTGGAGTTGCAGTAGCTTTAGCCATTGAGAACCTGGAAGCCAGTTTGAATAAGGCCAAAATGAGTGCAAATCAGCTCCCAAACTTTGTATTATTCCTCAGACCCTCACTCAGATTCTGTTACTTTTACTACATATGCAGTCTTTTTAGGTTGGATTATCTGATATCATAGACAACAGCATATTTAAGGAAAAAAGAGGGTGCTGCTATAAGAAGCATACACATCAGTCTAGCCAAAAATAACAGCAGACAGCCTCTAAGCAAAGGAACAAAAAAGAGAAAACTACAAAAGATAAATAAAAAATTAAAAAGCAGGAATTCTGGATTAAAGTAGAATAGGGCTAATTATAGTAAATCACCACATTTCAATGGCTTTAGGGAAGCATGTGACAACATAGTCCAAGTACTAGAAGTTTGTAATGTAAATCTTGGTCATTATTAGAAGTCTCAGTTACATTCACACAAAAAAAATGTATTATATACTTTTAGAAGTATTTTCATCAAAATTATAAAAAGGTTTTATGTGTAAAGAGGGGTCATTACTTCACAGTAGTAATAACAGCAAATATTCAGCCCTGTGATTTACATGTGGAATTTTATTTAATTCTCCCAGCAACCCCATGAGGCTGACATAAGTAACAGTAACCGTGAGATACCATTTTCCTAACCTAAAACTCCAAATGAATAACCATTGTGTCTTTCTAGATCTGAATTCTACAAACACATTGTGCTTTCTGGAGGGTCTACTATGTATCCTGGCCTGCCATCACGGTTGGAACGAGAACTTAAACAGCTTTACTTAGAACGAGTTTTGAAGGGTGATGTGGAAAAACTTTCTGTAAGTATTAGTAAATCAACTATTATTAACATTCTTTTAAAAGACTGTACAGTAGTTTGTGAATCTTGACAACCACCAGAGGGGGCAAGATGTCTTCCAAAACAAATTCCTACTGCAGTCAAGTGCAGTCTGGAAATGACAGGAAGAGGGAAATAGTTCAAGATAAGCTCTGGTCACCTCTATAGTCAATGGATGGAGGCAGTGAGGTCAGGGCCAAAAGTTCTGGTTCATCTGTAACAACCAGCACAGACTCCGAGGCGCCTCTATGTGCAAAAGAAGAACCTGCTGTACTATGGGGGAATAAATGCCCCACTTGAGGTTTTTTTTGTTTTTTTTTTTAAACTTATTTTGGATATGCAATCAGCCTTTAGCACTTCTCTTGGGCTGTCTCATATTTCTGACTTTGTTTGTTACATATGTTGTCTTCTCTCCTCCGTCAGATTGTAAAACATCATGTCTCAAATTTTTTTGCATCCCGGTAACTGTCATAGCTCTTGAAACAGACTTTAATTGGTAGTTGTTGGTATGTACAGTAGAAAGAAATTTTTTAACTAGTAATAGTTGATGTTTCTTTGGCATGGGTTTGTGTGTTTTTTCCACCAAACTCTGGACTATGTGAAATATACAGTATGTGCTGTATACTCAACCAAGAGTTATCTAATCTTGAGTTAATCTCTGAGCTTTGTCTCACTGACTTTGATCAACTATTTTGGATAATGAGATTATGTATTATAGAGTACTGTATGTTACATCTTTCATATATGACTCAAATTGTTGAAATTAAATTGAGTATGGGCTCACATACATTAAACAGATTAACAGACTCGAAAGGAGCCGTGCTGTCTAGGTACTTCACTCATTTTTCTGATTTTATTGAGTTTTACATATAATTTATAATTGATCTCAGGTGATCATTTATTCAGCAAACATTTCTTGAACTCCTGGGTGCCAGACATAGGTCTAGGTGCTGGGGACAAACAAAACAATGAAAACAGAATCCCTACTTTTAGTCTAAATAATGTATTAGTGGTAATAAGTGATATGAAGAAAAGTAAGGTGAAGAGCTGGAAACTCTTAGTGGTTGGAGAGGTTGTGTGCTCCTTCATAAACTGTGATCAGGAAAGGCCTAAGGCCTTCTGGGTGAAGTGACTTTTGATCAGAGACCTAAGTTGAGCGTGAGAGGAGTGAGCCATGCAGCTATCTGGGGGAAGAATCTTATAGGCAGGAACAATGCAAAAGCCCCAGGTTGGTGGGAGTGTGCCAGTGTGGCTGGAGCAGAAAGAGCAAGGGAGGAGGACACGTGGGATATGAGGTCAGAAGGGTAGCAGGAGGGCAGGTCTTGTTCAGCCATGGTAAAGGGTTTGGCTTGACTCCTGGTGAAATGGAAAGTCTTGGGTGCCGGGGCGGTTTAAGCAGAGAAATGATAGGATCTGATGTATATTTTTAAGGGCTCATTAAGTCTGGTGTGTTGAATAGACTCTTGGGGGAAGAGGGAACAAAGGTGGGCATAGACCAGTTAGGAGGCACTGAGAGGAGGGAAGGGATGGTAGAGTTTTAGACTAGAGGAGGAGGTTGCAATGGTTGTTTTGGAGAATGGAAGAGAATAGAGAAATGTAATAGGATTACCATGCAGCAGCAAGCTCAGTTGAGGTTAGTGATACATTGAAGCAAGATGTTTTGTATCTTTCTTATCTTGTTCAGCTGCTTGAGAGCAGGTGCATGAGTTCAGCAAGGAGGGAGTGGTAAATGGAGTAATCTGATAGAATGAGTTTCATTGGAGCTATGGAGTTTTAGGGATGAGCAAGATGAAGCAATGAAGAGCAAGAACTCATATTACCAAACCTCCAGGGTTAAGGTAGTGTGTGAGAGAGAAACAGTAAGCAGTTGAGATATTTACAGAAGCAGCGTCTTCAGGAGCTAGCTAAGTTTCCCTTAGAGCAGAGGTGGGCATTTATAGCCCTTATGCCAAAACTGTTTTTTTTTTGTTTTGTTTTGTTTTAACTTTTATTGGAACACAGCCAAGCCCATTTGTTTACATAATGTTACCTGTTGTCATTTACTGTCTGTGGGCACCTTCTAGCTACATGTGGGGTTGGGTACTTGTCACACCTGCAAAGCCTCAAGTATCTGGCCCTTTCCAAAAAAATTTGCTGACCCCTACCTAAGAGCAAGAAAGCTAAAGGAACAATTAAAATAGTCTCAGAATTGGTAAATAAACTCATGTTTTTCTTTATCTTGGAAACCCTTACAGTTCTCAGAACGCTTACAATTCATTTATGTGACATAAATATACAAATGATTTGGAATGACATAGTTACATTGGGTGTTTTTTGCAGGATTGTGACACTGTAAATGAAAAACTTGCTATGTCATTTTAAGGTCTCTTTCAGTGTTGACCAACCATAAAGATAAGGAGAGTGTGTCCTTCCTAGACACTTAATAGTAGCTACAGAGTATAAAACTTTTCCCAGTTGTCTTTAATTTTGGTTACTGTGTTCATTTTCTCATAACATCCCCATGATTTGTTTTGACCATATTTGGCCTTGTTTAAGAACATTTCATTTGATTTTGAGACAATAGAAAGTAAGCTTTGCTTAAAAGAAAAGAACTTCAGTTTTACTCAGTTGCACTGGACTAGAATCATAACAGTATTAGACCTTTAAGAAGTCATGCAAGTCCTCTTATCCAGACTTTGTTTGATAGCAAAGTGACTTTCCCAAGTGGTCATCTGCCAGGGGATGGGAAATTTGCGCTAATTATGTCTCTCATGTTTGGTCCCTCAGTAGGGTGTTAAGTCATGTAATTTACTGATCAAATTAGGACACTCAAGAATGAAAAGCGATGGTGTTAATAATGATGGGACACCACGTGTAAATCAGGACTGTTCCAGGCATGCTGGGATGGATGTGTGGTCTCCTAAACATGAGCTTTGGGCAAATTACTAAGTGTTCCTGTACCTCAGGTACCAAATCCTACCGTTCTACTTATATCACAGGACTGTTGCAAGGTTGAGCGAGAGCATATATTTAAAAGTCATTTTCATAAAGCAGAAAGCACTGTGCACATGTACCATTTTATTATCCTTTCTTTCTCCTTTAGAAATTTAAGATCCGCATTGAAGACCCACCCCGCAGAAAGCACATGGTATTCCTGGGTGGTGCAGTTCTAGCGGATATCATGAAAGACAAAGACAACTTTTGGATGACCCGACAAGAGTACCAAGAAAAGGGTGTCCGTGTGCTGGAGAAACTTGGTGTGACTGTTCGATAAACTCCAAAGCTTGTTCCCATCACACCCCTAATGCTTTCTTTTTTCCTTTATTGCCAATCTTTGAACTCATTCAACTCCAGGACGTGGAAGAGGCCTCTCTCTGCCCTTTGACTGGAAAGGTCAAGTTTTATTCTGGTGTCTTGGGGAAGCTTTGTTAAATTTTTGTTAATGTGGGTAAATCTGAGTTTAATTCAACTGCTTCCCTACATAGACTAGAGGGCTCAGGATCCTGTCTGCTGCTTTGTTTCTTCTAAGTAGGCATTTAGATCATTCCTGTAGGCTTCCTGTTTTCACTTTACTGCTCTAATGCTGCTAGTCGTAGTCTTTAGCACACTAGGTGGTATGCCTTTATTAGCATAAGAAAAAAACTTCAGGAGCTTTTACATATTACTGGGATGGGGGGTGGTTCGGGATGGGTGGGCAGCTGCTGAACCCTTTAGGGCATTTCCTCTGTAATGTGGCGCTTTCAGCTGTACTGCTGCAGCTTTAAGTACCTTAAAGCTTCTCCTGTGAACATCTTAGGGAAATGTTAGGTTCAGAACTAAAGTGTTTTGGGTGGGTTTTGTTGGGGGGAGGGGTAACAGTGGGTGGTCTTCTGATTTTTATTTTTGAGGTTTTCTCACTGGAGTACATAGAGGAACTTTATTTACAGTACTTTGATTTGGCAGGTTTTCTTCTACTTGTGCTCTGTCTGGAGCTGTTTCCATATGATATAAAAAGCAAGTGTAGTATTCCATTACTATGTGGCTTAGGGATTTATTTATTTTTAAAAATCAACCATGTTAGCTGGGACTAGACTCCCTACAGTCCTTCAATGGAAAAGTAACATTTAAAAATCCTTTTGGTAATTCAAATTACAGATTTAAAAGTGCTTAAGATCTGGTGTTTTGTTAATGCTTCTGTTTATTCCAGAAGCGTTAAAGTAACCCATTGCCAAGTATCATTCTTGCAAATTATTCTTTTATGTAACTGACCAGTGCTTAATAAAACAAGCAGGTACTTACAAATAATTACTGGCAGTAGGTTATAATTGGTGGTTTAAAAATAACATTGAAATACGGGACTTGTTGCCAATTGGGTAATTTTCATTAGTTGTTTTGTTTGTTTGTTTTGATTTGAAACCTGGAAGTACAGTAAAATTTGACTGTTTAAAATGTTGGCCAAAAAAAAATCAAGATTTAAATTTTTTATTTGCACTGAAAAACTAATCATAACTGTTAATTCTCAGCCATCTTTGAAGCTTGAAAGAAGAGTCTTTGGTATTTTGTAAACGTTAGCAGACTTTCCTGCCAGTGTCAGAAAATCCTATTTATGAATCCTGTCGGTATTCCTTGGTATCTGAAAAAAATATCAAATAGTACCCATACATGAGTTCTTTCTAAGTTTGAAAAATAAAAAGAAATTGCATCACACTAATGACAAAATACAAGTTCTGGAAAAAATTATATTTTTCTTCATTTAAAAACTTTTTAACTAATAATGTCTTTGAAAGAAGAGGCTTAATTTGGAGGTGACTAAAATCAAAAGAAATTATTGACTTGAGGGTCTCTGTTTTGTAAGAATACATAATTAGCTTAAATAAGCAGCAAAAGGTTAGTTTTAATTATGTAGCTTCTGTTAATATTAAGTGTTTTTTGTCTGTTTTACCTCAATTTGAACAGATAAGTTTGCTTGCATGCTGGACATGCCTCAGAACACATGAATAGCCCGTACCAGATCTTGGGAACATGGATCTTAGAGCCACTTTGGAATAAGTTCTTATGTAAATACCCCCAGCCTTTTGAGAATGGGGCTTGTTAAAGGACGCGTATGTAGGGCCAGTACCTACTGGCAGTTGGGTTCAGGAAAATAGGATTGACTTGGCCTTGGGTCCCTTGGTCCATTTTAAAATCTGGGAGTAGAAAACAACAAAAAATGGAATGGACTCTTAAAATAATGAAAGAGCATTTATCATTTGTCCCTTGAATGTAGAATTTGTTTTTGATTTCAGAATTCTGCTGGTAAACATGTCAGTTAAAATGGTATATTATGTGTATGTATTATAATTTAGAAATCCCATTTTATAATGTTACTATTCCAAGGTGACATAATACATTTACATTTGGGATTTGGGTGGACTATTATATTTAACTGGAGTTGTTGGCAAGTGTGAATCCCTCAGGAAAAAAAAAAAATCTGTTTTAAAAAGCAATCTGATTCTTGGCTCTTGAAACTATTGTTACTTAAATCTCCAATAATTAAAAATTTTAAATTTTTAAATCAGAATTGTCAATACTTTGACCTTTGAGAAGGATTTCTTAGAAGTACATTTAGTAATGTTCCCAAGACATCAATCTTACATTTAAACTTTTTTCTTTAAAACATGGTATTGGTTGTTAACTTTTACACAGTTCTGAGTACTGTTAATATCTGGAAAGTATCTTGAGAGATCAGTGGAAAGCTAAACAGTCTAAATTTAACATGAAATACTTCTTTTTGATTCAGAAAATAAAATCAGATTTTTTCAAAGTCAGTTTGAATTTTGTCATTTCTTTCTAATTTTTCTCTTGTTTCATTTTCTTTTATTCGTATTTTTATTTTTGTTAATGCAAGATGAATTGACAGCTTTATGCTCGTTGTTAGGTCAAGTTCATGTCTGTGTTCTATTATTGACAAAACAACTTCTTATTTCTGTTATGATTTTATAAATAAGAAAATAGAAGAGTGATTTATAGCTACATCAGAGGCTGTTTTCTTCCAACAGACCGTTTTGTCTCCCAAAAGATTTAAGGTGGCTTTCACAGAATTAGAAATGCTAAAAAGACCGAGGTGTCACATGCCCCCTTTCAAGGACATATTAACTCACCTGCAGACTTTTAGGCATATTTAACAAAATAAAAGAAGGATGAAAATACATTTAACTGACCTTTTCTTGTTTTTTTTTTTTTTTTTTTTTTTTGAGACGGAGTCTGGCTCTGTCGCCCAGGCTGGAGTGCAGTGGCGCGATCTCGGCTCACTGCAAGCTCCGCCTCCCAGGTTCACGCCATTCTCCTGCCTCAGCTTCCCGAGTAGCTGGGACTACAGGCGCCCACAACCGCGCCCGGCTAATTTTTTGTATTTTTAGTAGAGACGGGGTTTCACCGTGGTCTCGATCTCCTGACCTTGTGATCCGCCCGCCTCGGCCTCCCAAAGTGCTGGGATTACAGGCGTGAGCCACCGCGCCCGGCCCTTTTCTTGTTTTATACTATCCTTGAGGATGAGGGCTGGAGATTAGAGAGTATTTTTGCCTTTCCTTCTTCACGGACTTGTATGTGCAAACCTCATTGCCCGCTTCAGGGCCAGAGTCCTTCCAGACATCGCAAGGTTGTCTCTGGTGTTTCATCAAGTTTCTTCTGAGTTGCAGAAGAAAAATGTGATGACAGCTATCTCTATATGTAATGGAGGAAGAAAATACCAGGCACTGCATAGTGCCCTTGATGGAATGAATGTCTCTCAATGCCCTTCATTTTTTTCTTCCACCCACAAACTTTGACCGTTATACAATTGAGTGAGTTTATTAACTGTATTTAGAACCATCAAAGAGGGTAGCCAACTAAAGTGAAGCAGAAACTCGAGGATTGATCTAAACTTAATTTTTTTTTGGAGACGGAGTTTCACTCTTGTTGCCTGGCTAGAGTACAGTGGTGCGATCTCGGCTTACCACAATGGCACAATCTCGGCTCACCGCAGCCTCCGCCTCCCAGGTTCAAGTGATTCTCCTGCCTCAGCCTCCCAAGTAACTGAGATTACAGGCATGTGCCACCAGCCTGGCTAATTTTGTATTTTTAGTAGAGACAGGGTTTCTCCATGTTCGTCAGGCTGGTCTCGAACTCCCAACCTCAGGTGATCTGTCCGCCCCGGCCTCCCAAAGTGCTGGGATTACAGGCATGAGCCACCGCACCTGGCTAAGCTCAGTATTTAACATGCTGTCTAACCTTGGACTAATTGGCCAACTACACACAATACTGGGATACTTTTTTCCTCTGGCTCAAAAATCCCTGACCTCTTTGAAGGTTGAAAAATGCCACATCAGAGGTAAGTAGAGGAGGTGAGGGGTAGTACCTGGGAAAGCATGTTTGCATGTGTGAATATAACTAAAAGGCTAAAATTAGTGACTTTAACCATTATATTGGAAGTAACTTGTAGTCACAGAATAGAAATAAACTTGATTTATGGGGGGTGAAAATAAGGCAGCTATTACATGAATTTCAAGTGGTGTTCACATAACATTTTAAAAACATTTTAAAGCATCTTTCTCTGTATTGTTTAACGTTTGAAATTAGGAAGAAATAAGCTATTGAACCATAGTTACTTTTGTTCAAATTGTCTAGACTGGCAGTCTTGTTGCCTATTATAAGTATCTCAGTTTGCGTTATCTGCAGATGTAAAATATCTGAGTAGGGGGAATTCAAATGATTTATCTCTTCCTTTTGGCAGAATGGAGTTCCTCTCGGTTTCATATCTACCCCCTCAACTCCTCCCACCCACCAGAGGAAAAAGGAAAGACTGGAAAAGACTTTGCATATAATTTTCCATGAAACACTTGACATAGGAATAGAAGAATTAGAGAATGTTGAGTAGATTTTCGTGGACCAGTTGAAAGGTTTGGTTGGGTTTGGCAAGTGCAGAAAGCGATCACAAAGGTATTACAGAGTGATTCTTATGCCCAGGGTGACCTTTAAGAACGGTGCCCTTTGCCATTCACAGCAAGTGGAGCTTTTGCCTGATGAACGCTTTAAACAGTCGGTGAAAAGAAAACTCCAGTGAGTAACATATTTGCTCTTCCTTAAACATGGGTTTGAAAAAGAGGGCCTCAACTCTTGAGGATAAGGATTCTTAAAATTACACTTTTTGTGCATAAAAGTGTAATTATGGCCAGGCACGGTGGCTCAGGCCTGTAATCCCAGCACTTTGGGAGGCTGAGGCCGGCCGCTCACCTGAGGTCGGAGTTCGAGACCAGCCTGACCAACATGGAGAAACCCTGCCTCTATTAAAAAATACAAAATTAGCTGGGTGTGGTGGTGCATGCCTGTACTCCCAGCTCCTTGGGAGGCTGAGGCAGGAGAATCGCTTGAACCCGGGAGGCAGAGGTTGTTGTGAGCGGAAATCACGCCATTGCACTCCAGCCTGGGCAACAAGAGGGAATCTCATCTCAAAAAACAAAAAGTATCATAAAAATGTGAATGCAAATGCATTAATATCAAAGGTTTTAAGTAGTTAGGGAAATTCTGCCGGGTGTGGTGGCTCACACCTGTAATCCCAGCACTTTGGGAGGCCGAGGCGGGCGGATCACGAGGTCAGGGGATCGAGGCCATCCTGGCGAACACGGTGAAACCCCGTCTCTACTAAAAATACAAAAAAATTAGTCGAGTGTGGTGGCGGGCGCCTGTAGTCCCAGCTTCTCGGGAGGCTGAGGCAGGAGAATGGCGTGAACCCGGGAGGCAGCAGAGTTTGCAGTGACCAAAGATCGCGCCACTGCACTCCAGCCTGGGCAATAGAGCAAGACTCCATCTCAAAAAAAAAAAATAATAATAATAATTAGGCTGAGCACAGTGGCTCACATCTGTAATCCCAGCACTTTGGGAGGCCGAGGTGGGTGGATCACGAGGTCAGGAGATTGAGGCCATCCTGGCTAACACGGTGAAACCCCGTCTCTACTAAACAAATTAGCCAGCTGTGGTGGTGGGTGCCTGTAGTCCCAGCTACTTGGGAGGCCGAGGCAGGAGAATGGCGTGAACCTGAGAGGCGGAGCTTGCAGTGAGCCGAAATCGCAACACTGCACTCCAGCCTGGGTGACAGAGCAAGACTCCATCTCAAAAAAAAAAAAAAAAAAAAAAAAAAATTAGAGAAATTCTAAAATTAAAGTCTGCCACAATATTAATTGGATCATTTTAAATTAATATGTTTATGTGAGTGCCTTGATGTTCTGTAGGGGTTGGGATTTTTTTCGAGGTGTCTATACACAAGAAAATTAAGAGATCTATTTTACTTTAGGAAGCCAAATCTTGCTGGGCATGGTGACTCATGCCTGTAATCCCAACACTTTGGGAGGCCGAGGCAGGTGGATCACTTGAGGTCAGGAGTTTGAGACCAACCTGGCCAACATCGCAAAACCCATCTCTACTAAAAATACAAAAAATTAGCCCTGGTGGCGCATACCTGTAATCCCAGCTACTCAAGAGGCTGAGGCAGGAGAATTGCTTGAACCCAGGAGGCAAAGGCTGAAGTGAGCCAAGATCACGCCACTGCACTCCAGCCTAGGTGACAGAGCGAGACTCTGTCTCAAAAATAATAATAATAATAAAATATAAAAATCTAAGGGTTTCCTGAGTTGTCAATTCTTATATTTTCATATTTTCTTATGTTTACATATGTATATATTCTTATATTTTTATGTTTTGTGACAACTTAGTGTTTGAAGACTAAGAAATTTGGGCCTTAACTGAGACTCAATTGTTAAATTGATAATACACAGTTGACCTCTTTATTGGAAACTCACAATTTACCTCCAAATGTGGGAGTTTTTTTCCCTAATTTAGATTTACATTTGAAAACTTCTGGCATTTTTTTTTAAGATCTATTAGAAAGGAGTGAAACCTAAACTATGGTGAGAATTTAAAGGACCTTGATTCAAAGAATCAATTAAGGAGGCTGTCCTCTTTGGTTTGCTTTTACTTAGTAGTTTAGTGGAATTCAAGCAGATAATATTCAACTTCTTAAGTTCCCTGCTTACACAACTTGAAATTCTAAAGGAGTCTCTAAAATGAAAACATCCCACAGGAAGTGATGTAGCTAAATTATGATTATCCGTATTTTTAAAACAAATTACTTGTCTTTCAAATGTCTTTTTCGGTATGGGGTCAGAATCACGTGTTCCTTTTGTTAAAAATGCAGGCTCTTAGGCGGGGCGTGGTGGCTCATTCCTGTAATCCCAGCATTTTGGGAGGCCAAGGGGAGGCGGGAATCACCTGAGGTCAGGAGTTCGAGACCAGCCTGATCAACAGGACAAACCCCATCTCTACTAACAGTACAAAAATTAGCCGGGCGTGGTGGCAGGCGCCTGTAATCCCAACTACTCCTACTTAGGAGGCTGAGGCAGGAGAATGGCTTGAACCCAGGAGGCGGAGGTTGCAGTGAACTGAGATCAGCCACTGCACTCCAGCCTGGGCAACAGAGCAAGACTCTGTCTCAAATAAAAAAAGAAAACCAAACAAAAAAAAACAGGCTTCCTTGAGCCCCACTCTGGACCACCGAATCAAGCCTGAGGGTTTGCTTGTTTTCCGACTCTTCCCCCACAACTCCCACACTCCTGTTGTAGGGGCTAAGAGGACAATCAGGCTTCAAAGTATGAACCACTCTCCTGGGCCCACACCTGCAGTGCCCTTCTTTCCTCCTCTTCCTGGGGAAAACTCCTAGAGCTTTTAGCAGATGGGTTCAGAAGTGACACAGGAAGCAGCCCTGCGAAGCCGGAACCACTTAGAGACCAACTGTTTAGGCAGTATGCTGACCTCTGTTCCACCTCCCCCAAATGGATCTTCAGTTCAAATGGATGATAAACACCTTTCATTAAAAAGGCAAATTCTGGGATGGTTAAAGCACCATCAGTCATTTACACATCCATTTGTATTAAAAGGAAGTCCAGAGACTCACACCGACGCCTAGGGTAGATTAGCGGCTCTTTGTGATTTAAGTGAAAGGAAGGTCTGTAACTTTGGCCTAAGGAGTGTATTGGAAAAGTGCATAGGTTCCTGAGGAAATTCAGTTTTTAGAGCAAGCTCACCTTGGTAGATGAGAGTTGAGTGCTGATAGTGGTAAAATAACCAAAGCAAACTGCTCATTTCAACATTCCTTTCTCCTCACTTCCAACTTGCAGTGTTCCCAGCTTCCTGAACTCAAGCTAGTACAGCTAATGCTACAAGTTTTAGCTGCTTGATACATGAAAGTGATTTATAGTCAGGCCAAGAAACCCACCTACCAGATGTAGCTTTACTTTTAGAGATCATGTATGTATTTCAAGTTCCATGCAACTGACAAATGAACTTTTGGAGGCAACTTGTTGAAAAGTGGAAGTATTGAATTGTTCATGGTGACCAAGAGTCCATACATTAATGACTGCTATAATTATGTTTCTTATGATATCAAAACTGACATGGTCCCCTAATACAGAATGCAGTTCATAATGTAGATTTGGGGAGTGCCAGTGTTCACCACTTGTGTTTTTGAAACACAAGGTATAGGTGGTATGAGGAAAACTATCTTCTGACTTTAAGCTACTATTTTTTAAATGGTATGACAACTTTATGTTTATTTCTTTTGGTTAATCTGACCAGTCTCAGAGTTGCATGAAAATGATCTTCATCGTTTCCATTTCATAGCAACTCTTTTATGCCTTAAACATTTTTTTTTCTGTTCATACCATTCAAAAGAAGCTCAGATTTGTGGTGTGAGCCAACAAAAATCCTCCCTCAGGTGCTTCAATAACAGTAAGACAGGCTTCCTTGAGTATCCTAAATGAAAGCTTTGTTTTGTTGCACTTTTGAACAAATACGTGAAGAGAAAGATTTATGTAATGAAATTCCATGTTTTAAGAGTCTAAAGAGGTTTGGATTTATGGTTCTTCCACCCCTATCCCCACCACTGAAACTAGAAAACTTCTTGCTTTGGCCCAGATCACAAAAACCTTTGCTGCTCCCAAGTTCCCTGAACTGTTAGGACAAAATGGAATACTAAAGAGTACCTTAAACTCAGAAGGCATGATTTGCTAACTGGCAACCTAAACCAAATGGCAGCTCACACCACTAGCTGATTTTATTCAGAAGATAGGGCTAAAGGAGAAACTTTTCCCACTAAATTTCAGTACAGTTATTACTTTCAAGAATACACCCTGTTTTCTTCAGGCTCTGAGCTTGTCTGCTAAAATAATTAGCTGTGAGGCAGACGGGGAAAGAATTGCATCTGCAAAAGGCAGGAAGACAAGGTCAGGAGAAGAGGAGGCAGCTTGACTCACAGCTGCCCACCCTGCAGAGGAGCAGAGCTTGCCAAGAATATCCACACTGATTTATGGAGAAAAAATCAGGAAACCATTCACCCCAGATAGCTTGGATTTGTGACAATATCAGCGTAAACTATTTCCATTTAGACTGAGAATTCCGAGTCTCTGTGGTACTTCATCTTTTCCCGCCTTCACCCCTTCTTCTAGCATTTCTAGCAACACTCGGGCCAGTGATTCTCAAACTTTGGGGTGCCTGAGACTCTCTTGAGCTAACGACAATGTAGATACCTGGCCCCCCTTCCAGAAATTGAGGTGACACTCTTAGGAAGGGGTCTTTTGCACTTAGAAAAACATGAATCAGAAACCAGGGAAATTTTGTAAGAATTAAGCTACAGACTAAATGATAGTAATAAAAATCTTGGTATGTTTGTCCAGAAGGTTTCACTTAATTGGGAGTTTCCTAAGAGAATGAAGGCAAAGGCTTTTCTGCCTGGGGACTCTTAGGACTCTTCGGGCTTACTCCGCAGGGTCTCACTGTGTACATTGTGAAAACTGGCCTTTTTCATTCTTGTGCCTAATCTTGCTCACAAAGGAACATGCTACCAGTCTCATCTGCTTCTACCAGTCTCATCTGCTTCCAAAGGGCTTTGTTTCAGATCCCTTTTGGAAAAGGAGTGCATTTTTCTGCCTTGGTTTACTGCCTTTGGAGAACAAGAATGCATCTCAAATGTGTTTATTGAACTTTTCAAGTTCCTTGACTTTCTGCAGGCAGAGCCAGCCATGGTCTTCAGACTCTACGTTAATTAAGAGAGCTACATAGGAAGCAAAGACAACAACAACGAGGACACAAGAAAGCAGTAATGGTCACCATTTATGAGTGTCTGTGAAGTGCCAGGCACTGTACCTTAAGCATTTGCCAGTATTCTCACTTAACGCAAATAGGAATTACCACCACTTTATAGATGAGGAGACTGAGACATAAGAGGTAAAGTAACAAGAACAAGGACTCAGAGCTAAGAAGTTGTAGAGCCAGAGTGGAGCTCAAGCATCTTCCTGGCTATACAACCCTTGCTTCTCCAACACCCATTGATGGCTCTGTGTGGTGGTCATCGAGCCCTGCCCTACTTCAAAGCCTTGATCAGTTTAGGAGGCTGTCTTGACCCTGCCCCTCATCACGGGCCTTGGGAAAAGCACTTTTCCTTTGTGTGCCTTAATTTAACTCAGTGAGTCAAGTGCCCCAAGCCTGGAGTGGCTGGTGCCCCAAGTGCCATTTGAAAAGTGCTTTGATATGAAGTGTCCACAAGGGCTTGCTCTTCTGTTTATAGCAAACCATTTCCATGAAGAAACAAGTGGAAGCTCTGGGAGTGAACGAGTGAAAGGAATGTTGGCCACAGGCATTTGGATCTAGAGGAGCTTGTTGCGCTTTTAGGATTGATCAACTGAGCCTTTATTCCCCTTGGTAGGTTTAATTTTTGACCAGCAGGTGTACACTCTGGTCCAAGGCCCTGGATTTGGCTCAGAGCTTCACATATGAGTCAATGGAGTTTGTAAACTCTCCACTTGCAAGAGAAAGGCAAGAAATGGAAAGAATGACAGTTACTAAGGTTAGCAGTGGCCCCTGGAATCCAAGTGGCCCTTGAGAAGAACACTTGGGGAGGGGAAGCATTTGAATCACCTAAATCTCCTAAGAACTTGCCCTGTGTTTTGGGAACGCTCTGAGAATGGCGACTACATGAGCTAGCTCTCAGACCAGCTGTCTTCAGAGGGGACCACCTAACGGGAGGCCGACTGTAGAGGCTAAAACATGCAAGTTACCACCTGAGAGAGGTAACAACACTTCCATGCAGAACAGCTGTGTGTTACTTTAAAAGCAGCTAATTTCACTATCTGAATTCAAGGATGTTTCCCAGATCTCCATGCTGTGAATAGCAGTGCTGTTTGAGATGGCCATTATTGCTTACATCCTCCTCAAGCCAGGAGCAGAGGGAGGAGCCTGGATCTGGGTCTCCTGTCTCACTGCGGCAAGAGGACATGATTAGTGGTTAGCCTATCTCTAAAAGCCCTGGGGAGCAGAGTGTAGGAAGGAAGGAAGGAAGTTGTGTAGGATAAACAAAACAAAGCAAAACCCCAAAAAGCCGCAAGAAAGTACTTCAGATGTGCAAGAATCTGTAATTCACATACTCATGGGATAGTTGAGGGTTAGGACCTGGATTAAATGTTTTCACATGGAATGGGAATACCAAGAACAAAGCAACTGAAGAGTGGGGTGACTGGCTTGGTTTTAAAGAGTCCTGGAAACAGAGTCCTCTTATTGTTTCTGGATGTTTAGACACATCAAGGTCGACATATAAATTGTTTTAAAATATATCTGTTCTTCTCAGTCTCACATGAAAAAAAAAAGAAGGAAAATTATATCTAGCAAGTTTTACTATAAGATCATTGCTAATTTGCCTTTAGTTTCCCATGACAAGATTCAGTAGTTTGATAATCTTGTGGAAAATAATTCACTTTTTAAGAAAATGTGGTTTCAAAGAAGTGAATATACTGATAACTATGAAAGCCTCTCGAGTAAGGCAATATTTTAGAGTAACTGGACTGCTTGCTGCATGGCAACCTTCACAATTCAATGAGTTTTTTGTTCGTTTGTTTTTTGAGACAAAGTCTCGCTCTGTAACCCAGGCTGGAGTACAGTCACGTGATCTCGGCTCACCGCAACCTCCGCCTCCCGGGTTCAAGCAATTCTCCTGCCTCAGCCTCCTGAGTAGCTGGGATTACAAGCATGCACCACTGCACCCAGAGATTTTTTTTTTTTTTTTTTTTTTAATTTTTAGTAGAGACGGGGTTTCACCATGTTGGCCAGGCTGGTCTTGAACTCCTGACCTCAGGTGATCTGCCTGCCTCGGCCTCCCAAAGTGCTGGGATTACAGACGTGAGCCACCTTACCTGGGCGCAATTCAATGTTTTTAAAATAAAAAAGATTTGTCAGGGCTTATCAAACCTCAAAGATAGTTTTTTTGATTGTTTGTTTGTTTGTTTTTCAATATCTTAATGTTCATTTAGATGGAACCAAACAAATACCTTTAAAAAGTAGGAGTGGCGGGCATTTTGGTAGGCTGCTAAATTATCTCAATATCAAGTGCACCAAGGATTACTAAGCCGAACTGTGTGCCGTAGTTGGAAGTGTTAGCCTTGTGCAGCTATTCTTGTGAGGGGCTTGGGGGCTAGCTCCTGTGGGAGCCGAGGAATTTTTTGCAGGTTTTGTTCATGTATATGTGTTAAATGAGTTTGGAGAAGATCTGTCAGGTTTAACTTGGCAATGAATTTTTTAAAAATCAGTTCATGACAATGTTACAGTTTGCACAAAATAAGCACATTTGTAATTTCGTATGTATTAAATTGACTTCGTAGGAGACAAATATGTTTTTCCTCACTGGATAACATTATTTTGTCTTGTGTTAGTTCCAGCCATTTGACCATAAAGTTTACCTGTAAGGGAGCTCGCGTTCCAGTCTCAAGTTAGAGAACTGTAAGGGCACTGGAGTACGGTTCCCTCCTTCCCTTTTTAAAGTAGCCCTCGACTGGGCGCGGTGGCTCACGTCTGTAATCCCAGCACTTTGGGAGGCAAGGCAGGCGGATCACCTGAGGTCCGGAGTTTGAGACCAGCCTGACCAACATGGAGAAACTCCGTCTCTACTAAAAATACAAAATTAGCCTGGCGTGGTGGCGGGAGCCTGTAATCCCAGCTACTCGGGAGGCTGAGGCAGGAGAATTGCTTGAACGAGGGAGGCAGAGGTTGCAGTGAGCCGAGATCATGCCACTGCACTCCAGACTGGGTGACAGAGTGAGACTCTGTCTAGAAAAACAAAAAAAAGAAGTGACATTTAAAAATTGCTTGTATTTGGCCAGCTGGGTGTGACGTCTCACGCCTGTAATCCCAGTGCTTTGGGAGGCCGAGACTGGTGAATCACCTGAGGTCAGAAGTTTGAGACCAGCCTGGCCAACATGATGAAACCCTGTCTCTACTAAAAATACAAAAAATCAGCCGGGCATGGTGGTGCACACCTGTAGTCCCAGCTACTTGGGAGGCTGAGGAAGGGGAATCACTTGAACCTGGGAGGCGGAGGCTTTACAGAACTGAGGTTATACCATTGCACTCCAGCCTGGGCAATAGGAGCAAAACTCTGTCTCAAAAAAAAAAAAAAAAAAAAAAAAATTACTTGTATTTGCATGAAAATCACTGAGTTTCAAATTTTAAGTGTTCTTCAGAGTTCTAACATGCATCAGAACACAGAGTGCTATGATATTTCCCCAAGAGTATTCTGCGAGTCCCAGCAAGATGCCCTACATCCCAAGTGTGTTTTGTGGTTTAAAGAGTTAGGGAAATACTGCATAAACGTTCCCTGCAGCATATTGAAGTCTCAGAGATGTCCTACAGGAAGAAAACGCAGCCGACTTTATTCAGCGCAAGGGGTGTCTTTCTGTTTCTTCTCTCTCTCTCTCTCTCACTCTCTGTCTCTGTGTGTGTTTCCTTTCTCTCTCTCTCTCCCCCTCCTTCACTCCGTCTGTATCCCTCCCTCTCCCTCTCTGTCCCTCTTTCTGTTTTCCTTTCTTTCTTCCCCAACTCTTTCTCCCTCCCTCTCCCTCTCCACTTTTTTACCTCCCCTCCTCCTCCCACTCCTCTCTCTCTTCCCCTCTTCCTCACAGCCTCCCTCTGTGGCCCACCACCTGTTAGTACTATGCAAAGCACATTCTGGGAAATCCTGGTCCTAGCCAGTAGGACAGCTGTAGTAGCTATGGTGAAATTTCACATTTCTGGGCCCTGTCTGTTTCCTCCTTTGTCAACAACAGGTTTCCAGGTGCTAGGAATTGTCATCACTCACACTCCCTTCCTCAAGGGTTCGCTTTAGAACTAAGATTCAAGGATTATAGATGTTTTCAATATACAGAATAAGCTGTAGAATGTCAAACAACAGCAGATAGGAGGAGAGAGAAGACTATAACTGACAAATACATTAGACTAATGAATGCAAAGAAAACCTAGAAACTGGGAGGTTATTAGTGGACATTGGCCATGACTTGTGGCCACCAACCATCATTTGAATTCTCTTACCATGATTAGGGATTTTTCTACATTACAAATCTCGCTTCCCTGAGGCGGAAGTCAGCAACTCACCCTTCTAGCTTTTCTTGTAGCAAAGATCTGCCCATTAGACACTCCCACTCCAGAAGCAGGTACCCAGAGGAATTGTTTCCTAGCCAGGGGTCACCACAGGCCTGGGGTTTTGAAGCAGAGCTGGGCAAGGCGGCTGGTATTCAGTGCCCAGTGTCAGAGGTGTGAGTGGCAGAGACGATGTCCAGGAGGGGAGGTGGCAAGAGTCACTGCTGAAGGCCCACAGCATGGTTGGGCCTTGGTCCTGACTGGATGTCTTCCAACTGGACTCTGCGGCCCTCCTGGAGATTCTGCGAACTCCTACATATTCTTTCCTAGTTTATTTCTGTCTAAATCATCCAGGGCAGGGTCGGCTTTGTTGCTTGCAGCTAAGACTCTGACTAATATAGGTAAATGCGGACAATATCTGGCTGGGATGCAATTCTGTCTTAAGGAAGCCAGTGCTTGGCAATGAAAGACACTGGATAGTTCCAAAACATTTAGTTCAGCAATATAGAGTGTGTTTATTCTCTCACGTGTCCAAGGTAAGAGCTCTATATGCACATGTAGCAGGGGCTCAATATTTATCAAATTCAAGTCAGCTTTCTCAAAAGAGAGGTGCCATTCATTTGTTCAGTCCCTTCATCCAGTGAAATGAGATTCTGACTTAAGATTTCCTTCGGAGCACAAGGTGAAAAGAGCAGACAGTGAGCTCAGCTATATCCTGCCAAGTTTGTTTTTGCACCCTATGAATATGGTAGGATTAATGAAATCCCAAATAAACTTCCAGGAAAGATGAAAGAATTTATAAATGATAATGATGTAAAGTAAATTCACACTAGGGTTTTCCCCTTTCTGATAGGAGCTGAGGGTGGGGGAAAGGAGGGGGCTGGTAAAGGATCAGGATTTTATTCATGCCTTCTCTGAAATAAAGCAGAAATGTTAGACACCAAGAAAGCCACTCTGAAAAGTATTTACCTTGATCTCAGGAGACCGTGGAATTATTTATTTAATCAATCAACAAGTCCAAGATCAAGGTGCCAGAAAAATAAAAAAAATATACTGCAGGGAAAAGGCCAAAAAATAAAAAAAATAATAATTAATAGGCTGGGCGCGGTGGCTCAAACCTGTAATCCCAGCATTTTGGGAGGCCGAAGCAGGTGGATCACATGAGTCCAGGAGTTTGAGACCAGTCTGGCCAACATGGTGAAGCCCCATCTATACTAAAAATACAAAAATTAGCCGGGTGTGGTGTGCACCTGTAATCCCAGCTACTAGGGAGGCTGAGGCATGAGAATCACTTGAACCTGGGAGGTGGAGGCTGCAGTGAGCCGAGATCGTGACACTGCACTCCAGCCAGATTGACAGAGCGAGACTCAGTCAAAATTCATTAATTAATTAATTAAAAATTAAATAATCAACAAATATTTTAAATCCATTACCTGATATGGGCTTGGCTATCTGAGGGTTGCTGTAAAAAAATATTGAAGCAATATTTAGTTTTTCTGAACCATTTGAGAGTAGCTTGACACATCATGCCCTGTTACCTCTTAACACCTCAGTGTATATTTCCTAAGAACAAGGATATTCACTTACATAGCCACAGTTACCAACTTTGGCAAACTTAACATGGATGCAATTTTTTATGTTCTACACTCCATATTCCACTTTTGTGAATTGTCCCATTAGGGCCTCAAAGCAGTTTCCCTGTCCTTTGCAGAATTAAATCCGGCATCACATACATTGAGCTATATTCCTTTTGTTTTTGTCACTCTGGAACACTTCCTCAACCTTTCTTTGTCTTTTATAACAGTGAAATGTTTGAAGAAGAGAAGCCAATTATCTCATAGCACAATCTGGGTTCCTCTGATGTTTTCTTGTGATTAGGTTCAGGTTAGATAGCTCTGGCCAGAAAACTGGATGGTGATGTTGAGCAATGTCCATCTGTTAATGCTCATTTCAGTCACCTGGTCAAGTGTGGTCACATTTCTTCATTGCCAAGTTACCATATTTTCCTCCTTGCAATTCATAAGCAAGCTGTGGGGTGATGTACTCTTGTTTTTTGTTTGTTTGTTTGCTTGTTTTGTTTTGAGATGGAGTCCTGCCCTGTCACTCAGGCTGGAGTGTAGTGGCACCATCTCGGCTCACTGCAACCTCTGACTCCCTGGTTCAAGAGATTCTCCTGCCTCAGCCTCCTGAGTGGCTGGGATTACAGCTGTGCACAAACACGCCCAGCTAATTTTTGTATTTTTAGTAGAGATGGAGTTTCACCATGTTGGCCAGGCTGGTCTCGAACTCCTGGCCTCAGGCAATCCACCTGCCTCAGCCTCCCAAAGTGACGGGATTACAGGCGTGAGCCACCGTACCCAGCCATATACTCTTGTCTTTTAAGGGACTGGGACATACCATATTAATGGAGGCTACAGAGGGCTGTAGTGAGAACCAGCTCAAACCCTCACTCAGTCATTCTCTAGCCGTGTGACCTGGACGAATTCTCTAACTTCTCAGAACCACTGTTCCTTTTCTGTGAAATGGGATAATAATATTTCCTCCCATTGTTGGAAACATAAGTAAACATGTAAGATACTTGGCTCACAGGAGATATTCTACAATGCGAGTGTGCTTCTCATTCGCCTCTGCTTTTTTTTTTTTTTTTTTTTTTTTTTTTTTGAGATGGAGTCTCACTCTGTTGCCCAGGCTGGAGTGCAGTGGCATGATCTCGGCTCACTGCAACTTCTGCCTCCTCAGTTTAAGCGATTCTTCTGCCTCAGCCTCCTGAGTAGCTGGGATTACAGGCACCCGTCACCATGCCTGGGTAATTTTGGTATTTTTAGTAGAGACGGAGTTTCACCATGTTGGCCAGGCTGGTCTCTAATCTCAAGTGATACACTTGCCTTGGCCTCCTAAAACGCTGGGATTACAGGTGTGAGCCACCGATTCGGGCCTTCTCTTCTGTGTTTTAAAGTTACTTTAACTTTGTGCTTTTCTAAAATAGAGATGGGGTCTTGCTATATTGCCCAGGCTGGAGTGCAGTGGCTAGTCACAGGTGCCACCATAGTTCACAGCAGCCCTGAATTCCTGGGCTCAGGCAATCCTCCTGCCTCAGCCTCTTAAGTTGTTGGCACTCAGGTAGCACCACTGCACCCAGACTTGGTACTTTTAAAGTTACTTTAAAGTCCAAAGTCAAGGACAGTGGTTTGTTGATCTCTTACTATTGTTTCTAGTGCTATGAATGGACATCAAGGATAAGCGAATCATACAATGCGACCTATGGCAAGAGATATGAGAAACCAGATATGCAACAGACGGCCTCTTTAGAAATGGCAGGAGCAGGGGCTAGAGGCAGCAACAAAAGCATCATCTTGAAAGGCGTCTTCATGCGCAGCTTGAGTCAGCTGTGAGGAAAATAGCCAAGGAGACACAGACTATGAGACTGCCCGTGCCCTAGGGTTCTCTGCAAAATCAAGGTCTCAGGGTTTCACCCCATTCCCTGACCAAAAGCCAGGAATGTGAGGCTGAATCTGCCCTACTGCCGATTCACCGTGTGTCTCTGGGAAAACCACCCATCTTCTCTAAGTCTCCATTTTCTCATCTGCAAAATGAGGGGTTTTGACCAGATCTGTAGTTCTCAATCTGGGCTGTGCATTAGAATCATTAGGGAAATTTTTTGAAAAATTCTAATTCCTGGACCCATCCCCAGACCACTTGAATCAGAACCCAGATTTTAGAATTTTTCGAAAATTCCCCCAGAGGATTCTGCTCTTAACCGAATGTGAGAACCACAGACCTAAATAATCTTAAATAACCTTCCTAGATTTAAGTTTCTATGAGTCCATGAATGGGATATTCTGAGGAACTGAGTTTTCTGATGAACTTAGAATTCACCACCAGAAATTCCTTTTTGTTTCTATTCCTATTTTTGAAAACTCTTCTAAAGTGGAAAAGTTTAAAAAATCTTGAAGGTCCTTCCTACCTTAAAGTTTCTATGACTACATGAGAAGGATATTTGGAGGAGCTAAGTTTTCTGGTGAATTTAGTACTTACTAGTTTAGCACCAAAAATTCCTTTTCATTTTTATTTCTATTTTTGAAATCTTTCCTAATGTGTAAAATTCCAACCTCCTGTCTAGGGAAGCAGGGACAATAAATTCATAACACGGAGGCCACCACATGCTCTCTTCCCTTGACAGGGCAGACATTACTAATTGATGAAGACACTGACCCTCCAACTTGCCATAAAAATCCATCTCACCTCTAGGCAGCCATAACCAATCAGTCAAAGCTGACACTTGAAATGAAACTGATTTGCCATTTTGGGTTTGGTGAATTTAGCTCAGTATTTCTTTCATAATGGGGCCTCAAAGGCAAGATTCCAAACAACCCTTCCTCCACTCCATCCTCTCCAAATACACCGGGCTGTAGGACAGGTGGTGTGGGGGCTGTGCTGAATGTATACTGAGTTCAGATAAACTTTGGGTATAAATAAAATTTTTATAAAATATGTTTTGCTGCCATTTACATCTTTTACTTAAATTTAATACAAAGAAGCCAGTTCTAGGGAAGCAATATGGCAAGTAGAGTAGGAGCCCGGGTTCAAATCCTGACTCTGCCGCTCACTAGTTGGCACATTTTGGACAACTTCCCTAAATTCTCCTCTCTGTGCCTCAGTCTTCTCATCTATAAAATGGGGGCTAATAATAGTAGGGTTATTGTGAGGTTTGAATGAAATAATAGACCCAACACCCAGGATCTGACACACAGGGAACTCAACAAACCTTACCTATTTTCCTTGCTAATACCATACATTGAGGGCTTTATTAAGTGATTTATGGCAAATCAAAATTGCATATAGGTTAGAAGTAGTAGAAATAATAGTAGCGGAGATAATAGAAATAGCTATATTGTGCCCCATTTGCCAGCCCTTGGGAGGGAACGAGCCTGCATCCACTCCAAGTGTCTGTATCCACCCAAAGTGAGCGCCTTGACATGTGGTCTTGGGGGAAGCCTCCACATCTGGGGTGTGGTCATGTAAGCTTGAAGCACTTAGCAAGAGCTGTGGTGGCCCAAAGGGGGTGTTTTGAAAATTGTCATGTGTGCTTTTTTTGTTGACTCTGCCATTGGCATTTAGGAATGGGGAGGAAGCTAGATGTCCTGCAATGTGTCCCAGACAACGAAGAACTGTCTCATGTCCCACGTGACTTTCAAATGTTCCCCTAGCCTAAACTCACTACAAATGTAAATCAGCAATACTTAGAACACAATGATCCTGAAAATAACTTGAAAGAAGTTACTTGAAAAGGCCAGTAATTTAGAAGACCATTCCATAGATTTTTTTTTTTTTTTTTTGAGATGGACTTTCACTCTGTCACTCAGGCTGGAGTGCAGTGGTGTGATCCCAGTTCATTTCAACCTCTGCCTCCCAGGTTCAAACAATTATCCTGCCTCAGCCTCCCTAGTAGCTAGGATTACATACAGGTGTGCACCACCACACCCAGCTAATTTTATATTTTTAGTAGAGACGAGGGTTCACCATGTTGGCCAGGCTGGTCTCGAACTTCTGACCTCAAGTGATCCATCCCCCCCACTCAGCCTCCCAAAGTGCTGGGATTACAAGCGTGGGCCACTGCACCTGGCCTATAGAGAAAAACTTAAATGGAAGAAACATCTTGTCTCGAAATGATTAACTTACTCATGTTGTGCTGGTTGCCTGCTCTATCTATTGAGCATTTCTAATTACAAATTTTACTGAAAAGAGTTTCAATACAGTAGAGAGTTTACTGTACAATGAAACCAACTGAAAATAAGAAACAGATTTGAGATTTATTTAAACAAATTTTGAGCCAAATATAAAAGAGCAAACTCATGAAATGCAAGGATCTCATAGGTTGTTTTTTTTTTTTGTTTTTTTGTTTTTTTTTTTTAATTTGAGACAAGGTTTCACTCTGTTGCCCAGGCTGGAGTGCAGTGGCACAATTTTGTCTCACTGCAACCTCCACCTCCTGGGCTCAAGCAATTCTCCTGCCTCAGTCTCCTGAGTAGCCAGGATTAACAGGTTCATGCCACTGTGTCCGGTTAATTTTTTTTTTTTTTGTGGAAATGGGGCTTTGCCATGTTAGCCAGGCTGGTCTCAAACTCCTGAGCTGTGGTGACCCACCCACCTTGGCTTCTCCCCAAGTGCTAGGATTACAGGCGTGAACCACTGCGACTGGCCTGAGAAGTTTTGACACAAGCATGCAATGTGAAATAAGCACGTCATGAAGAATGGGGTATCCATCCCTTCAAGCATTCATTCTTTGAGTTACAAACAATCCAGTTACACTCTTTATTTTAAAATGTACAATTAATTTATTATTGACTGTGGGCTGGGCATGGTGGCTCACGCCTGTAATCCCAACATTTTAGGAGGCCAAGGTGGTTGATCACTTGAGGTCAGGAGTTCGAGACCAGCCTGGCCAACATGGTAAAACCCTGTCTCTACTAAAAATACAAAAATCACCTGGGTGTTGTGGTGCACGCTTGTAGTCACAGCTACTAGGGAAGCTGAGGTAGGAGAATTGCTTGAACGCTTGAATCAGGAGGCAGAAGTTGCAGTGAGCCGAGATCGCACCACTGCACTCTAGCCTGGGCAACAGAGCGAGATTCTGTCTCAAAAAAAAAAAAGAAAGAAAGAAAAAATTAATATTGACTATGATGTGGCCTCTTTCAAATCCGTCCTCATCGTCCTTTGTTTCTCATAGGATACGGCCCCCAGGTTATTTTAAGTGCTAGAGACTCTCTCCAAAACATACCCTTATCCCAGGCCAAAAAACGAGGAACCACACTGATGCTGTATTTTGCAAATAACCCCAGCTCATTTATGACTTTGAGTCTGTAGCTTGTTTTAGTATATTATAGGTTGAGTATCCCTTATCTGAAATGCCTGGGATGAGAAATGTTTCAGAGTTTCTGAATTTTGGGATATTTGCACGTATATAATAAGATATTTTGGGGAATGGGACCCAAGTCTAAACAGAAAATTCATTTATGTTTAACATACACCTTATACAGATAGCCTGAAGTTAATTTTATATAACATTTTACATAATTTTGTGCATGAAAAATAACATTTTAACTGTGTTTTGCCTGTGACCCATCACATGAGGTCAGGTGTGGAATTTCCCAGAGTGGCATCATGTCAGCACTCAAAAAGATTCAGATTTTGGAGCATTTTGGGTTTTGGATTTTCAGAATAGGGATGCTCAACCTGTATTTCTATTTTAAATAAGGTTATTTTGTTCTTTCTTTTATATACAGATAAGTGTTCTCTGTTATTACTTGGCCTAACACTAATTTTTAGTTTTTATTCTAACGTCCATTTATACCTCTGCTCTTTTTTTTTTTTTTTTTTTTGAGACAGAGTCTCACTCTGTTGCCCAGGCTGGAGTGTAGTGGTGCGATCTCGGCTCACTGCAACCTCCACCTCCCGGGTTCAAGCGACTCTCCTGCCTCAGCTTCCCAAGTAGCTGGGACTATAGGCATGTACCACCACGCCCGGCTGATTTTTTTTGTACTTTTAGTAGAGATGGGGTTTCACTGTGTTAGCCAGGATGGTCTCAATCTCCTGACTTTGTGATCTGCCTGCCTTGGCCTCCCAAAGAGCTGGGATGACAGTCATGAGACACTGCTCCCAGCCTTTTGTTTTGTTTTGTTTTTTGAGACAGAGTCTTGCTTGTTGCCCAAGCTGGAGTGCAGTGGTGCGATCTCGGCTCACTGCAACCTCTGCCTCCTGGGTTCAAACGATTCTCCTGCCTCAGCCTCCCAAGTAGCTGGGATTACAGGCGTGCACCACTACGTCCGGCTAATTTTTGTATTTTTAGTAGAGATGGGGTTTCGCTGTGTTGGCCAGGCTGGTCTCGAACTCCTGACCTCTGGTGATCCACCTGCCTCGGCCTCCCAAAGTACTGGGATTACAGGCGTGAACCACCACGCCCGGCCTGTTCTTTTATTTTTTTATTCTTCTTGTACAAATAGCTTCCGATCTTCTTATTTCCCTTAAATCCAAACCCATTCATTATCATTAGGCGCAGGCCTCTGGTGGCTTCATTGTGTCCTGCTGTTCAGCCATGCCTGAGCATTTATATTTTAAAGTACACGTTATTTTATTATTTGTTATCTTTTTCTATCTCTCTTTTAGGTTAAAGAAGTGATTCTCAGCTGTGGGTATTTTGTCCCACCTCACCCTGGGACACTCACTTTTGGTTGCCAGAACTGGGGGTGAGGTGCTTCTTGCATCTAATGGGGTGCTGCCGAATGTCCACACAATGCACAGGACAGCCCCCTCACAAGAGTAAAGGGGCCCAAAATGTCAGTAGTGTTGAGGTTGAGAAACCCTGTGTTAGGGTTAGGGTATTACACCAAATTTTAAAAATGTGTGGCCCAGCACGGTGGCTCACCCCTGTAACCCCAGCACTTTGGGAGGCTGAGGCACGTGGATTACCTGAGGTTGGGAGTTCGAGACCAGCCTGACCAACATGGAGAAACCCCATCTCTACTAAAAATACAAAATTAGCTGGGCGTGGTGGCGCATCCCTGTAATCCCAGCTACTCAGGAGGCTGAGGAAATAGAATTGCTTGAACCTGGGAGGCGGAGGTTGCGGTGAGCCGAGATCGCCCCATTGCACTCCAGCCTGGGCAGCAAGATCAAAACTCCGTCTCGAAAAAAAAAAAGTGTATAGAGAGGTGATGTAGTCCATGAATTTCATTTGGGATGTTAAAGGGAGTTTACAAAATATTTATTATAAAAAGTTATAAACCACGGGCATAAATCAAAATAAGAAGTAGTCTGGGTAAACTTTGGATTCCTCACTTTCACCACAGCCCTTGAACTCATGTAAAGAGAAAATAACGTTGGAAAAGTGTTCTGTCCCTTCATTTCACATGAAAGCCGGAGGTCAAATGTGAAACTCCGGTGTTTCTGAAGTACAGAGTGTCCATCTTTCCAGCTGTATTTCTCCAGTGTCTTCCACCAAGCGGCCTCATTTCAGGTAATATTTGCTCTCTCCCAGTCTGATGGTGACTGATTAGGGAACACCCACGGGAGTCTAAATTGCTCACAGGATTTGGTAGAAACCACTCCAGTTTCAGTCACCACCCAGCCCTGGGTCTTTATCACAATTCCTATCCTAGAGGAACACAGCTGCACGAAGGCACCAAGGACTTCCTCCTCATGCCACAAACATCCTGAGAAGAATGTCTCAGAATTATTTCAAGGTGTGGCACTTAGTGTTGCCAGCACGTGGGAGAAGCGAGTTTGTATACCGTACCATTGAGCACACATGCCTTCTCAAGATGCATGAGGAGGACTTCATTACAAGTGGCGTTAAACAAATGGAATGGAAAATTCCAGAGATTGCAAAACAAAACAGGGGTAAGCAGAGATACTCTCTTGTTGCAGTATTTGGACCCAGGTTCCACCACTTACCATGCTCTGTGGCTTTGGACAGAACCTTATCCTCTCTGTGCCTAGATGGATGTCCCGTTCAGTGCAAAGGGGATCATGACGTATGAAGTGACTAGCAGGTGTCGGCGCACAAGTTGTGCTGCTAGTTTCTTTGGGTTAATAAATCCACTTGAGGCTATACTGTATCTCAGTAGGATGGGCCCCGCCCATGTCAGACCTGGAGCATGCTTTCCATGAGTTACTTATGGCAGCTCGGTTAGCACTGGGGAAGGCTCCAGGCCTTAAATCAGTCAGCCATGTACTTTGAGCTACCTGGGGGCTACTCAATTAGGGACTGGCTTTGGACCTTCAAACCACTTTAAGAGATGGTAATTATTAGCACTTGCTATGTGCAGGTTGTCTATGCATCTCGTTTTATTCTCATGAGATTCCAAAATAGAGTGCCACTGCCCTGCTAATGAGCGAGGAAAGTGGGGCCCAGAGCAGCGAAGCCACTGCCCAGGCTCACAGCAGCAAGGAGCGAAGGAGCCAGGGCAGGACTGAGCCCAGGCACGGCCTCTGAACCTGGTCAGGGCTTTATCCCTTCCTTCTGGAGAAATCGCTGCCAAAGCCTGCTCACACACCTCCTGGGCAGGGGAGGCGAGGTAAAGCCAGTCGGTCCTTCTCCGAGACTTCCAACTCACCGGACCTGGAGCTCGTCCCGCTCTCAGCCCAGCGCCAAGTCCCCAGGCCTTGGCTGCCGGCTACCACATCTGCTTGGCGAAGAAATGGGTGGGGCCCAAAGAGCAGATTTATGTAGTCCCCAGCGCCTTGGGCTCCATCCCAGCCGCACAGAATTGGACGGATGACAAGGATAAATGTGTTTGGCTCCAGGCTCAGTCACTGAGGATTTATTTAGCACCTGCAATAATACAAAAATCACTGTGCTGCAGCGCGCCAGGCACCGCATGGGCATGCGGGGAAACGGGAGTCGGTAGAGGGGAAGACCCTCACCGCCTGCTCTCTAGCTGCTTTCAATCTAGCTGTGGGAAAGAGATGAATCCCGCAGCATCTCAGAGGAGGAGGGAGGTGGGATGTCTTTGAGATGAGGAGCCTGAGAGGTTAAGTACTTTGAGGTCACACAGCTAGTGAAGAACCAAACAAGAGCTGCCGATTTATTGACACTTAGCATGAGTTTTTGTTGTTGTTGCAAGCATAAGTGAAAAAATAAAATTTAAAAGCACAGCTAAGCAACGCAGGGGAAAAAAAAATCACCCCAAATCCCACCACCCAGAGTTAGCCACCGACACCCTCACCTCCATGCGTTTTCTTTCCTTGTGCAGATATGCATGAACATGTCTACAGTGCGCACGTCCTTATTTTACCAAGCTCGATACTGCACAGTATACCGCTCAGGATCCTGCTTATCTCCTTTCAGATGCAGATCACCTAGTTTTTTCTTTTTTCTTTTTTAGAGACAGGGTTCTTGCTATAGTGCCCAGGCTGGTTTTGAACTCCTAGGCTGAAGCAGTGCTCCCACCTCAGCCTCCCAAAGTGTGGGATTACAGGCAATAGCCACCAGCCCACCCTGCATCAGCTATTTAAATGGCTCCCCACTGCCGCTGTGGAGTTCAGCAGGGGCTGCCCGTCAGGCAGGGAGAAGGAGGCCTTTCCAGGATGATTCTCTACCCTGGAGGCAGCGTTGGGCTCCTGGAAGGAGGAAAACCTCCAAGCCAGGCCTCAGGAGGTAGGTGGGAGGATGGGCGGGCTGCAAGCACATCCAGAGGGAAAGGCTGGGCCTGGTGAGACAAGTGTTGGGGGCTGGAGCAGAGACTGAAGGGAGCCGTTTTGGGTCTGGGGGGTCCTGGGGTTGGCAGAATGTAGAAAAGGGTATGCTTTAGGGTTCCTCTAAAAGATGGAAGGAACTGGCAAGCCTTGGCCGTATGGAAAGGATAAGTCCCGTCTCTGGGTTCTTTAGGTAACAAAAGCAAATGACCCCTGCAGCTTCCCCACGCCTGTTCAGAAGGCGCTTCAGCCAGAAAAAAGGCAAAAAAGCAGCGTTTTCCCAAATGTGTCCCTGGAAAGACAAAACCCATAGAAGGGGTTCACCAGAAAAAAGGCTTTTAAAAAAAGTGTGAGGCCGGGTGCGGTGGCTCAAGCCTGTAATCCCAGCACTTTGGGAGGCCGAGACGGGCGGATCACGAGGTCAGAAGATCGAGACCATCCTGGCTAACACGGTGAAACCCCGTCTCTACTAAAAAATACAAAAAACTAGCCGGGCGAGGTGGCGGGCGCCTGTAGTCCCAGCTACTCGGGAGGCTGAGGCAGGAGAATGGCGT
This sequence comes from Macaca mulatta, assembly GCF_049350105.2. NCBI lineage: Eukaryota > Metazoa > Chordata > Mammalia > Primates > Cercopithecidae > Macaca > Macaca mulatta. The sequence goes on along the minus strand of NC_133418.1, from coordinate 59,406,563 downwards.
AAACCCGGGAGGCGGAGCTTGCAGTGAGCTGAGATCCGGCCACTGCACTCCAGCCCGGGCGACAGAGCCAGACTCCGTCTCAAAAAAAAAGAAAAAAAAAGTGTGAGAAATGAGATGTACAGTCATTCCATCTCGGAGAATCACAACGCACGGAAACTCACCTGCAGCCCTGAGAAATAAGAGATCCGCAGAACCTGGGTTTCCCGTTTATTTTCTCGGGCAGCTCTCACTGCCTATGGAATTTCCCTCGTGCTCCTGCCCAGTGATGTTGGAGAAGACACTGCAGTCACTGGGCTGGGCATCTCCCCCATCAAGGCAGCCTCCTTAAGATCACGGGAAAGCCCCAGGCCTCACTGTAGGTTTACACCCTGTGTGCCCAAGCAGCCCTGAGAGAGGGCAGAAGTCAGTGATCCCAGGTCTCTTCCAGCTTCAGCACTCTATCCTGTTTCTGCAGCTCATGCCAATCAAATCTTACTTCGAGGGAATATCCATGGAGTGTGGCAACTTGGGGCAGTCATATTTGCTGGATAAATTTACTTATTTAATTCAACAAATATTTCTTGAATTCTTACTATGTGCCAGGTACTGTTCTAGGCATTGGGGATTCCAAAGTCAGTAAAATAAAATCTGGGGGAGACAGACTACAGACAAATGTAATAACTATATCATGTATATGTCAGCTAAGGACTATGGAGATAAATAAAGTATGGTAAACAAGAAGTGTGGGTGGAAAGGCTGAGAGAGGGATACTCTGTTAGATAAAGTGATCCGGGAAGCCTTTTCTAAAGAGGTGACATGTGAGCAGAGACTAGGAGGAAGTGAGGGATAAAGCCAGGCGGAGATCCCAGGGCCGAGCATTCAGGCAGAAGAAACAGCAAGGGCAAACGTCCTGAGGCAGGAACGAAGAGGAACACGAGAACATTGTGGCTCAAGGGAATAAAAGAGGGGGAGCGTGTTAGGAGATGAGGTCAGAGTGAGTGGGGGCCAGGTCTCCTAGGACTGGAAGGTCAAGGTAAGAACTTCAGATTTTTAGTCAGAGATGAGAAGCCAGTGGAGGGGCATAATGTGAGGTACAAGGAAGAATTTCTGCTTTCTTTTTTTTTTTTTTTTTTTTTTTTGAGACGGAGTCTTGCTCTGTCGCCCAGGCTGGGGTGCAGTGGCCGGATCTCAGCTCACTGCAAGCTCCACCTCCTGGGTTTACGCCATTCTCCTGCCTCAGCCTCCTGAGTAGCTGGGACTACAGGCGCCCGCCACCTCGCCCGGCTAGTTTTTTGTATTTTTTAGTAGAGATGGGGTTTCACCGTGTTAGCCAGGATGATCTCGATCTCCTGACCTCGTGATCCACCCGTCTCGGCCTCCCAAAGTGCTGGGATTACAGGCTTGAGCCACCGCGCCCGGCCAGAATTTCTGCTTTCTAATAGGGATAAACACTTTTCTAAGTGGGGAGAGTCTGCTCTCTGCCTTTGAACATAATATAACTTATGAAAAGTAGTTGAATTTTCATTTGATGGTTGAAGAACTTGCAAGGCCTTGGGACTGGTCATCCATTCATTGTGCAGACACTTATTCAGTACTCCAAGCTCCCATCTGCCATGGTGGCAAGGAATTTGATCTCAGTCATATTTCAAGAGGCAGGTCTTCTTTTCACCCATGGCTACATATGAGTCCAGCAACTTACAGGTGCCTCGGAAGGGAAGGGTCTCTGGTCTCCAGTCCATCATGGATAATGCAACTTTATGCTCATGGTCCAAGTCCATTGTTCTTTTCAAAGGCAAGCAGCTCTATCCTCCATAACCAACAGGGCTTCCAAGATCCTTGGGTCCAGGACCAGAGCTCTAAGAACTCAGTCTCCTGGTATCTACTCACCACCCATTGGCAGTCGGGTATTGGTGGATGCTGCATGCATGGGTGAAGCACCGTCACCTTTCCTCAAACCTCTTATAATCTTTGGTCCAACAGACAAGTACACCAGCGTTTATGGTGGGGGAGGCTGGGCTCTGCTGGTGCAGTGGGATAGAACATAGGGCTGTTTTCCTTATGAGAAATAAATCAAAGTAGGGTACACAACTCCATGTCTTAAGTTTTTTATTATTTATTAATTTATTATTATTATTATTATTTTTTGAGACGGAGTCTTGCTTGGTCACCCAGGCTGGAGTGCAGTGGTGCGATCTCGCTCACTGCAAGCTCTGCCTCCCGGGTTCACGCCATTCTCCTGCCTCAGCCTCTCGAGTAGCTGGGACTACAGGCGCCCGCCACCCCGCTCGGCTAGTTTTTTTTGTATTTTTTAGTAGAGACGGGGTTTCACCGTGTTAGCCAGGATGGTCTCAATCTCCTGACCTCGTGATCCGCCCGCCTCAGCCTCCCAAAGTGCTGGGATTATAGGCGTGAGCCACCGCGCCCCGCCTATTTTTTTTTTTTTTTTTTTTTTTGAGACAGAGTCTTGCTCTGACCCCAGGCTGGAGTGCAGTGGTGCGATCTCAGCTCACTGCAAGCTCCGCCTCCCGGGTTCACGCCATTCTCCTGCCTCAGCCTCCCGAGTAGCTGGGACTACAGGTGCCCGCCACCACGCTTGGCTAATTTTTTTTTTTTGTATTTTTAGTACAGATGGGGTTTCACTGTGTTACCCAGGATGGTCTCCATCTCCTGACCTCGTGATCCGCCCACCTTGGCCTCCCAAAGTGTTAGGATTACAGGCGTAAGCCACTGTGCCCGGCCCTATTTTTTATTTTTTGAGACGGAATCTCGCTCTGTCTCCCTGGCTAGAGTGCAGTGGCTCAATCTCGGCTTACTGCAACCTCCGTTTCCCAGTCTCAAGTGATCCTCCTGCCTCAGCCTCCCAAGTAGCTGGGACTACAGACATGTGCCCCCATGCCTGGCTAATTTTTTTTTGTATTTTTCGTAGAGACGGGATTTCACCATATTGCTCAGACTGGTCTCGAACACCTGACCTCAATTGATTCGCCTTCCTTGGCCTCCCAAAATGCTGGAATTACAGGCGTGAGCCACCATATCCAGCCTTAAGATTTTTTAGAAAGAACTTGAAACTCTGGGTGATGGGAATCAGGCAGGGGCAGGTTCCGACCGAGCCCTGCAACCTCACCTGGACCCTTCCGCCTAGGAGGAAGACCCAGGTCACCTTAGGAAGCAGGAATGCCGCAATGACCTGACGCAGTGGAGATTTGTCCTCTTCTGTGTACAACATTCTTTCAGTAAAGGGTATGGTGTCAGCTGGCAGCATTGCTGCAGCACTAATGAAGTTTAGGAAGTGCTTAGCTGAAAAGGGCACGGGTGGGATAATTGAATTGGTGTCAGACACATAATGGTTTCGAGAGTCTTTTCTCCCTCATTTGATAAGAAGAGCCCTTTCCCTCACATCCTCCATAAAAGCTCAAGGAGAAAAGGATGTTCACCCAGCTATACATCAATCCTGTCTATTGACTACGAGTTTTGGGAAATCATATGGAGAAGCATACTTTTTACGAAGGCTTTGGGGACTGTTAATAGCAGGCTGGGCAAAGCACAGGAAGAGGCTACGAATGAGTGTTTTCCACAAGACGCTGCCAGGTGATAAAATATTAAAACCATTACCAACACTAGCGCTTCAAGGAATGGTCTTAATGATTCTGTCAGATATCTGGGTCCTGTGGTCAAATGGACAGTGAGTTTTTTGGGCTTCATCAAAAATAGCTTACTGGGTGCCAGGTTCTGTGCTAAACTCTTAGACATTTTCTCCTTTCATCTTCACAGCAACCCAAGAGGGAGGCGCTATTGTTATCACCACTTCACAGATGCAAAAACTGAGGCTTGCCCAAGATCACACAGTTATGATGTTGCAAAGCTTGGCTTGAAATCTAAGATTGGGATTCCAAAGCCAATTCCAATGCTTTCCTTCTTTACTTCTCTGATTAAAAAACGTAAAGGTGGCCTGGCGCGGTGGCTCATGCCTGTAACCCCAACACTTTGGGATGTGGAGGCAGGAGGATCACCTGAGGTCAGGAGTTCAAGACCAGCCTGGCCAACATGGTGAAACCCTGTCTCTACTAAAAATACAAAAAAATTAGCTGGCCATGGTGGTGAGTGCCTATAATTCCAGCTACTTGGGAGGCTGAGGCTGGAGGATTGCTTGAACCCAGGAGGTGGAGGTTGAAGTGAGCTGAGACCACGCCATTGCACTCCAGTCTGGGCAACAAGAAAGAAACTCCATCTCAAATAAATAAGTAAATAAATAAATACATAACCTAAAAGAAAACAGACTACATCCATATACGGTTTAAAAAAAAAAAGTACAAGAGCTTACAATAAAAATTAACTCTCTGTCCCACCAGATCCAAGTCCAGAGGCAACTACCGTTACTGCTTCCTTGTTTACCTTCCGACTAAAGAGAATACACACATAGATGTGTACACTATGGTCTACGTGTATATATATAAAATGGGTGTGCACTGTCCACACTGTCTGTACCTTGCTTTTGGCACTTAACATTTCTTGGAAGGCTTTAGCAAAACCTAACAAAGAGAGCTGCCTGATTTTAATATGGCTGAATAATGGTTCATAGTATAGATACAGAGGCACTTAACCAGTCCGCTCCTTAGGGACATTTAGGATGTCTAGATTTTTGCCATCAGCAACTATGCTGCAACGGTCATCTTCAGGGAAATGCCCCTGCACACGTGTGTGAGCAATGCTGTGCTTTTAATAATAAGAGCAAGATGATACCCCAGGACGGGTGGGTTCACTGGCCAGGTCACTAGCTCAGAGATTTCACTTGTAGCATCGCCAAGGCATTGAGGATGGCACCAAGAAGGCCGTGCAGGCCCTTGGCTTTGGGATATTCCATATGAACGACCCTCCAGGTTTGAGATACAGACCTGGGCACCCCAGGGACATTTCTGAATGTAAACAAGAATATGGATAGCAGGGGTTCCTCTTTCCAGCCGCCATTTCATCCCAGCACCCTTAGGGCAGCCAGGAACTGTAAAGATTGTCTGTGAAGACTGTTGCCTGGGCAGATGGGGACCTTCATGCCTGGATCACCGAAGGAGGCATGGACCAAAGTCCAGAGAGTTGAAGTAGCTTGCCCAAGGCCACACACAAGGTGGGGAGGACCTTGGCTCTAGCAGACCTGCACAACAGAGGTTTGTCTCGTCTCTGGTTGGTACTAAGTAAGGCTCAAGGATATCCTGATGCCCCCTCTAGGCCCAGGGGAGTGGGTGCAGTACCAATGAGTAGTGCCCTTGTCACTATTTCTTTCTTTCCCTCCCTCCCTCCCTCCCTCCCTTCCTTCCTTCCTTCCTTCCCTCCCTCCCTCCTTCTCTCTCTCTTTCTTTCTTTCGAAGGAGTTTTTGCCTGTTGCCCAAGTTGGAGTGCAGTGGCATGATCTCAGCTCACTGCCACCTCCACCTCTTGGGTTCAAGCGATTCTCCTGCCTCAGCCTCTTGAGTAGCTGGGATTACAGGTGCCTGCCACCATGCCTAGCTAATTTTTATATTTTTAGTAGAGACAGAGTTTCACCATGTTGGCCAGGCTGGTCTCAAACTCCTGACCTCAAGTGGTCTGCCTGCCTCGGCCTCCCAAAGTGCTGGGATTACAGGCGTGAGCCACTGCGCCTGGCCTCATCACTATTTCTTATATAAATTCCCACTATTTTTTTATTAGTCAGGATAGTATATGGTGGTAACAACATTTCGGGTAACAAAACCCGAAACTGTACTGGCTTATTACCAAGATTTATTTTTCACTTAGTCATTCACCCCCAACTCAGGGCACTCCCGTCAGCTGTCCTCCCTGTGGTGACCCAGTGACCCAATCTGCTTTCATCTTGTGGCTTGCCACCTCAATGGGTGGCCTCTAGAACTGCCCTGGGGGAGGGGCACATTGCTGGGACGGGGTATGGAGGATGCAGGCAGATCACGCACTGACCCTCAAATGTCTCACCCAGGTCACTTACAGCCCACTGGCCAGAATTAGTCACATGGCCATGCCTAACTGCAAGGGACTTGCAATGGCAGAGAGGGGTCTCCTGGATAGTCTTGAGCAGTATGTGTTTCTGCCAAGCTCCTGGGCTGGTGGGGCTGGCAAATATGGGCTGCTTTAAGCAGCGGAATGACCACAGGTCTGTGGGGAGGTTGTTAACAGTTGATTTGGGGACCAATATTAGCTTTCAGGTGCTACTCAATTGCTAATTCATCTGCAGGGGTCATTTATTTTTCCTAACCATCTTAATGTAAAACAAAACACACATACACAGAAAACCTCACAAAACAAATGTAGAGTTTAAGCTGAGTAAATAAATACCTCCGAAGGCAAGAAGAACTTAATCATTTTAGTTTTTGGACTCAGTGCTGTATTTTGCCGTAGCATTTCTAACACAGCTTTGGAAAAGTGAAGTTTTGAATTTCAGAGGTATAATATTCCACTTTTAAACAGAGGGCTGTCTAACCTCAACAGCGAACTTGCAGTCTGCCTGTGACCAAGGAGTGCGGAAGTCCTCCCTTCTCACAGTAGATGTTAGGTTGGAAGGTGGGGTTCCTGGGGCCGGCTAGCCAGTGGCCTGGGAAGCAGCTGAGAGCCTCTTCCATTTTCACTAACTGTGGACTTGGTCTCTGGATCATCCTGCTTCTTAGGCCCTGGTGCTCCAAGAGAACATTGAGTTTTCCCCGAGAGGCCACCACACCCACCGTGTGGCCCCTCCTCCCGGCCAAGCTGCAGCCTGGAGGTCAGCCTGACCCTCAGGGACTCCCAGCTCTGGGCAGAAGCCTCATCACCCCTGCCAAGGTATGTGTCAGCCTCAAGGCAGCACACAATGTTTTGGTAACTTGCAGAGGCTGAATCCTAGAAAGACCGCGTGTTCCTGGCCGCTGGACGCCAGCCTTGGTGATGCTCTCGCCCCCGCCCCGGAAGCCCGATGCACCTGCTGGGAGTCAGCACTGGGCCAGGCCTTCCAGCCAGCTCTGCCAGCACATATTTCTAGGCTCAAGTCAGACTTGGGAAAGCATGGCCCTCTCCTGGCTCCACATACTGCTCCCCCTGCACCCATGGAGCAGCTGACCCAGTTTTTGGTAGAAAAATGAAAATCTTTACCAGTCAGATGAGAGGAGAGGAAGCAAATGCCACGCTGCCCTAATTTAGCCCAGACACAACCCTCCTTCTGAGGAAGGGACGAGGAGCTTGGGCCTTCTCACTCTCTCTTTTCAGAGCATTTGGAACAAACTCCCAAAATACCAGAGGCTGAGTGCAAACCTCCTTTGCTGTCATCAAGAGGGAGGATGAATCATGCAAAACACGCAATTTCTATCATCCCAAAATACTGCATATATACTTACATTTAGTGTCATTTTACATGTGCAAGGTATTTTTTTTAAAAATTCTTTTCTCTTTCACTCCCCCCCCCCTTTTTTTTTTTTTGCTAAACCAAAAACACCAGCTGTAAAACCCACTGCTTCCTTCCCCGCCAAGTCTGCAGTGGCAGGAGGCGGCGGCAGCAGACAGCAGGGCCCCCTGTGCTCTGAGTCAGGCCTCCCTCTCAGTGGCTCCCTGCCTGCAAAACAAACTTAAAAGCTGGTGAATGGGACGTAGGGGCCCACAAGCATGCCGGGAGGCCTGAAATATTTGCAGAGGCACACACTGTTCGCAGAATGAAAGGCCACTATGTAAATATCTGGGCCCGGGGTGAGGCGAGGCATTCTGAAAGTGGCTTTTCTGTTTGTCGCATCAAGCCTGCGAGGAAGCAAAGGCATTCATTCAAAAACATCACGCAGGAGCCACACCACAACTTCCTGGCCCCAGAGGGTAGACTCAAAAGGGACCACAGCTCTGAGGCCTGTGTTTCAACCTTTCTCCTTCACTGCACGTTGCACAAGATGGTTCTGTGACAGCCGACAATGTCAGCTTTTAGGGATAGGCAGACAGGATCGATTTTCTCTCCTTTGGCAGGGAAAAGGCTTTTTTGGAAGACACTCAAAAGGCAACCATAGTTACTGATGGAGCATGGCAAGCATGAGACAGAGGCAGCTATTACCCAGGCTTGACAAAAGAGGAGAAAACGTGGGATGGATTTTGCATCAAGCCCCAAATATTAATTCCACAGACCCGAGGATGAGTGTAGAAGCAGAGCAGGCACACCTGACACCCCTCATGGCATCCCCTTCAGATTCCTGGGAAGCCTCACAGAAACAAAAACCTGGTATCAGCTCCCTGAAAGACGACACCATGAGCCAGGCAGAATGTTCCCCAACCACACTGTCCCGGTGATGCATTTAGAACATTCTTGGATTTCACACCATCCATGTTGCCCCCTCCGAGCCAGAACGGGGCAGACAGCCCCAGGAAGGAAGGAAATAGTTTTGTTTCACTCAATCTCTGTCGGTGATAGTCTTCCACTTGGGCAGGAATTATCGTCTAGGTCAGACAGAACCCAGTTTCATCTTCTCTTTCCACCTCTCTCCAAAGCAACAAAGACTGCGACTTCCAGCATACAACAGAAAGAGAGAGAGAGAGAGAGAGCACTAGTTGAAGACACACATCGTATTTTTCAGGTGTTTAATTGCTAGAGGAAGTATCTTCAACAGTGGTAGAAAGGGGAGGGTGCTAACAGTGGCTGCTCAAAGAAGCTATGTAAACTACATTTGATTCTCTAGTTTAATCAGAGATTTTAAGAGCTGAGCAGAAGATTCAACTGTAGGCTGGCTCAGAAATACCCCAGATAATGCTCACCAGGCATGAACATCTGAGCTAGGCGGGCGTAGATCCACAAGCGGAAGCTGCCAGCACCCAAGTGGGAGGCTTAGGACAAGGCATTTGCCTTGTCTGATGGCCAAGGCCAAGCCTGGATAGAGGGCTCTCCACGCAACGCAACGGAAAAATACCAACAAGGGGCTGGAGAAAAGATAGCCTGAAGGGGAGAAAACTGCCCTCAAGGGCCAGAGGTAGCAGATCTCTCTGAACATTACTACTCTGCAAGAAACAGAGGCTCCTCTTAGATAAGTGCAATTTAGTGTCCTCTGAAAGACACAAGAAGATATGGTTTCAATGGAACTGGCCTAAGAAGGAAGGGGAACAACAAAACAGTCTAAGACAAGAGATACAAAGGGAGCTGTCTAAAATAAGAAGGCAATACAAAGTAACCAAAAATAGAAGACCAGAGTCAAAGCTGCATTTGAAGAGAATGAGAGCAGTATTGACTACAAAATAGCCTGTTAACCAAAGAGAGGGAAAGGCCACACACTTTGTTCTCAGGATCTCTGTACACTCTTAAAAATCACTAAGGAGGCCAGGCACGGTGGCTCACGCCTGTAATCCCAGTCTTTTGGGCGGCCAAGGCAGGAGAATTGCTTGAGCCCAGGAGTTTGAGGTTAGTGTGCTATGATTGCACCACTGCACTCCAGTTGGGGAGACAGAGGGAGACCTTGTCTCAAAAAAAAAAAAAAAAAAGACAAAGAAACAACTATATTTTCCAAATAAAAAATATTTTAGAGAAGAGAATTACTGGCTTATATTTTGAAAACCTCTTTAATTAATAGAAGACAGCTGGATTCTCGTATCTGCTTCTGAGTTCAATCTGTTGTAATATGTTGTTTTGGTTGAAGTATACGAAGAAAACCTGATCTTAGATATATTGTTGGAAAAGGGAAGAGAGTTTTAATAGCCTTTTGAGAGATCCTTGTAGGTAGTCTTTGATACTCTGCCAAAAATCATAGGTGATAGTTTCTTAAAGGTTAGTTGTGGGAGGTTGGGCGTGGTGGCTCACGCCTGTAATCCCAGCACTTTGGGAGGCTGAGGCGGGCAGATAACCTAAGGTCAGAAGTTAAAGACCAGCCTGGCCAACATGGCAAAACCCCATCTCTACTAAAAATACAAAAATTAGCTGGGCATAGTGGCAGGTGCCTGTAATCCCAGCTACTCGGGAGGCTGAGGCACAAGAATCACTTGAATCCTGGAGGTGGAAACTGCAGTAAGCTGAGATCGCATCACTGCACTCCAGCCTGGGTGATACGAGCAAAACTCCGCCTCCAGAAAAAGAAAGGTTAGTTGTGGAATCTAAAACCACATCACTTGGTTACATCAAAATTCATTATGGGGGCTGGGCAAGGTGGCTCATGCCTGTAATCCCAACACTTTGGGAGGCCAAGGCGGGAGGATCACTTCAGGCCAGGAGTTCAAGACAAGCCTGGGCAACATGGGGAAACCCTGTCTCTACTAAAAATACAAAGATTAGCCAGGCATGGTGGTGTGTGCCTAGAGTCCCAGCTACTAGGGATGCTCAGGCACGAGAATCACTTGAATCCGGGAGTCCGAGGCTGCAGTGACCCGAGATCGCGCCACTGCACTCCACAGCCTGGGCGGCAGAGTAACACTATCTCAAAAAGCAAAACAAAACAAACAAAAAATACTAAAACAAAAACCCAACATTCATTATGGGTCTTTCACTCTGAATGGATCTTTTACCCATGCATGATTTTTTAACAGGAATACATTGGTCATTTGGAAGATATTGGCTCTATGAATTATGTAGATTTGAAAGTTGACACGTTTCATTTTCATTATACAATATATATTTAAAAATCACATTTCCTTTGCTCTTGTCTCCCAAACTGGAGTGCAATGGCATGGTCTTGGCTCACTGTAACCTCTGCCTCCTGGGTTCAAGCGATTCTCCTGCCTCAGCCTCTCGAGTAGCTGGGATTACAGGCACCTGCCACCATGCCTAAATAATTTTTTTTTTTTTTTTTTTTTGAGACGGAGTCTCACTCTGTCACCCAGGCTGGAGTGCAGTGGCGCGATCTCGGCTCACTGCAAGCTCCGCCTCCCGGGTTCACGCCATTCTCCCGCCTCAGCCTCCGAGTAGCTGGGACTACAGGTGCCCGCCACCGCGCCCGGCTAGTTTTTTGTATTTTTAGTAGAGACAGGGTTTCACCATGTTAGCCAGGATGGTCTCGATCCCCTGACCTCGTGATCCACCCGCCTCGGCCTCCCAAAGTGCTGGGATTACAGGCTTGAGCCACCGCGCCCGGCCGCCTAACTAATTTTTGTACTTTTAGTAGAGACGGGGTTTTGCCATGTTGGCCAGGCTGGTCTCGAACTCCTGATCCGCCAGCCTCGGTCTCCCAAAGTGCTGGGATTACAGGCGTGAGGCACTGCACCTGGCCAAAACCGCATTTCTTAATGTCACCACCAATTTCATGAAAAAAAAAAAAAAGTCTATTGGGAAACTGTCAAGACAACAGTAGCAGATACACATTTTACAAAATTCTAATTTTTGCTTGAATGCTCAGATTTTGTCACTGACAACAAAACTGTCAGTTGTCTCTTTGAAGTAATAGGCTCAGTTTGCTCATTTTTTTGAGAATGTGTATGCCAAATACCCCTTCCTGAATAACCATACAAGATAATCATAATGACAGTCCGTCACTCTTTCAAGTAAAAGTGGTGTCCCATGACAAAAGCAGTTACTTCAGCTTGCAACTCAAAACAATTGCACAAAAGCTTTACTTCAAGACAACAATACCTAACTGTGCAACAGAAGTGCTTTACATATATATTCCATTTTGTCACACAAAATATTAAAAAGATATTTTTAATATATCTTTTTATTTTAAAACTCAAGGGTCAATATGTATTAAAAGTATTTATTGCTTCATCAAGTACATTCTTTTTTTTTTTTTTTGAGACGGAGTTTCGCTCTTGTTGCCCAGGCTGGAGTGCAATGGCGCAATCTCAGCTCACCGCAACCTCCGCTCCACAGGTTCAAGCAATTCTCCTGCCTCAGCCTCCCGAATAGCTGGGATTACAGGCGTGTACCACCATGCCCCGCTAATTTTGTATTTTTAGTAGAGATGGGGTTTCTCCACGTTGTTCAGGCTGGTCTCGAACTCCTGACCTCAGGCAATTCACCCGCCTCGGCCTCCCAAAGTGTTAGGATTACAGGCATGAACCACCACGCCTGGCCTGTTTCATCAAGTACATTCTTAAGTGAAACCGGCATTTTTTTCTAAGAACATGCAACGATTAGACTAGCAGAGTTTGGTAGCCCGCTTTGACTAGCGCTAAGTTTTACCCTTCGTTGTTTCTGCATCATCAATGTAAATATCAACACAGTGGAAAAAATCAAACACCGTCTTATTAAGATGATTTTAACCTCAGGGATTTCCAGGGGTCTCTCTGCAGACCACTCTTTGAAAAAGAGTACTATAGCAAAAAAAAAAAAAAAAAAAATATATATATATATATATATAATTTTAAAGAGGACAAAGTTAGGAGTATAATTTAATAAAAGGGCAAGATGCAAATGATGAGCAAATACAATAAATACGGAAGACTGGAGAGTCAACCTATGAATTACATAACCCAAAGGAAGAAACTTGAACTGTAAGGAGCAGGAACAATCATTGAAGGCCGGGCATGGCGGCTCACATCTGTAATCCCAGCACTTTGAGAGGCCAAGGTAGGAGGATCGATTGAGCTGAGGAGTTTGAGACCAGCCTGGGCAACATAGTGAAACCCTGTCTCTACAAAAATAATTTTTAAAAAAATTTAAAAAAAGAAGAAATCATCAAAGACATACTAGAAAAAAATTCTGAGTTAAAAATCTGATTCTATATATGAAAGGGCTCACTGAGTTTCAGGAAAAATTAATGCCATACACAAGCCAAAGGGTTTAATGACAAGATCATCCACGTTTTAAAAAACCATTACTGATGAACAAAAACTGGTCAACACTCACACAGGTCTTTTTCACAACAGTAAATGTCAAGAAACAAAGGTCATCTATACAGGACATTCAGAGGGAAATGTTGGCCAAGGATTCTGTATTCCGCCAAGTCATTGGGTGTGTGTGCATGCAACAAGAAGACATTCTGGCTTATGCAAAGCTCAGAAAATAAAAATCACTTTTGTATTCTTCCTGGGTACAAAATCCTCTTGCCCTTCCAGTCAACTCATATTCACTGAGAAGATTAAAAATGCTGAGTTCACTGCTGACTTCGGACATTAATGGGAATGCCTTACAACCTTAAGAGGAGAGAACACTCAAGAAATTTACTCTGAATTCATTGGAGAACTCAAGGAAATGGATGAGACATATATCCATTTAACCAAATGTTTGGGCAGTTATCTTACCTTTTTCTAATTGGATAAAAAAGTTTTTTCATGTGAAACTGTAAAGAAGGATAAGGTAAATCTGTATGTATTCACACGCAAAGATGTCCAGGATATATTTTTAATTAAAACAACATAAACAGCTTTCAGAGCAATCAATATAGGTAGAATACATGACCCTATTTTAGTTCCCCTCCAAAGGGAAAACACACATGTACACATATACAAACACACACACACATACATCTATGTATAAATGCACAGAAAAAAGTCCAGAAGGACACAGAGTGGTTACCTTTCATGTGACAGAGGAATGTCAGGAGTTGAACTGTGTCCCCCTCCTACACCCCAATAAAATTCAGAGGTTGGAATCCTAACCTCCAAGACCTCATAATGTGCCTATTTGGAGATAACATCTCTATTTGGAGATAATAAAGTTAAAATCAGGTCATCAGAGTGGGCCCTAATCCAATATGACTGCTATCCTTGTAAGAAGGGGACATTGGGACACAGAGACATGCACAGAGGGAAGATGATGAGAACAGGCCTGGAGAAGATGGAGATGTGCAACCCAAGGAGGAGGCCTGGAGCACATCCTGCCTTGGCAGCCCTGCGATACCCTACTTTGGACTTGCAGCCACCAGCCTGCGGGACCACAAATTTCTATTGTTTAAGCCACCAAGTTTGTGGTATTTTGTTATGGCAGCCCCAGCAAAACGAGACTGGTATTTTTATATTGTATGATATTTTACTTATTTATTTATTTAGAGACAGAGTCTTGCGCTGTTGCCCAGGCTGGAGTGCAGTGGCTTGATCTCAGCTCACTGCAGCCTTCACCTCCCAGGCCCAAGCATTTATTGTGCCTCAGCTTCCTAAGTAGTTGCGATTACAGGCGTGCGCCACCACGCCTAGCTAATTTTTGTATTTTTAGTAGAGACGGGGTTTCACCACGTTGGCCAGGCTGGTCTTGAACTTCTGACCTCAAGTGATCCACCCGCCTCGGCCTCCCAAAGTGTTGAGATTACAGGCATAAGCCACTGCACCTGGCCTGTATGACATTTTAATAACTACATATGTTACTTCTATAATCACAACCCCTTCTTAAAAAAAAAAAAAGAGACATAATGAGGGGGAAAGGGTACCAGGTATGATCATTACATAATAACTGCCTTTTTCCTCCTTTATAAATACACATGCTTTCCCCCACAGCACCAATAGCACCAGGGGCTGCTCCAGCTGAGGAGATGGGGCAGGCCCTGTTTTGCACAGTCACAACTGGCATCTGTTCCTACAAAATGTTAACAGGATCATCTCCCTTCATTCCATGCGCCTAGTTCAGTGCTTAACAAAGGAAGAGTCGTTTTTCTAACCATCTCACCCCACGAATTGGAAAGACCACAGGCTTGCAGTGAGGATGACTACATCGGCGGGCACTTTCACGAGCATCCTCCCCACACCCCTTGCCCCTGCCATTCACACAGATGGCCCTGTGAGTGCCTGCTCCAATGCCACAATACACAACTAACAAAACCCAGCCTGTGAGGCCTGTAAAATAGAACTCCTCTAACAATACTTTTTCCCCTGGGAAGCGTCCTGCTTTTCTGGGAGGTGTCCACCATTCAGGGGAGTGGGTGGTGGACCAGCATCAGGGCAGCAGCAGGGAGGAAGAGCAGAGGCTTGACTTGCAGGAGGCAACCCCCAAAGGCCAGAAAAGCGGGGTGGAAGGTTCAGGCAGGCAGTCCTCTGGAGACAGTGCTCCGATCCAGGACAAGTGCCGCTGAGCAGGACACTGCCCTCTGGGTAAAACTGCTCCCACAGAGGCCACTGGCTTTTTCCCAGTTGCATGCATTGGCTCCCAGAAACCCAGCCAGCCTAGTGCACTTCTGCAGCCATCCCTGGAGCCACGAACATCCCTGGAGGGGTTGGCAAGAAACTGAAATCAAATTCAGATCAAATAGAAGTTAAGAAATAGAAATCTCAACACACAGGATGTAGATCTAAATACTCACAACATATTGATAATGCGCTTCAGCCTCCTGTGCCTTGAAAGAGGCTGTTCTCTCGAGTTCCCGACGTTTCCTCAGGGCCTCAGAATAAAAAAGGGACTGAGAAAAGAACCAGCATTTTTGGAGCACCTGCTGCGTATCCCACTGTAACTAAAGCATACCGTTTAACCTTCATGCCAGCTGAGGGTAGGTATTATCCCACTTGTTAAATCTGAGGAAACTCAGAAAGGTGAAGTCACTTGCCATGGCAGAAAGGCTGTCCAGCGACCTTGATGGAGTTAGGTGTAGTCGGTCCTCTGTATCCATGTTTTCTGCATCTGTGGATTCAACCAACCTCACATCGAAAATATATTCATTTAGGCCGGGCGCAGTGGCTCATGCCTGTAATCCCAACATTTTGGGAGGCCAAGGTGGGTGGATCACTTGAGGTCAGGTGCTTGAGACCGGCCTGGCCAACATAGTGAAACCCTGTCTCTACTAAAAATACAAAATTAGCCGGGTGTGGTGGCGGGTGCCTGTAATTCCAGCTACACGGGAGGCTGAGGCAGGAGAATCACTTGAACCCAGGAGATCGTAACACTGCACTCCAGCCTGGGCAACAAGAGCGAAACTCAGTCTCAAAAAAAAGAAAGAAAAGAAAATATTCATTAGTGTTTTAATAGAGGTTAAGAAAAAAACAAAACAGGCCGGGAGCAGTGGCTCAAGCCTGTAATCCCAGCACTTTGGAAGGCCGAGATGGGTGGATCACGAGGTCAGGAGATCGAGACCATCCCAGCTAACACAGTGAAACCCCGCCTGTACTAAAAAATACAAAAAAACTAGCCGGGCGAGCTGGCAGGCGCCTGTAGTCCCGGCTGCTCGGGAGGCTGAGGTAGGAGAATGGCCTAAACCTGGGAGGCGGAGCTTGCAGTGAGCTGAGATCCGGCCACTGCACTCCAGCCTGGGCAACAGAGCGAGACTCCGTCTCAAAAAAAAAAAAAAAAAAAAAAAAAAAAAAAAGAAAAGAAAAAAACAAAACAAAAAAAGGGCCAGGCATAGTGGTTCAGGACTGTAATCCCAGCACTTTGGGAGGCTGAGGTGGGAGGATCTCTTGAGCCCAGGAGGTCAGGACCAGCCTGGGCAACATAGTGAGACCTCCATCTCTATGAAAAAATTTAAAAAACAGTTAACTGGGCAAGGTGATATGCACCTGTAGTCCTAGCTACTCGGGGGGATGAGGTGAGAGAATCACTTGAGTCCAGGAGGTCAAGGCTACAGTGAGCCATGATTGTGCCACTGCACTCCAGCCTAGGTGACAAAGTGAGACCCTGTCTCAAAAAAAAAAAGGGGGGGGATGGTTGAACATGTACAGACTTTTTGTTGTTGTCATTATTCCCTAAACAATACAGTATAACAACAATTCACATAGCATTCACATTGTATTAGGTATTATAAGTATGATTTAAAGTATACAGGAAGTGGGAGGTTGAGGCTGTGGTGAGCAGTGTCGCACCACTACTCCAGCCTGGTCAACAGAGTGAAACCCTGTCTCAAAAAAAAGAAAAAAAAAGGATACAAGAAGGAGGATGTGTATAGGTTATATGCAAATACATCAGGGACTTGAGCATCTGTGGATTTTCTATCTGCAGGGGGTCCTGGAACCAATCGCCCATGGATACTGAGGGTTACTGTTCTCTCTCTACATGTGCTTCCTCACTTGTAAGGTGGAAAAGAATCCCGTATTCCGCAGAAAGTTAAACATGACGTTGGTGGTATGCCTAGTTCCTGGCCTAGCACATAGGACACCAAAGACAAGCTATACTTGAGACAGCCTGAGGGCACCCCAGAAAACCAGACGGACAGGATAAAGCTCTTGACTGTCGCCCACTTGTCAAGGCCACCAGCAGGGAGGGAGGGAACAGAGGCATCAGAGTGAGGCCTGGTTCAGGAGTTGGCTAGCCCAGCTCAGCCTGGTTCAGCCCTTGCCTCCTGGGACCACAGGTTACCTGTTACTCACCCTAAGCTTCAGTTGCTTAACTGTGACACAGGGATGACAGGAGAGCCCTGTCTTGCAGGGAGCATGAAGGCAAGTGAGCTTGCAGGACTCTTTCCCCACTCCTCCACGTCCTCCTCTCCCTTCCTAACTTCCAGCGTCTCTCCATGCTTCTTACCTTTGCCAGTGGCTTGGGGAAATCACCACCTCTAGGAAGAGTTAAAACTGAAATGATACATAGGGCCCCTCCTATACATCTCCTTTTAAGGGCCCTACTCCTTTCTCTAGAGAAACGTTTTTCTGTGACCCTCAAAAGACCTCATACTTTATTTCCTCCTGGGGATTGTCACTGTAGCTCTGGAGCATCCAAAGAGTCCATTTGGAAAAGGAAAGTGGGCCAAAGAGAGCTGCTCGGAGGGGACCAAGCATCTTACAGTGTTAACTGTTTTCTGCAAGAAATTGTCCTCCAAACTACACACACACACACACACACACACACACACACACACACACACACACCCCTGAGGTTCAGCAGGGATCAGTGGAAAACAACTTAGAGGAAGTACAGCTGTTCCCTCGGAGGAGCGCTCACTGGGGAAGCCAGGCCTAGGAAGAGGGGGTGTTCCTGGGCGGTGGCCTGCAGCCTTCCTTTCACTGAGGCATCCGAGCCCAAGGAGCTGCAGTCTCCCCTTGGGAATATGACATAACCATAGGAGGAAAGGGCCTTGAAAAAACAGACTGGTGTCCACATGTCCTTCGGCACAGGAAGCCCTGTCCCATCCTGTATGTGGGAACTCCAAGATCTGCCAACGCTCTAGCATCACCCCGTCTCCAGCCAGACAAATACCCCAAAGCCAGCGATCTGATAGGATGTGTTTATATTTACACGGTACATTTTAAAGCAATGACTACATTGGTCATACATATTAGAAACCATAAAAAAAAGTTAAGAACTAAAATGTACATCATACACTTGTATATATATTTTTTACACAGAGGTAAAAAGGCTTATTATAAAAAAATCAATACAACAGGGTTTTTAGTATACAGGTAAAGAATGAATTATGCTTCAGGCACTTTAATTTGTTAATGTGAGCAAATAGCTTGGGGGGTCGGGGAGGCTTCTGGACAGAAAATCTTTTGGTTAATGTTTTGTTACCACAGATACAAAAATAAAATCTGAATAATTTCTCTCAAATGATTGATGTCAGTATGGCAAAGCTGACTGGGAAAATACTACACACTGTCCAGCTGCAGTGTGGCAATTAGAGAGACGTATTTACATAAATGTCCCCATGGCTGTCTTTGTGCCCTTAACCGATGCCTTCGCAAACCAAAAAGTATACGTGGAGTAAGATTTGCTAGCATAACTCTTAAAAGGGTGGAAAAGGACAAGGGGTGAAAGGAGAGAAACAGGTTACAACTAAATAGAGGTGACAAACAAAAAACTGCCGGGATATGTGCGTTCTTATTGAAATAAATAGGGGCACTCGAACTGAGGTCTAAGGAAATGAACATTAGTGTTGTGCTTTGTAGAGAAGAGACCCTAGAGAAAGACCCCAAGGAGGTGCCTCTGGGTCGGGGGCAGGTGGTCTCTCAACAGCACTGGAGGCTGGCTGAAGGTTTTCTAGATGTTCTCCAGGCATGGATGAGGTTCTCTTTTCTTCCATCAATCCAGATGGACAGCTCTCTGCTCCTTTTCCAAACTGGAAAGCCTAAACCAGTTACTCCAACGAATGAAGACGTCACTAACAGACTCATAAGCACACTGGGTATTTACACCGGTAATCTACTAAAGAAACGTGATGAGCTTGCGGACGAGCTGGAAACAGCCCCAGGAAGGTGAGCACAGCTAGCACTTGCCCAGTATGATTGACAGACTGGAAAAAAGTCCCTTTCCTTGAAGACTGGTGTCCTGTGTGCAATAAAGGAGTGGGGAAAGGAAGTGGGGAGCAGGCCACGTCTTCGGATGGCCGTTACCACAGAAAGATAGTGGCAGGAAGAACAGCCGGCGTCCACAAGCCCGTCCCCGGTGGTCTCCACGAGGTTCTGATTGTACTATGCTAGGTATAGGTAACCACTCTTCACTTTTCTTCTTTCTTCAATAAGAAGATTTGGCTAATCCTTGCGACATATTAGAAAAATACTCTTTTCCAGCTATTAGAAGCCTCCTCAGAAGCCTCCTCCGTGGCAAGGCGACAGGCAGAACCAGTTGGCTGACCTAACCACCTGTGCACCTAAAGTGGCGAGTCTGGGTTTGGAGTTGCAGGAGAAAGACACTTAGGCATTGGAAGGGTTTTTACATATGGCCTTGTTTTTTCCCCAAGTATAAATGAGGAATTTGGTGATGTGAAATCGAGTCCAAAAGGAAAACAAAAACATAAACCCATGAAGAAAATGCAACCCACCACTCTTCATGACATTTAAAAATCCCCTCTCCCCATTAATATAAAATAGCCAGGGGTTGGGGGGAAGCTCCCTATGGTTTTATTCACCATAACCTTTGTGTTTCTCAATTGGAACTTGTTCGTGGGAACACTGGTTTGTGTTTGAGGAAACTATTTGGTTTGCAAAACAACAAGCAAAATTTCTTACTTCACTAGTATCCTATTCTAATATTGCTAAATTTTTAGAAGTGGTGGCAACACAATTTAAAAAATGGTCTACTTTAGGGGTAACGGGGAGGCTCATAGAAACCTGAAATCCCCATTCTAGCCCTGGTCCAAGAGGATGCAATGCAGTTTAAGGAATTTTCCTGATTCTCACAAGTTAATCTGAAGTTAAGGCTCAATTCTCAGTCTATTACGGGTGAGTGTTTTGCATCAGTGAATCATTTCAACAGATTTTGGGGGGGCAGAAAATGATGATGGGCTAAAGATAGAAACTGCAGCTTACATGGGAAATTTGGCTTTAGAAAAGTTAAAGCGATATTGTTTTGTGGTACAAGTTTGTTAACTAGCTCACCTCCTATACATAATAACTGACTGTAGGCTGAGATACTTCTGTTGGGTTTCATCATTCTCACATCCCATTTCCGCAGAACCAGATGCTTGCTAGCGACAGGCAAGGTGAACCAAGAGAAAGTCTTCGACGCTCTTGGAAAAATCAATTACAAAACCCACCGAAAATCAGCAGTTCCAACTGCAGACTCCTTTGAACTGGAAGAGGCGGGGGAGGAGGAAACAGGAAATCAACACATGGATGAGACAGTTAGCTTGGTTACAGATTGTTAATAGTACAGGAGTCTGTGGCGAAGGTTCCTTCCTCAGAACACTGTGCGAGCGTGTGTGTATGGGTGTGGCTGCTGCAGTGTGGGCGGCGGGGGGAGTGGAGAGTCTACCCGGCAGCGTCCCTGGCTGGAATGGTGCCTCAAGGTACCAGGGAGCTGGGAGGTCTCTTGCCCTCCTCGCTCCTTGGAGTGGAAGGGAGCGGGGGAGAAGTTGAGGGTATGTAAGAGACGAGTTCCCCTGTGGCTGCGGATGGAGGAGGGAGAAGGGAGGGAAACTGAGTCACGCGGCCGCTTTGTGCTTCCCGCCACAGCACCTACACATCACTCCGCAGTGGTAGCAGGCCCGAAGGGGCAGGTAACAGCACATACAGGGGGCCAGGAAAGACAAGGCAATAAGAGCCATCCACCGGAGGCAAAACTTCTCGTCGCTAGTATCGCACGAGCAAGGGTCTGTATAGTCTCCCTCGGGGTCCGACATACAGTGATAGAGCATGCTGTCCGCGCACCACATGCAGCTCACCCGGCGGATGCAAGTTCTCACGGAGTCGGGCGCGTCCTGGCAGTGACCCCTGCGGTTCTCCTCGTGGTTGAACATGTCCCTGCAGTACACGCACCGCGAGCGCTCTCCGTCCTCCTTCCGCCGCCGCGACTTGCCCCGGGACGGCTGCGTCTTGATCACGCTGCCCCCGCGGCCTTTGGGGTCCTCACCGAGGCCAAAGTCTGAGGAGTCCACGTAGGGGTAGTTGTAGTCGTGCTTGGGGACCTCGCCCTTGGCGAAGCGCACGTAGGAGGAGTCCGCGTCCTCCGAGGGGTCCGGGTACTTGCCCCTGACGGGCGCGTGCCGGTAATCCTCGTACCCCGTCATCCAGATCTTCTCCCGGGGGTTGATGCGCACGATCTCCTCGTCGTCGTCTGGGAAGCTCACCTGGCGGTAGGGCCTTGGCATCGGCTGTCCCGTGAGAGAGGAGACATTATTTTACAGCAGTGGCCAAAAAACCAACATACAAAAAACAAAAAAACCCCACCTTCTCCCTCCCTAGTCGTCCAAAATGCACCTTTCTCAAGAACTCCCCCACGGTGCTCCGTGAAGAAACAGACCCCTCCTGAAACTACTGAATATCCTGTCGTCCAGTCAAAGATGTATTTCAAAGAGTCTCAATCCATTACTGGGCCAGGAAATCAATTTCGTGGGTTGAGACCAGCAGTATTTTCCCTTTCTGGTGACGCACTGCCATACAGGCAGGGGAGTGTGCATATGGCAGGGGCACAGTGTGATGCGTTCTCAGGAGCATGGCACACTCAGATCAAGAGGCAGAATAGGACCTGTGCCCCAGAGTATCTTCCGCCTCCCTCAGGGCCCTCCTAGCCCGAGTGTGAGGGCTACACTGACTTCTAAAGGCTTGCAGTACTTTTGCCTATTTTTGTACAGTATGTTCTCTTTTGTAAGGCTGGCTTTTTGAAAATTGAAATAGAATAAGGACACTGGAGTGCCATACATGTTATAAGGTTAAGTCCTGTTTTACGAAACTTCATTATCCATATGTGCACAGTATGTCCACAAAGGATCACAACAGGAGATGCATTTCTCCCTGTGGGTCTCTCCTTCAAGAGACAGGGGACACTAGGAAACACAAGGCTCACTCTGTCATCTGGTTGGGAAGATAAGATGCAGACAGGAGAAGGATAGAGTGAAGGCTCCGGAAACTGTCTGAAGTTCCACTCCTGCCAGGATGTCACAAACAGTGAGAGGCCAGACCAAGAGTCACACCCTCTAGAAACCTGCAAATCTAAACTGCATTCTCCCTCAGGGTGGAAGAGGCTTTTCTCTGCAGTTAGTTCTGCTACAGGCTGCAACCCTGCCTTGTCCACAGCAGCAGACAATGAATAAATATTTATTAAGTACATGCACATAACCCTGGCTCACCCAGGGCCTCTCAGTGGAGGCAGAGAACTGAGACTTCTTGCTTTTGATGTACTTTGGGCAGGAAGGTTTTTCAGGGGCTGAGGAACGTGGCTCTGGAGTGGCCCACTGCAGTCAAGTGCTGACATTTTCTAGCTGGTACCTAAGACTCAGGTTCCCTTTCTGTCAAACTGCATAGGATTGTTTTGAGAATGAAGAGAAATAATCTACACAGGGTGTCAGCTCACAGCCTCGCTCACAGGATGAACGTGATACCTGTCGCCATCACAGTCATTATCATATTGTTATAGACCTGATCATGTGCTTATTAGATTTACCCATCACTTCCTGCCAGAGGGCAGCAGGGCCATGTCCCACACAGTTTGCCTTAATTCCTGTCAAATTCTTGGTATCAGAGTTGCCTAGATTTTTGAAACTCACGATTCAGAAGGATTTCAAAACAAATCTCGGAAACTGACACAGGCTTTATTAATTCTTTACTCTGGACAGTAAGGAAAGTAAAAAAGTTAATTTCCATCTACTGATACCATAATGTGATTTTTATTTATTTATTTATTTATTTGAGATGGAGTCTCGCTCTGTTGCCCAGGCTGGAATGCGGGGGCGCGATCTCGGCTCACTGCCAGCTTTGCCTCCTGGGTTCATTCTCCTCCCTCAGCCTCCTGAGTAGCTGGGACTACAGGCACCTGTCGCCATGACCAGCTAATTTTTTGTATTTTTAGTAGACATGGTGTTTCACCGCATTAGCCAGGATGATCTCGATCTCCTGACCTCGTGATCCACCTGCCTCAGACTCCCAAAGGGCTGGGATTACAGGCGTGAGCCACTGTGCCCGGCCAATAACGTGATTTTTAAATAGGACATTTTAATCCCAAAATACTAGGAAGCACAATCTAAAATAATTTTTTAAAAAAGAGTCAAATCTAGTTTCATGTTAAAAACAAAACAAAACAACTAACTGCCGTTTTTTCTCATTTAAAAGCAGCCTAGTGGCCACAGCACCCCACACAGGCACCAGTCCATGCCCCATGATTTGGGAACTTGCTCTGCAAAGCAGCCACTTGGTAAATATTTGTTGAACTACTGAATTCTGAGCTCCAGCTACATCTGCCTGAGCAAGACTGGGCCTGTAGCCTGTAAGGCTGGGGGTCGAGCCAAGTCTGCAGCATTCCTTAGTCCTGATTGTGGCTCTGGGCTTCCACACAAGCCGGGAGGCCCTTTGGACAGAGGAATGCAGGAGGCAGTGTAGCCCCCTGGGTGAGAAC
This sequence comes from Macaca mulatta, assembly GCF_049350105.2. Taxonomy (NCBI): domain Eukaryota; kingdom Metazoa; phylum Chordata; class Mammalia; order Primates; family Cercopithecidae; genus Macaca; species Macaca mulatta. The sequence goes on along the minus strand of NC_133418.1, from coordinate 59,383,075 downwards.
AGGCTTGGATTTGAATCTCATTCCATCAGATACTCCACCTCTCTAAGCCTCAGCTTCCTCATCTATAACCTGGGGCGGCTAATGACTTGCCTTGTGGGGCAGTTTCTGAGGATTAAACCACATAAAGCATATAAAGGGTTTGGCAAGGTGTCTGGCACACAGAAAACACTGGATGAGGCTGAGGTGCCACCACCAATGCCACTTTCAGTATGAAGTGGGGGTAAAAGCAGGAGAGCAGGAGAGGCCTGTGGTCATGGAATTTGGCTGAATAGGAGGGGAAAGAGGCCATTCCAGAATCAGAGGCACCACCCTGATGCCCTCAGAGGAACAGGGCTCTGCTCACCTGATCGAGGTGATAGTGGTCCGTGGGGTATGAGTCATGGAGGTGGCCCAGGGTATAAATCCTCCGGTGCTCACAGGATGTGGGAGAGGAGATTGTCCGAGTAGGTTGCTCTCTCTTCTGAGAGGAATTAGAAGAACTGTCTGTAGCTGTCTGTGTAGAGGGAGGTAACCAAGAGTCAATTTAAAAACAACAACAAAAACCCCATGTACCAAACCTAACATGCACTATTCAAATATTACGTATTCCCCCGTTGTGACATCTTGCTGGTCTTCCCAAAATATTGAGCTTGTCTTGGCTACAACAGGAGGACCCCTGAATGGCTAGATTGTCTAAACACAATGTGGCTGGCTCAACAGGCAGAGAAGCCCAGCCACCAGACCCTAGAAAGGTGGCTTTTTCTTAAATGTGGGAATAGTGACCAGATGCAGGGGAAAGGCTGGATATACCAGGCGCCCCAAAGGTGTGTTCTAGTTTGATCAAGAGTGGTTACCCTGGCCAGGTGTGGTGGCTCAGGCCTGTAATGCCAGCACTTTGGGAGGCCGAGGCAGGCAGATCACCTGAGGTAAGGAGTTCAAGATCAGCCTGGCCAATATGGCAAAACCCTGTCTCTACTAAAAATACAAAAATTAGCCAGGCATGGTGGCAGGCGCCTATAATCCCAGCTACTTGGGAGGCTAAGGCAGGAGAATTGTTTGAACCCAGAAAGCAGAGGCTGCAGTGAGTTGAGATTGAGTCACTGTACTCCAGCTTGGGTGACAGAGCAAGATTCCATCTCAAACAAAAGAAAAAAAAACAAAACAAAACAACAATAGCAACAACAACAACAAAAAACGAAACATAAACAAAAGAATGGTTATCCCATTTGTGGCCCTGGCTGAGAGGTATTATGGCAAGCTGGGAAGATGCACAGAGGCAAAAATGAAACCCACATGTTTATACTGGGGGGAAATCTCCACCTGGGAGAGTCTCAGAGGTAAGGATACCTCTGGGGTATCTTGAGTACTGGATTTCCAGGAATAAATTTTGTATCTTTGGGGTTGGGAGCAAGACTTGGACGTCACTTTAAACTGGAAGTGAGATGGATGACTGCATAGAAGAACAAAGGCCACCTCTGTGAAGGGTGAGTACAGAGCTGTTTTGCCCACTAGAGATGTCAACTTAAGACTGGAGTCTCCGTAACCATGTCTTCGGAAGATGATTAACTATCAGTGCGCACTGTACAAGCAGATCCCACAGGCCCCCAGTATACCACCTGATATGGTTTGGCTGTGTCCCCACCCAAAACTCATCATGAATTTGTGGGAGGGACCTGCCGGGAGGTAACTGAATCATTGGGCAAGTCTTTCCCGTGCTGTCCTCCTGACAATGAATAAGTCTCAGATCTGATGGTTTTAAAAAGAGACGTTCCCCTGCACAAGCTCTTTTTCTGCGGGCCACCATCCGCGTAAGATGTGACTTGCTCCTCCTTGCCTTCTGCCATGATTGTGTGGCTTCCCCAGCCATGTGGAACTGTAAGTCCAATTAAACTTCTTTTGTAAATTGCCTACTCTCCAGTATGTCTTTATCAGCAGCCAGAAAATAGACTAATACTCTCACCTGAGACACAACCGAGCAGGCCAGGTGACCCCAGGTGGTGGTCATACTCCACAACCCTCTGGGCCCAGGGGCTATCCAGGGGCCTTGTTAGATGCAGCTGGCAACCATCTTTAAAACCAGGGTCCCTAGAATTGCTACCCTTCCTTCTGCGTGCTTAGAGTGACATATCCCTCTACCCTCCACAATTCCCCAACTAAACAGATGAAAAGAAAAGGTTTTTCCTGATATCTAGATGCTCTCTTTCTGGCAAAGCTACAGGAACTTTCCCTTGGTTATTGTTTTTTACTTGTATATTCCTCTCATCTCATTTGCATATATATATATTTAAATTTATTAATTTATGTATTTGAGACAGGATCTTGCTTTGTCACCCAAGCTGGAGTGCCGTGGCACGAACACAGCTCAAGTAATCCTCCTGCTTCAGCCTCCTGAGTAGCCGGGACAATAGGTGTGCACCACCACCCCTGGCTAATTTTTGTATTTTTTGTAGAGATGGGGGTCTTGCCAAGTTGCCCAGGCTGGTCTTGAACTCCTGGGTTCAAGTGATCCTCCTGCTTTGGCCTCCCAATGTGCTGGGATTACTGCCATGAGCTACCATACCTGGACTTGTCTATTATTTTACATGCTTTTGTTAGCTATCATAAATCATTTTAGGGACAAGATCAAAACAAACAGACTAATAAAAGTTATTTTTATCCTCCTCCCATTTATAAAGTAATACATACTCAGAAAAATAGCACAAGAATTTAGGAAAAACACACCTATATTTCCATTATACAACATAAGCACTGTTAGTTTTTAAACCTTGGTCCACACGTGCAGCATCTCTCTGGGGACCCAACCCTCCTGGATTTTTCTCTACTTGGGTTTGGTCTATGCCATGCATGGCTGATGCCTGTTTCTGATCCCCCAAGCCATGGTGACTAATTTCAATATGAACACACAGTGCTCTCTGAAGCAATATAGAGAGATTTTTGACAGAGAGGTCAGAAAAGCAGCTGTCTCCATTTCTGTAATCAAGATCTAAGGGTCCTATAAGCCTTGAATCCTGGCACTGGTGTGGGGAAAGGACTTGTCTGAGGATGAGAACAAGAGAAGCCACCCTTAGACCCTTTGAGCTGCTGGATCCAGCCAAGCCTGAATCCTGATCCACTCTAGGATGTCCCAGTGATGAAAACCAATTCTCTTGTAACTTAAGCCAGAATATACTGGGTTTGTCACTTGGGTGCACTTTCCCTTCACTTTAGATTCCTTCCTGTGGCAGCAGTCCCACAGGCACCACACTCCTGGCTTCTCTCTAGCCCTTACTCCTCCCCAGCGTCCCTCCTCTTCCTCGCAAACAGCTCTTCTTGGTGTTGTATGTGTGAGTGCTAATGATGTGCCAGGCCCTGAGCTACGTGTGGACACAGTTCCTCAACACAGCCAGCAGGTCACAGGTAAAACATCATCTCCACGTCACACACTGGCACTAAGGGACTCTGAGAGATGGGGAATCCAGGCCATGGCAGCACAGAATCACTGGCAGAGCTAGGACTGAAATGCAGCCTCCCTGACCACAAAGCCCAGGGAGATTTCTAATGGGCCCCACACACTGCTGCCTCTCACACCCAGGTAAGTCCACTTCCAACTCCTACGCTGAGAGGTATTTTGTTGAGATTAACACAAAACACAACTTCTCCAAGTCACAAGGCACACCCTGCTGTATACAAACCCAGGAGATGAGGAGATGATGTCTCACAGTACAAAGGTTACTACAGATGTCAATAAATACCTCTGAAATGAGTAATCAGGGCCCTTCAGTGTGATTCAAGTCTCAAGAGTTAAATTCTTATCCAACAGTCACGTTACAGTCATCTATTAGGTTAGACGTTACCCTTGTATCGAACGTTGTAATACGCTCTCAGTACTTAGTTCTCAGAAACCCAGTTAACACATCACGGTCACCACTGTGTTAGTCATCTGTTCACCCTAACCCAGCCTATTTTCTGTGACCCATGTTTGGGTTAATAATGTGTAGAAAGTCCTTCTGAGAAATGAGGCACATCCAGCTTTTCCTAGGACTCATGAGTTGATCAGAAACGCTACCTTCCGATACTCCCATCCCACTTCCCCAGCCCTCCCTCCCTGTGCAGCCTCTCTCCCTGCACAATCCGTGTAAAGCTCCCTAGACATTTGTCAGAGGATGTGAGACTGAGAAAGGCCTTATCCGATGAGGAATTTCTACAGTGAAGCAAGAAGGCCAGAAGAACTTGGGAGGCACGTCCACAGTCTACTACCTCCTGAGGGCAGAGCTGAGGGTGTGTCCTAGCTCAGCCTGCAGCCTTACAGGCCCAGTTGTTCAGGGCCATCTGAACTCCGGGAATGCTCCACTGGAAGCCAAGGCTTATTTCAGATCGATGCTAACAGACGAACCTTACAAAGCAGCTAGTGTGACCTACAAACAAAAGGAATGTACTACCAGGGCATCTCCAAGAAAGGCAAGGGGAAAACAAATCTTCTTTTACCCTCATGCACCTCTGAACTGGCTCTCCTGTAACTCTGCCCTGGTTTCCTTGGGCTGCAGAAAAGCAGCCCACCCGAGGTATGCACATACCTAATACACAAGCAAGATTCTTAAACATCTCTCTGTTATTTCTGTGCATAAGCTACTGACACCTACCAACCTACCAACCTGAGAGCTGTCACCTTCAATCAAAGACTTGGCAATCGCATGCTCCCAACTGTATCTACACTCGCCTTGCTCTCCAGTGGGGGGTCTATGAACTGTTAGGGCTTTGAAGAACAAAAGCAGAGGTCCTCTGTGACTACTCTGTGTTCGGGGACTTCAGGCTCCTAGGAGGCATGACTGCAGCATCCTGAGAGAACAGGTCAGAGTGGGTGTTTAATGTCTCCTGCTGTGGACAGGAGACATTATGTCTCCAGGCTGGCATTGCCATCTGGGCCCAGCTGACACTGGGAGGTCTTGTGCACTATGATGCAGGGAGCACAGCCCTTGCCACCTTCAAATGTATCCTCTAAAAACTCTCTTGCCTCTGGGTTTGACTCTGACTCAATGTCAATGCCTGTTACTAAAAAGATGTCCAGCTGGGTGCAGTCACTCATGCCTGTAATCCCAGCGCTTTGGGAGGCTGAGGCAGGAGGATTGCTCAAAGCCAAGAGTTCGAGACCAGCCTGGGCAACAAATCAAGACCCTGTCTAAAAAAAAAAAAGATGTCCAATTAAGAAGCGTGCAACCTAATATGAGGCACTAAACAAAAGAAATGCAGGGGAGTATTACAATGCTGAAAACAACAGGGTCTCAGCTCAGGCAGACTACATTTGAATCATTCTCTGCTAATTATAAGATGATTTTGGTCAAGTTAATGTCTAACTCCACTTTTTACATTTGTAAAATGGGGCCAAAATCTTCCTTGGGGTTATGGCAAAAATAAAATGGGATTTAAAATTTCTATTATATATGTTTTTGAGACAGAATCTTGATCTGTCGCCCAGGCTGGAGTGCAGCGGCACAATCTTGACTCACTGCAACCTCCGCCTCCTGGGTTCAAGCAATTCTCATGCCTCAGCCTCCTGAGTGGCTGGGATTACAGGCGCGTGCCATCACGCTTGGCTAAGTTTTTGATTTTTTTAGTAGAGATGGGGTTTCACCCGGTTGCCCAGGCTGGTCTTGAACTCCGGAGCTCAGGCAACCTGCCTGCCTTGGCCTCCTAAAGTGATAAGCCACCACGCCTGGCCTAAAAATTTCTGTTTTAAACTGTGACTGCTGGTATATGAAAGTTACTGATTCTGTGTGTTGATTCTGTGTCTGGTTGTTTTGCTTAGCTCCCTTATGAAACTAGATTTTTCCAAGTAAATCATTTTGCTCACAAAAGATAGTTTGGTTTCTTTTCCTATATACATATATTTTTATTTTGAGACACTCTCGCTCTGTCACCCAGGCTGGAGTGCAGTGGCGCCATCTCGGTTCACTGCAAGCTCTGCCTCCCAGGTTCACGCTATTTTCCTGCCTCAGCCTCCCGAGTAGCTAGGACTACGGGCACTCACCACCACACCCGGCTAATATATTGTATTTTTAGTAGAGATGGGATTTCACCTTGTTAGCCAGGATGGTCTCGAACTCCTGACCTCATGATCTACCTGCCTTGGCCTCCCAAAGTGCTAGGATTATAGGCATGAGCCACTGTGCCTGGCCTCCTTTTCAATATTTATACCATCTTCTTATCTCATTGCATCTTTTGCCAGAGCTTCCACAACATGACATAGAAAAACAGAGGTGACAGTGCCCTGCTTGTCTTGAACCTGACTTTGATAGAACCACTTCTAATGAATTTCTATTAGATATAATATTTCTAGGTAATTGGAGTGATTATAAAGTTCCAAAAGTTTCCTTCTATTCTAGATTGCTAAGGATTTTCACCAGATATTAGATGTTATTAGATGATTTTTCTGTCCACTGAGATGATTACACAATCTTTTGTCTTTATTTTATCAATATGTAAATTAAACAGCTTTTCCAACATAACCTTTCTTTGCATGCCTCAGATATATTCTACTGGTCTTTCATTAAATTTGTCTTACTAATATGTGATGTGATGTGATGTGATTTATTTTTTGAGACAGAGTCTCGCTCTGTCGCCCAGGCTGGAGTGCAGTGGCGCAATTTTGGCTTGCTGCAAACTCCGCCTCCCGGGTTCAAGTGATTCTTGTGCCTCAGCCTCCTGCGTAGCTGGGACCACAGACACGTGCCACCACACCTGGCTAATTTTTTATATTTTTAGTAGAGACAAGGTTTCACCATGTTGGCCAGGCTGGTCTCCAACTCCTGACCTCAGGTGATCCGCCCACCTTGGCCTCCCAAAGTGCTGGGATTACAGGCATGAGCCACTGCACCTGGCCCACTGTCAAATTTTTCTATGGTTACTATAAAAACCCACATACTTTGAGTAGCAAATAACAAACTCTGTGTGACCTGGTTTCTAAAGCCCTCTAACAGGGCAGTGAGCTGAGACAAGCCTTTGATGAGGGAGAACCCAGACAGGAGAGAGTAAGAAAAGAGAAGGGAAGGGTGTGAAAGCAGGTGTCAGAGGGTACAGAAATGAAAGTGGGCACTGCCAACATTTAAAAAAACAAGAAATAGGGACAGGGCTGGCCTGTCCAAATCCTCTACGGTAGTAAAAAAAAAAAAAAAAAAAAAAAAAAAATCCATCCCTGGCTGGGTGCGGTGACTCATGCCTGTAATCTCAGCATTTTGGGAGGCCGAGGCGGGCAGACCACGAGGTCAAGAGATCGAGACCATCCTGGCTAACACGGTGAGACTCCGTCTCTACTAAAAATTCAAAAAAATTAGCCAGGCATGGTGGCGGGTGCCTGTAGTCCCAGCTACTCAGGAGGCTGAGGCAGGAGAATGGCGTGAACCTGGGAGGAAGAGGATGCAGTGAGCTGAGACCGTGCCATTGCATTCCAGCCTGGGTGACAGAGCAAGACTCAGACTCAAAAAAAAAAAAAAAAAAAAAAATCCCATCCCTTCCCAAAAGGGTTTTTGGGTTTGGGCTGGGTGCTTTGTGGGATGTGGGCTCAGACACAGAAAGTGACCACGTTGTTGGGGAGATGCCACGTGGTACGGGCAGAGGCAAGGCCAGGTGGGCAGTCCTCATACACCAATGGGCATGGGCCTCAGAGCACTGGTCAGGGTCAGGTGGTTCCTCAGAGGGGTGTGCCTGAGATGGGTCACAGCGTTCTAGATTGGTAGACCAGAGGAAGAAAAGGGGGCTCAAGTTTATCAGTGAACATCTGATCAACATCTTCAAAAAAGAACAGGCTTCCAGTGGCCGGATTCTACAGACACAGGCTGTACTTATTTTGAGAATTCAGATATTTCCCGTAACTCTACAGAGTTTGACAACAAATGAGAGCAACTCCATGGAGCTTCAAAACTTGAGACAGAATTTAAAAAAAATAATAATTGACCTTAATGTTATGATGGCTTGACAATAAATCAAAATCTGAGTGCAAAAGACACTGGGCTGAAGGTACCTGGGCTAATAAACTGGCAGTTTTCCCAAGGTCAATGCTGCCTGGTTTGGGTGGGAATTGGTCTGAATGGAGAAAGCAGACTAACAGGGCAACACCTCAGGTTAAACCTGAGCCAGCTCCTTCCTGCTGTATGAGCCTTTTTTGTACAATATGATCTCTTGTTCTTGGAAGCTTGGCTACCTTTCCCTTTCTTATGGAGGGACCTTGAGTTTACTGGGAAATTCATAAAGAAGCAAGTGCAGTGGCTCACACGCCCTGGGTCCAAGAATGAGCCTTCTTCAAGTAGAAGGCCACCTCTCAGACCAAGGGAAGCTCAAGGAGGGAGGGAAGGAACCACCAGGCCAGACCAGCTGAGGAGACAGGTTGCTTAAATTGTCCATTCTGGGATGGAATCCTGGCTGCTGACCAAGGGCTTTTTGGGGGCACTTTCTGTGTCTTCAGGATGAGCTGGACAGATTTCAACGTTCACATTTCGCAGGTCTTTTCAGTACTATGCGCATCCCCTCAAGTCCCCTGGGTTTTCCTGCTAAACCTTTGCTTTCCAAGAGCAGGTAGGGGCAGAGGACAAGGAGGCAGCAGTTGGCAAAAAGTGCTATGGGAAAGAAAAGGTGTGCCTGGGCTGTTTTCTCAAGGACACTTGGGATTATTATCAAGGGGCACCTGGTTCACAGCCTTCTCAAGTAGGATGCTCCCATCCAGTACATGGGTGAGACTATTAGAGGGCTGGCAATGTGTAATTTCTTCCTGCGTCTTAGGGATGGAGATAAAAGGGACAAACCCCTCCTCTAGAGAGGCAAGGAAACAAGTACAGCCACTTCATCATCCTCATGTTCCCAGGAACACAAGGGCTGACTGCAGAAATCACAATGTGCAAAGAGCCAAGCCTTCTCTGACCAGCCCGTCTGGGAGATCAATGGGCCTACATGTTTTGAATAGGGCCATAGAAAACAATGTTAAGAAATGGCTTAAGGAGCTAGAACACATCATCCAGGAATCACGTAGCACTGCTAAGCAAAAACAGCACTATACAGAGAGATTCGAAAACCTCAACTTCAGGCCAGGCCAGGAACCTTGGACAAACTGTTTAACTTTTGGGGGCCTCAGTTTTCTCATGTGTAAAATGAGGGGGTTGCACTAGATGATTTCCAAGGTCTGTTTGAGCCCTAACAATTTCATGTGCAATGCTTCTCACCTGCTCCTAAGAACATTACAGGTTAGAGGAATTTGACTAAGCCCGTTGCTTAGTTGATTCAAGAACCACGGGATTAGGACGGGTGCAGTGGCTCATGCCTGTAATCCCAGCACTTTGGGAAGCCAAGGGAGGGGTGGATCACCTGAGATCAGGAGTTCAAGATCAGCCTGGTCAACATGGTGAAACCGCATCTTTGTAAAATACAAAGTATTTTGTATACAAAATACAAAATATCTTTGTAAAAATACAAAAATTAGCTGGGTGTGGTGGCGGGCGCCTGTAATCCCAGCTACTCAGAAGGCTGAGACAGGTAAATCACTTGAACCCGGGAGGCAGAGGTTACACTGAACTGAAATCATGCCACTGCACTCCAGCCTGGGTGACAGAGCAAGACTGTCTCAAAAAAAAAAAAAAAAAAAGTTACAGGATTAATTTAGATTGATTAAGTAGAGTTTCTGCCTTATCTGCAGATGCTACTGCTATTCTGAATTTTTAAAGGTAGCTAACTAGTAGTTACGCACTACGTTTGCATTATTTTTGCTGCAATCTACCGCCAAAATACATCTCAATAGCTGATGTAACCAAAGCAATATTCTTCCTTTTGCAAGGGGTTCTCATTTTATATATAAGTATTTACAACTCCCCCCGCCCCCTATATATATATATATATTCATTCCTTTCTTAACTTCAGCCTGAGTGTCTCAGAAGACTACTGGCTCAGACTGCATAAGCTGCAAGATTTTCCCCGCAGGTCTACTAGGGCTGAGAAACCTGCAATCAGTCCTTTCTCCTTTGGCAAACAGGAAGTCATCTGCCATTTTGTCAACAGGTCTTTGGGAACAGGTAGCTCCAGCTCATCTGTCCTGAGGGCCTGCATTGGTTCCAGGTGTCCTCTTTCAAAGGGGCAGCAGATCAGGAAGTAGGCCAGACTTGTATTCTTTCACAATCCCAGCTAGCAGGCGGTTTGAGGCAGCTGCTGTCGGGGCTTTGGGGGAGAGATGACTCTGACCCCGTTCTAGACTCTAGGACATCATCCTCTCTCTAGGACCTAGAGGATTCTTTCATTGTGAAATTAACAACAACAAAAACCAACCAACCAGCCAACGAACAAAAAGAAATGGGGTCTCACTATAGCCCTGGCTGGTCTCAAACTCCTAGGCTCAAGTGATCTTCCTGCCTCGGCCTCCCAAAGTGTTGGGATTATGGGTGTGAGCCACCACGCCAGGTCAACAAAAACAATTTTTTAGAAGTTTTGTTTCTTAAAAATTTTTTTTTTTAGTTAGGGTCTTGCTCTATTGCCCAGGCTGGAGTACAGAGGTACAATCACAGCTCACTGCAGCCTTGACCTCTCAGGCTCAAGAGATCCTCCCACCTCAGTCTCCTAAGTAGCTGGGACCACAGGAGTACATCACCAGGCCTGGCTAATTTTTTTGAAAAAATTTTATGTGGAGACAGGACAGGGTCTCTGTATGTTGCCCAGGCTGGTGTCAAACTCCTGGCCTCAAGCGATCCTCCTACCTCGCTCGGCCTCCCAAAGTGCTGGGATTACAGTTGTGAGCCACCATGCTCGGCGTCTAAATTTTAAAGTTAGATGATACGTTGATATGAAAGAAAAGGACTCTAAAAAACCCACAGTTTAGCTTCACTGGAGGGACTGAGGGGCTGGGAGCAGGAAGGCTGCGTTTCAGGTAACCCTGAATATATACTCTGTATGAATTAGTAAAATGGAAATAAAAGTGTCTCACTGTCCACAGCTTAAAAAGATGAGATGATATATATGTAAATGAAGCAAGACACAAGTGGTAGGGCTTGCAAAATGCCTTTGGGCTTCCTGAAACTGAGAGCATTCCAAAGCTTTTATTTAGATCCTTAGACATTTAATTAATGTAGCCACTATAGGTATTACATGTTGATAAAAAGATCCTCCTCTTACAGTGTAATGTGAGCTTGAGAGTTATTGTCATTTAGAAGATAAAGGAGTCCCCACCCATCTTCTGAGACCTTCTTCTGACACCCCATGCAGTGATGGGTCTCAATCAGTAGTTGTTACGGGATGCACTGCTCCCTGGGGTCGGAGGGCTGCCCTCCCGAAACATTTTTGCTTTTCTTAATCAACCACCATAGATCAGGTTCACTAAACTCTGTAGAAGTAATTTATATTTTCAAACTATTTTCTCTTTTACTTGTCACCCCTTCCCTCCTCTGCCCCAATCCCTTACTTCTAAAGGTAAGGACACCAGAAAATATTTTTGATCAACTGATCTTCTAAAACGAGACTGAGGCTTTCAAGCAGGGACAGGGGAACCTCAGACCTCCAGCAAAGAGATGACTGAGGTCTTAAGCCAATGTACCAGTTTAAATGCACATCATTTAGGCAGCTTTTCTGCAATAAAAGGAATCTGGTATACTGACAATGTAAAACGTACTGAAACTTAGATAGCTATTTCCTTTTCTTAAGCTTCTCTGAAAGGCAGCAAGCAGTTTACCGGCTCGCGTTCTGGGAGAGCAGTGTGGAACTGAGGACAAGTCACTTCATCTTGCTGAGCTGTGGTAGCTTTATCTGCAAAAATGGAAGTGTCGATCTGTACTCTCAGGGTAGCTGTGAGGACCAAATGCAGTCACGTATGCAGGAGTGCAGTGCGAAGTGCCAGGGACAGTAATGGTTCCACATCACTGTCCCTTTCCTTCTCCTCCCCTTGGGCCAGTGAATGGAGACTCAAAGGAAATATGTCCATCCCAAGAAGGCTTTGAGTCCAAAGCACAGCTAACTAAAAGCAGAATCCAGTTTAGAATGTAGGCCTCTCTTCAGACTCCAAACACAGGGATCACACGCCACCTCACCTTTAAGAAAACACTCCTTAGAAAGCCAGTCGATGAACCCCATTCATTACAAAACTGGTAGATCTGCCCTCAGCTTTAATGTTTGTTGGGGATCGAGTAGGTAGAAAAAAAATCTTCAAGAAAAGGAAGATGTTGTATTCTTGCCCTTTTGCTTCTGTAAATGAAACCTTGATAAGTACAAAATTCAACAAATTCATTTTTCCACTTAAGAATGAAAAGAAACTCAACTTGCAAATACCCAAAAGCCTATCTGGGGCAAAACCAACATTGTCTCAGTACTTTAGTTTTAACTATGTGCTCTATCCATGCTGTAGACAACACCTGAGGTGGATGGGAGGGGGCTGGGATGTCATTAGACACGACTGCTCTGAATAGCCAGACAGTCAGAAAATGCAGCTTGTAATAAACAGGATGTCAAGGGTTCAAGCATAGGGCATGAGGAAGGGCCAAGCTTTCCAGCTAGGGCAAGACATGGCTAGAAGGTGATGCTGCTACAAAGGACAGGGCATTTTTTCCTATGAGGAGGAATACTGCCTACCTGAAGAAATAAGGTATAATGAAAAACCAAAACATAACCTGGCCAGGTGTAGTGGCTCATGCCTGTAATCCCAGCACTTTGGGAGGTCCAGGCAGGTGGATCACCTGAGGTCAGGAGTTTAGGACCAGCCTGGTCAACATGGTGAAACCCCATCTCCACTAAAAATAAAAAATCAGCTGGGCATGGTGGTGGGCGCCTGTAATTCCAGCTACTCAGAAGGCAGAGGCAGCAGAATCACTTGAACCTAGGAGGTAGAGGTTGCAGTGACCAAGATCGTGCCACTTCACTCCAACCTGGGTGACAAGAGCGAAACTGTCTCAAAAAAACCAAAACAAAACACCATCACCACCACCACCACCACAACAACAAAAACATAACCCAAATACCAGCCCCTTTCGACTGGCTTCTGGGAAAGCATTAAGTGCCACACAAAATGCTGTTGAATGAGTCTTCTCAATTCTGCAAAGGATGGTATGCAGTTGGTACCATTCTAAGTGCACAGAAGTCAATTAATTATATACGATGGATGTCTGATGGTGCCAGGGCTTAATTAGGAATCCCGGTTGAGATGGGCTGCCCAAATCCAGAAACAAAATACTTTGGTGGCAGTAGAAACTTGGAAGGGGGAAAGAAAAATCAAAATCTTATATATGGTAGAGGTTTCCCATGGTCATGCTTCTAATTGTTATTTTGAGGACTTGGGCAATAGGTTCTCTAGAAGCGCAAACCTCACCATTATGCAATACTTACATGTAACAAACCTGCACATGTATCTAAAATATACCCTGAATCTAATAAAATAACAAAAAAAGTGAAAAAAGAAGAAAAGCTGCCAGACGTTGTGGCTCACGCCTGTAATTCCAGCACTTTGGGAGGCTGAGATGGGTGGATCACTTGAGCCCAGGAGTTTAAGACCAGCCTGGGCAACATGACAAAACCCTGTTTCTATTAAAACTACAAAAAAATTAGTCGAGTGTGGTGACATGTGCCTGTAGTCCCAGCTACTTGGGAGGCTGACGTGGGACAGTCACCTGAGCCCAGGAAGTTGAAGCTGCAGTGAGCCATAATCATAACCTACTGCACTCCAGTCTGGGCAATGGGGGTAAGACTCTGTCATAAAAAAAAACAAACACAAAACTATACAATTATTAACCCAGGAAGATAAAAACAGCAGCGATTAACTGGAAAGCTTGGGAGATAGTGTTGGCTGCTCCTCCACCATGAACTAGCTGTGAGATCTTAGGCAAGTCACCCATCTGACTCTGAGCTGCTTCTGCAACTGTGTCTGTAAAATGAGGCAAATCCTACTTCAGTGCTAGAAAGAAGGCTGGAGCAGATGAATTCACAATCCTTTCCAATTCCAAGATCTGTAACTCTAAGCACTTGGTACATCTACTGCTACCCTTGCCTCCCAACAAGCCAAATACTTCCAGCTAACTCTCGTCACTTACCCTACTTCTAATATGCCATTATTTACCAGGTAGATGTCCTATTTCCTAACATGAGGCTGAGAAAACAGTGGCGGCCACTCCCGGGAGCGCCCGGGGCCACAGACCACCACCTCTGCTGAGTCCCTCGAATCTATCTGAACCCTCAGATGGCGGAAATCAGGATGGCTGGAACTCCTGTGTCTCTCCTCACTCCTCCCTTGGCAACCCTTCCACGAAAACCCCCTCTCATTCTTCTTTTTAAAAAATCAAAGCAGTGCATATATGCCGTTTAATGAATCAAACAGTAACCCCTTGTTTCAGCCCTCCCCATCTCAGCTTCTCACTCCCCAGAAAAACTCATTTTCGATTCTTGTGGGGCTCTTTCTTCTGGTATTTCTCTGTTTTCAAAATGTCATGGTTTTGCTTCCTGATTTTCAGATGTAGATGCTATTTGAGGGCTTTTTATTATGGAAGATGAATACTTGGCTAATTTATACACCCACAAGTATCTTCCTATAAAGCAACTATTTCCCTAATCCCCCAGATTCAGGGCCATTGTCCGGCCACTCAGCACAACGGCAGCTGAAGCAACAACGCTCGACACAGACTCCAGATGAGCCTGCTCTCCGAGTACGAATATACTGCAGCCGCATTCTCCCAAGATCACTTAGAAATTATCCTTGTCCATCTGAAGATGCTAATAAAATTTAGAAACAATTTTAGAATTCTGTAGCAGTAAATAAACTACCAGGTTTTAACGGACCAAATCCTACCCACAGGAAATTTAGAAATTTGTTCATTAAAGGACCAGAAAGCCTAAAACCTCTCCAGTTCTCCATAATCAGCCAGTTTTTCTCTACTCCCATGCTCCATTCCCAATTACCTCCTTGCCCAGCTCCAAACCCTCACCCAGTCCCCAACTGCAGGGCCCTGGGAGGAAGCTGGTCCTAAGCTGGAGAGCAAACCAGCTCAGCTTATCCACAGAGCTAAACTTTTCATAGCTCAGGTTTACCTGGGCCTCCTCAAGACGTGTCAGTTATAGACACCCAACAGGGGAAACAGACTTCAGGGTCTTTCAACTCCATGCCTCTCAAGTCTCCCCAGCTCCGGAGTAAAAGAAAAGCTGTCTGAAGAGGCACCAACAACCGTATGCTAACTCTTGGCAACGCCAAAAAACTCCCCAACACGGAATGCTGAAATTTTTTGTTCTTGTTGTTTTATATTCTTTGTATTATTCAACTTGTAAGTTTGTACCAAATGGTTCAGATGCAGGAAAGCCGTGATGCACCCATATTTAATGCCGGGGTACACCCTTGCCTCTTAGGTGTTTGTGCTCAATTGGATTCACCTCTACAATTGAGGTCCCCCACAGAGCAGAGGGGCCGAGAAGGGACCTGCTGTAAGGGAGAGAGTAGATGGGAGGGCAAGAAGATGCCTTAGCAGGCTTATCATGAGTGATGGCACTGTGGGCTCAGACCCTAACTGTGGATTGAGCAGAGACACAGCTAAAAGAAACAACACAAACCTTAGAATCCCTCAAAATCACCTACCTTTAAATAGTCCCTGAGGATAACAATAAAGCAAATGAATAAAATATGAAAACCTATGATTATCATATATACTATATCCATTCATCCAGCCCATTTCATTTTACCTATTTATTGAGCATCTACAGAGCAAAGCTTTGCTGGATTGTAGAGACTACCATGATGAATTACTTGCCTATAATCTAATCAGGGGAAGATTCATTCGTCCAGCAAATAAATTGTGAAAAGAAAACAGAAAGGGCAGGCTTTCAACATACCAAGTGCTATGGGATTTTAAAGAAGAAAGAACATCATAATTGGTTAAGGAGAAATATAAGGAAACATGAAGGGAATAAAGAGCCCAAAACTCAGAAGGAGACTCCAGCAGGAAAGATGTGATCACACACCAAGCTGGGGTCAGTGAGATGGAAAGGAGCGGCACGGGAAGACCGCAGAGGCAACGGTGCAGGCAACGGGCAGCAGAGCATTTGCTTCCGAGGAGTGCAACACAGTTTTAGCATCCTGAGAGGTCAGGACAAGCTGGTCTGAGGGATAACCATGAGAGCTGGGAAAGTGTGAGCAGAGACAGCCATACTTTGTGAGCATCCAAGTCCAAACAGCCACTCCACAGGGCGGCTGGGGAAGCCTCTTCCCGCAGGCTTTGTTAATGTAGAATATTAAGGAGTGCTTTGCTCTTGTGTATCAATATCCTGTTTTCCTCCTCAGCCACAGGAATCTCCTGAAACAGAGGGAAACCTCTGGCTCCAGCAGCAGAAACAGAAAAGCTACACACCTGGTTCCTCATGTTCCAACACTAAAGGTTTTCCCACACACATGCTGTCCCCTCAGAAAATTGTTGTCATTCTGATCCATCATACGTTGTAGGAGAGTCTTATCCTCATTTATACCCTATGATAAATGAGTTCCAAGTTCTAAATATCTGTCTTACCAGTAAGTTTTAGAACACAACCACACTTTGGGAAGCTGTCGACTACACGTGAGCTAAAGCAGTGCTCATGTTCCTGGCTCCTAGGTTCCAGACATTTTATTACCTCAGGACAGAAAATCTAAGGACAGGGAGCTCATAAAGGAAGGGGGACCTGGTTTGTAAGTCCCAATGACCCATTTTCCCAAGGAATGTGTTCCTAAGAGTCAATGGCCTAATGACTGGGCTTTTCTAGGGAAAGGAGGTACTATTGTTAATAGGTCCTTGTTTGTAAACAAATGGAATGAAGGCAATTGATCACACACACCACGGTCTACACAGAATACAAGAAATTAAGCGGTGCTCTTTCTCCAGTGAGTATGCAAGTGCCTGGAAGCAGCAGGGCTGCTTCTAAACTTTCTTCCAGGCATTTGGTGTTAGCCTAGAGTAGCACATGGATCCCCTGTGGATTAAAGGACAAAACCAGGAGGGATTCTGGCTTCCATCATCCCTTTCCCTCTCACCCTCTTCTGATTCTATAAATCACTTCTGGCAGGTAGCTGGGAAGCAGCTGCGAATGACAGGCTTGCTCTGGAGCACAGGAAGCCACCTTTAACCCGCCTGCTGTTGTTTGTCTCTCAAAATGTGACAAAGGAACAGATGTAAGCAACATGCCAACTGTTGAGAGGATCTGCTTGGAGCACTATAGGAAGCCTGTTTGGAGCCACACCACACCAGCCAATCCAAGGAAGGACAACTGAGTTCATTTCCTGAAACCCCCTCGGCACACTCAGTTCAAGTCAGATTGGGTCGTCAATGCTCAGGCTACACACCATGCACACCCCTGCTTCCACCTTTGCCCATATGGCTCCCAGGTCTTGAAGCCCCTTCCTGAACCCCATTCAAATGCAACTGAGAGGTTCAGTCCAGCCTCACCCCCAGCGAGGACTTTTTTGATCCCATGCCCCTCCTTCATCTCTCAACCAGACTACTTTTCACAGTCTGTAAGCCTCTCATGGGTCAGTCTCGTTTCTGGAAAACATCTTGTGATCTCTTTGAGGGTTGGAGCCATGGCTTACATACCTTTGTATTCCCAAAGCAATGGTTTTTCAAATCACCAGTTGCAAACCATGAGTACAATGGAAGAAAGTTTAATGGGTTGCACCCAATATATTAAAATATAAAATAAAAACCAGCTTACAAAAGACACTCCTGGGCAACTGGGGAACTATGAAGTGGATATTAGACAACACTATGAAATTCTTATTAATTTTCTAAGGGATAGTAATGGTGGTATGTTTATGCAGGAAAATGCCTTATTTCTTTTATAAATTATTTTTATTAGACTTTTTTTTGGGAGCAGTTTTAGTTTCACAGCAAAACTGAGTGGAAAGTAGAGATCTCCCCTGTCCCCACACATGCAAAGTCCCCCATTATCAACACCACCACCACAGTGGCACATTTGTGACAATCGATGAAGTACACTGACACATCACTATCACCCAAAGGCTACGGTTTACATTAGGATTCAGGTGTTATACATGCTACAGGTTTGGACAAATATATAATGACACGCATCTGCCACTACAGTGACATACAGAGTAGTTTCACTGCCCTGAAATTCCTTTGTGAACTTCAGGGGATACATGCTAAAGTGTGAGAGGTGACTTACTTTCAAATGGATCAACAACAAAAATATTTGTGTGTGTTTAAGCACACTCTTGCACAGATCAAGCAAATGTACCCAAATGTTACAACTGCTCAATGTTAGGTGTAGGGTATGCAGGCATTCACTGCACTTTACATTTTTCTGTGTGCTTGAAAAGTTTTATAATAAAAAATGGAAGAAAATGAAACAGAAAAAAATCAGAATGCAGAGGATGAAATATGATTTGGTTTAGGCATCTATTGACATATGTGTCCTGGGTCACAACATACATATATTTCTTATTGTAGGTGAAGGCCCAGAATTTGAAAATGCTGTCCAGGCTGGGTGTGGTGGCTCAAGCCTATAAACCTGTAATCCCAGCACTTTGGGAGGCTGAAGTTGGAGGATGGCTTGAGCCCAAGAGTTCAAGACCAGTCTAGGCAGCACAGCGAAACCCCATTTTTGAAAATAAATAAATAAATAAATAGGAAAGAAAAAATGCTGTCCAGCGTAACTTGCTGCTCTAAGCACACAGCAGGCAGGCAATGAACTATTTGTTAATTAACTTCTAGAAGCACAGGATTTAATTGAAGCAGCAAGCTGAGAAATCATTCTGCTTCCAGTTACATCCCATTAACTCAAGCTGTGTCAAAACAGCTAAACCCTTTCCTGCGTTAGCACATTTGGGCCTAACCTTAAGTCAGCCTTCAGGCCTTTCTTATCAGATGTTTAATTACTCATCAGGAAAGATAGTGCTGGCTTTCCCCCTTGATGCCAGGGAGGGAAGCCTGTTCACAGAAGACTCCAAATAGGGCAAGCAATTGTTCTTGTTTGCCTGGGATTGAGGTGTACCCCAGGACTAGGGACATTCTGTGCTAAAACCAGGACAGACTTGGGCAAACCGGGGCAGCCAGTCATCCTAAATCTGAGCAAAGACTTTAAGAACCTTGGACAGACCTGAGAGAGCTGACAATGCTGTGCTGTGTGGCAGATGACACCACTGCACCGTAAGCAACAGGGACAGACCCAGCCCAAGAAAAACTGTAGTAAGACAGAGATCGCTCTGATGCCGTCCAAACAGCAACAGCAAGCGCCACATTGCAAAGTGTGCCTCATGCCCTTAAACAAAACCTTTCTCTGATTATTCAACAACTAATCTGGAAAGCAAAGGACAAAGGAAACTTACTGTAAAAACGTCATCATCTCCAAGCTCAGCTTCATTATGGATGGTGGAAGATGATGTTGTTGAACCTAAAAAGACAAAAATGTCATAAAAAGTGTTTCCCAAGAGGATACATCAAATCCAACCCTTTAAAAAAGGATATTTTAATAAAACCACATTCCATTCTTTTTGCATGTGAATTACCAGCAGAAATAAGTTACCTGGGAATTGAGTGCTTTTAATTTACTTTTCTTTAATTGATTTTTACCAGGATGCTCCCTAAATTAACTTTGCCTGCTGTTGTTCCCAATTAATCTCTCCAACTTCTGCACTGGCTGCTACAGAATAAGCACACAGAGAGGCACCGTGGAGGAGGGGAGAGGCTGCCCGCTCCTCTGAGGGACATGCATCGAGCCCAGCCTCTGTAGTGACCCTGAGGTCCCAGATGTGTAGTGGGAAAAGCACTGGACAGGGAACCTCTAAGTGAGACCTGCCACAATCTCACTGTGTAAACTGTACTTAGCGCCTCTGGTCTTTTCATCTACCAGTGAAGGCATTTTAGCTCAATAGCTTGTATGGTTGTGTCCAGTTCTGAATTAAATTGTGGGCTCCCTTCTAAGGGGACACCTGTGCAAGGGGGTTTTCTCTTGCAATACCAAGGCATCAGTGAGTTTGCTTTATTTTTCCAAGTCAAAATTACAGCTCTTGCTAGAAAACCCTCCTTATTCCATCATGGAACCAAGTGGACTTTAAAGTTCAATGTATTCACTTGTTCACCTTTTTCTTCATTCTGGTATGCGAATCAGGTACAACTGCCCTACTTCCCCCCACCACCCTGAATAGCAGACAATAATGCATGGATCAACTTAATTGGCCAAAAGAAGAACGTATTTAAAATTGCATCAGTGACAGGTATACCAAAAGGGAAATTTATTCTCTCTCTTTTCCTTTTCTTGGTTAGATCTTTTAAAATATGCATTTAGAAAATACTTTGTTGGCTGGGCGCGGTGGCTCATGCCTGTAATCCCAGCACTTTGGGAGGCTGAGGCGGGCAGGTCACGAGGGGGAGTTCGATACCAGCCTGGCCAACATAGTGAAACCCTGTCTCTACTAAAAATACAAAAATTAGCTGGGTGTGGTGGCGGACGCCTGTAATCTTAGCTACTGGGGAGGCTGAGGCATGAGAATCGCTTGAACCTGGGAGACGGAGGTTGCAATGAGCCGAGATCGCACCACTGCACTCCATTCTGGGCAACAGAGTGAGACTCCGTCTCAAAAAAAAAAAGAAAAAAGAAAAAGAAAATATTTTGCTATTACATGAAATTGAAATTAAAAGAACTGCTCAGAAATGATGAGAAATACTTAAATTTCCAATAAGAGACTGCAGGAGAAAAAACAACAGTTCCATAATATGCTCTGTGCAACTCCTATTGGTCTTTCAGGAGTTCTCTCTACTCCGAATTACTCCATTAAACCAATATTCAAGGAAAACTGGTGGAAAAAAAGCTAGATGGAATGTATATAGAGAAAAAAATTACAAGTAGGAGAATGAAATGTGGTGCAATTAAGTACATGGACACAATGTGAACGTCTATCAATAATATAGGAGCTGTTTTTTCTCTAAACATGAAAAAGCTATGTTTAATAACATTTTAAATATTTGCCACTTATGTCAGACCTATAATTTGAACACTGGTTTTTATCATCTCTTTTTGGCTATCTCATAGTTGTTTATGGGTTCATGTTCTAGCTAGACTTGTCTTACTACTGATTATAATGTTAGGTAATTTGTCTTTTAAGACTGGCTTTTTTTCTCTTCCCCCAAATCCACAATGAAGAAAATGACTTCAGAACACTTTTATTTCTTAAGCAAATGAAACACACATTCTTTGATGATTAATTTCCCCAAGATCTGAATTTGGCATTAATATGCCTTGCTTGATATTTCTTTCTTCACAGGGCCCTGTCTATGGCTTCTTTAAGGCTCTGATTTGATATCTGGATGTGCTGCAGTGGAGAATTTTTGTGTCTGCATCTGTGGACTCTCGCCAAGTCCACTATGAGAACTGACTGCCCAAGGGCCCTCCAGGCCATGATCAGATGTAACACAATGCCTACTACTCACTTACCCATAGACCACGGCCTAAACCGAACCAGGGCTCCAGAGGTCACAGATCCCTTTCCTTTTCAGTGGCAGCCGTACACCCTGGGCCTCTGATTACAGGAGGACAGTGGGTAGGCCAGGAGCCGTCTGGGCCCGCCAGAATCCATACTCTACTTCTGAGCCAAGACAGACCAGACCAAAGCCGTTTCAATAGTCAGGACAAGGTGAAAGCAGTCAAAAATACATGCACATGGAAATCCAGAACCTGCCTGTTTGTGTTTTCACAGCAGAGTCCAAAAATCAATTGGGATTACTCCTTACTCTGAAACCCATCTCCTTTTGCCCGCATTGTCACTTTAATTACTCTCCTTGGATATTCCAAAAGTTTTGGCATCTACTGACCTGGCCCCAAACCCTCCCACAAATAAACCACAAATATATGATGGCAGACTATTGGAATTAAAAAGAATTTGGAACATTTCCATAGTCCCACTAAGAATGCAGTGACAAGTTCAATACCTTCTATAAGGTCTTCGATTGCTTTCCTTACTCCCCTGTCAAAGGCTCGGGCATCAGCAGGGCTTTGGAAAGTAAGTCCAAACTTCCTATTATCGACCTTCCAATGATGAAACGTTGGATTGGCTTTGGTGTAGACCAAGTCCTTTCTTACATAGCATTCCAATACCACCTGAAGGATGGAAACACACAGGCTGGTTACTAGTGGAACAGCCATGATGATGTCTGGTTACAGAAGTCTAATTAGGAACCATCACTGGTGGCAACTACCAAAATCCCTCCAACCCCTGCCTTCACATATCTGTGAGTCTCTCCAATTGGAAAGAAGGCTTTGCTTGGCTGCTGACCATCTGATCTTCGCTGCTTCCCACTGTCCTGGCTGTACCACTTCACCACTCTCTCTTCATCACAGTCATTCCTCTTCCTCCTGGCCCCTGGCTACAGGGCACTAAGCTGATGCCCAGGTCTTGGGTCTTTGCTGTATTTCAGATTACTGCTTTCATGTTGCGGTCTTTGTATTGATGGCCATCTAGCTTCCCTCCCCTAAGGCTCCAAATTCCAAAAGTTGAAAAATCAACTTTACTCTAAAATTTCTCCTCTTCCAACTTCTGGCAATGCCAATCCCTCTCTACTCTTTTTCTCTGGCTCAACATCTCTGTGGTTATCTTTGCCTCCTCTGCCTATCTCCTGTATTATTAATCACCAGGTCCATTTCATTTTTCCTTTAACAGCTTTTATATCAACCCCATTTCAGTTGCTGCCACACTGATCTGCATCTCTATTAACTTTATGTTTGGATTAATAGAACAATCTTCAAGTTTCTAGCAATTTAGTCTCAGAACTGGCTTTTACTGAGTTATAATGAGTAGACTGATCTTTTTATCTCTAAGATGGAAAGAACACCAATGTTATCAATGAGAACAGGAACATGCTCTGAAAACACTGAATAAATGAGAACCCTAATTCACACTCATTGTCCAGTGTATCTTCCCTGTCAAGTTTTACTCTTACACGTACTCCAGTTCTCCTTGTCATCTTCACAATTTAGTACCTGATTTCAAACTATTTTCTAAGTTTCATGTATATTAGTCTTGTTCCCCTAACTAGCCTACAAAAAGTCAAGATTATAAAATAACTCCCTGTGTGTAACACAGTTGATAGAGATACTAGAGTTTATTTAATATTATAGATAATATTGCAATAATTTGAAAGTAAACTTCGTTCTTTATTCATGAAAAAACTCAAACTCCTTAAAATGTTTATTCCTATGGCTTCATTACAAACACCGTAACGATTTTGCTAAGTTTTAATAGCCCAATCTTGTTCTGGCAAAGATCTGCGTTTACCACAATGTGATCTTATTAATTTAGACTAAATGAAGGACAAGAGTAAAGACCTGCCTAAATTAGTATACACGTAAATTAGAGAATACCTTTAAATAAGTATAAATTCTAAGAATAGATCAAAGGAAAAAGAAGGAGGCCAGTAGAGTGGCTCATGCCTGTAATCCCAGCATTTTTGGGGGCTGAGGCAAGAGGATCACTTGAGCCCAGGAGTTTGAAACCAGTCTGGGCAAAATGGCAGGACCCCGTCTCTACCTAAAATACAAAAATTAGCTGGGTGTGGTGGCGCACGTCTGTAGTCCTAGCTACTCAGGAGACTGAGGTGGGAGGATTGCTTGAGTCCGGGAGGTTGAGGCTGCAGTGAGCTGAGAAGGTGTTGTGCCACTGCACTCCAGCCCAGGTGACAGAGTGAGACTCTGTCTCAACAAAAGGAAAGAACAAATGAAAAATAAATTAAGGGCTGCCTAATGAATGTTCCCTAACTTAATAAAAAAATGAGAATAATATTCAAATTGGTATATCAAATAGTAGTCCCAAGCAGTTAACTTTATACATTGTATTGAGATCGGACAACAGTCCCCTCCCATAAATCTATTTATGATTAAATTGCTTATTATAGCCATTTCCCCCTAAGAATAGCACAATGATTAAATGTCAGCCCAGCCCCATTCCACATTGGGGAAATCCAAATAATCAAGAATTTAACTAACAAATGTTATCTATTTTAGAATTTAATAGTCTCAATTCAAAGTCTCAAAATAAACTTTTTGTATTATGAAAACAAAGACTCCTAGTTTCTCCATATTTTCGGGGTGAAAAAAATTAGTCTTTGGTTGACATTTTCTAACTCTGAAATTATTCCCAAGGTACATTTTCTTAGAAAAGTTTAGGTAAAATGACCGGGCGCAGTGGCTCATGCCTGTAATACCAGCACTTTGGGAGGCCGAGGCAGGCAGATCATGAGGTCAGGAGATCGAGACCGTCCTGGCTAACATGGTGAAACTCCATCACTACCAAAAATACAAAAAATTAGCTGGGCGTGGTGGTGGGCGCCTGTAGTCCCAGCTACTCGGGAGGCTGAGGCAGGAGAATGGCATGAACCCTGGAGGCGGAGCTTGCAGTAAGCCGAGATTGCGCCACTGCACTTCAGCCTGGGTGACAAAGCGAGACAAAGCGAGACTCTGTCTTAAAAAAAAAAAAAAAAAAAGTTAAGTAAAATAGTTCAGCCACTTAAATTAAGTGAAGGGGGAAATCAGATACCATCTCTTTATCTCCTCTAAAGCAAACTTATCATATGTATCTAAGTTTAAAGACAAAAATGAAAAGGTTTAGATGCTTTAATCTTCCCAACAGATATAAACTCTGGTGAAGTTTTGGCACACATACAATTAGACGCTAACTTAAAACTTGAGAAAGGCTTTAAAAAATACCCGTTTAAATAAGATGCATAAGGAGAAAAAACGTGATTATGTTCTTGTTGGAGACTTAACAACTACACAAGAAATACATGTTGTGAGAGATTTAAGTATTAGCTGAAGCCATGAGAACTCCATTCCTACTCATCTCTCCCCTCCCTGTCAACATCTCTCTCTGTCCAGTTCCCCGCTGTCAGTAGAGCAGGCATAATCCCAGTTTCCGTTTTGTGGCTTTTTACATATACACAGGTAAGTTTCTGCGTAAGGGTAACTGTGTTTAAATGTAGCCACACCTATAAGTTGTTTTTAACTTGCTTTTTATTTTCCTTAAAAATATGTCATACAGATACAGGAAGGTAAAAAGAATTGTTTAATTAGTCTGTATGGATGTATTAGATTTATTCAACCATTCTCCATACTCACGGGCATTTATGTCAACGAGAACTGGTCACCTTGAAGACAATGCTGCAATTTACATCCTGATCTATATTTCAAGTATAAATCAGAATTCTAGACAGCTTCCTGGTACTTAAAGCCTCTTCTAATGAGTCAGTGGCAATATTAAGAAATGTAGTTTTTTTTTTTTTATATTAATGAGTCAGTGGCGATATTAAGAAATGTAGTTTTTTTATATTACCGAATAAAATGTATCAACATTTGGAACATCTGCTTTACTCAGTGGAGCATTATTTTTCAGGTGACCAGTGCATGATGTTACAAAATCAGGGATGAGGAAAAGATCTATTGAAAGTGAAAGATAAACCAGTGGGTTGTAATGTAACAGGGTATGAAAGGTTCATTGACAGGTTTCAGATTCCACGTGGTTGAGTTCTAGTGTAGTATCAAAGAATATCTACAATTGTCTGAAAAGGCTATTAAAATATTTCTCCCCTTACCAACTCCCCTTCTCTGTGAGTAGCTGAATTTTCTTTATATATTTCAACCAAAATAATGTATTACAGATTAAAAGCAGGAGCAGCTACCAGAATCCAGCTATTTTCTGGTAAGCCAGATAGTAATGAGATCTTTAAAAACATAAAGCAATGCCACTTTTCTCATAATTACTTTTGTTCTGGAAAAGTTATACAGTTATTTGCCATAAAAATGTCATTTATAGTAACAATACTGTTTAATTAAAAGTTTTAAATGTTTTTTGTTTTAATTTCTAATATGGTAAGTTATAAATAGCTGTAACTCACCAAACCAAAAGCTCTTTGAGGTCCTGAATAAAATTTTGGAGTGTAAAGGGATCCTGAGACCAAAAAAGTTTAAGAACTGTTGCTGTCCATAAATCTCTGTGTGTTTAAGTCTTTTTCTAAAGGATAGTGTTCTAGATGTGAACTGCTAGGTAAAAAGATATGCACATTTAAAATTAAAATCCTGCCAAATTGCTTTTCAAAGAGCTTTGCCAGCTCAAATTCCCACCAAATGTTATGTGAGAATGCTCACTGACCTACACATGGGCAACGCCTGGAATGATCAACCTCTTAGATTTTGGGTTTAGTCTCCATAAAGAGGTTTCTTGCAAGATTTGTTTAAGGAGTAAAAACTTCTTTAATCCATCTAAAATGAGATTCAACTTAGAAAATTTTAATTTACATATAATTTCTCAGGCTTGACCGTCCCCAGCTTACTAAAAAATGATCTGAATAACTACTTGTGAATGGGTGTCTGGAACAGAGACTTTTCCCATAGAAACAATGGTAGTTAAGTTCACAGCCCTCAATATGTAACGAAACAAACTCCCACGATGTGCTGAATTCTACACCTGCACTACATTGTAAAAACTGACAACACTGTTTCTAGCAGAAAGAGCACTTCATGCCCTAGTTGGAATACTGGGAACTCTGATACCATCCATCCAATATATCCTAAAAATAATCTTCATCTTTTCTTTGCCATTCCACCTTTTAGAGGGGGGTTCCTCAATAACTCACCACATTTGCAGAGCTCCCATGTGGGTGCATAGTCTCCAGTGGGCACTAGCGTTGCATTAGAGAAGCTTGAGAGGCCAAAGGAAGAGTTATCATATCTCTAAGGAGAGAAGGAGAGGGAGAGAGGGAGGGTGGAGGGTTGGGGGAGAGAGAGGGAGGGAGACTGTGTGCGTGTGCTCGTGTGTGTGTGTGTGTGTGTGTGCGTGCGCAAGCATGGGCATGGATATGCTGGGTATGGGTGAGGGGAGGGTTAAATACCACTCAGTACAGGAATCCAGAATTTCCCAGAGTGTGAAACAGGCAAGGTAAGGGATGCAAAGATAGAGAAGTACAACAGGACATATGGGTGTGTGATTTAGGTACCAGTGAATATAAAAGCCCACAAGTGTGGAGTCAAGGAATGTAAAGTGGACAGGAAAAGGGGGTGGGGAGATGGAGAAACATGATGGGGGAGGGGATGAGGCACACTTTTAGGATAGCACAATCTATGTGTACACTAGCAACAAACAACATAAGTTGGTCCATGACTCAGTGGGGGTGGACAGAGGACTGGACTGCCCTAATAGTATGCCGAGTTAGTGTGAAGGGACAGGCTTGATTTTGCAAAGAAATGAGCTCAAACGCTGGCTCTGCTGGTGACACTGCCCGTCCCATGCCGAGGACGTGGCTCACTTCTTAGAGCATTGAGTTTCCCCACTACAATGTGGAAATAGTAGTATCTTCCTCCTTCAAAATGTTGTAGGAATTTAACTGAGGTTAATTTACTTAAAGGACCTGGAACAAATGGTGAAAGTTTACTATGCACTAGTGATGTCTTCAAAGTGACCAGATGATGTCTTCAAAGTGACCAGATTAGACAAGCTAAAGGACCACTTTAGGTTGAAGTATTCTACGACAAACCATAGAAATACCAGGAAAAAGTAGCTCTAAAAACATAACCCTTCAGACAAGATAATCTGGTAAAACACAGAATAACCCTAAAAACGAAAAGACCAAAGACGTGGAAAAAATTTCTCTATATATAAAAATAAGAACTAAAGGGCAAGCAACAGATTATAAAAATATACTTGCAGCAAATATGACAGATGGAGATTCATATCTTTATTATGCAAGAGGGCATACACATCAAGGAGAAAAATAAGGCCCCGATAAGTAAATATACAAAGGACATCAACAGATAATTAATTCACAGTTACAACTGTTTAACAAACAGAAAAACATTTTATCTCATTAGTAAGCAATAAGTATTTATACATATATTATATATATGTATATTTTATATCCCTCAATGTGTTAAAGGAAATTCTAATACCGGTGGCAGCTCCTTGCACATGTATCAAAAGTCATACAAACATGACCTCCTAAATTATTCCAAAAATATAATAAATGTGGAAAATTCACACGGGTGTATTCCTAACACTGAGGTGAGGGGAAGAACCTTAATATTTGACACTAAGGAGGTGGTCAAATAATGAAACATCGAACTGATATCAGCAACATGGAAAATTTCATATGAGAATGTTAGGGCAATGCTGTTTCATGATAGTCTTGAAAGAGAATGTTTAAGGCAAAATAAATGAGATACACGACTGTTTAAAAATATGGCTGGGCACAGTGGCATGTGTCTGTAGCCCCAGCTACTCCAGAGGATGAGGTGGGAGGACCATTTGAAGCTCAGGAGTTGGAGGCCAGCCTGGGCAACAAAGTGAGATCCTGTCTTTTATTTAAAAAAGTACAAAATGGGAAAATTACATCAAAGGGCTAAGGGTGGTTGTTCAGTTTTGGGGTCAGAGTGACAAGAGAATCAAATACTGGTTCCAGGCCCCCAAAACAGGCCACTAAGAACAAGGAATCTTTCTGAATCATAATTTCTTCAATTACAATTATACAGGCTGCCGTAAGGATACAATGACAGATCTAACCGAAGGGCTGGATTGTACTTAGTACTTGGTAAATGCTAGATAAATGGTAGTCATTTTACTTTTTATTGGTAATGTAGTTACATTGCTTTTTATTGCAAAAATGTTATAAACAAGAATGTTTTCATTATACGACTATTATATACGGTATTTCCTGAACAAACACTTTTTAAAATTAGCTGTCTTCTCCCTTCAAATTTTCAGAAATGAAATCAAATGTGAAAATAACATTTCTGTTAACCCACATGTAACATTTACAAATTGTTCTGTCTTATCTATTTTGTAAATTTTTTAAACTATAAGAAGTGCTTGCAAAAGAAGATTAAATTTGTACACTTAACACATAAAACCCAACAGATGCTGCTGTAAAGGGTCTCAAGTGCAACACTGACATATTCTTGTGGTGTCTTTGCATTTTCTCTGTGGGATCCTGCACAATCCTGCACATTCTGAATCATCTGTTGGCTTCTGAGTATACACTCCATGATCAAATACAGATAGAAGTAGTGTTCTTCCATGTTTAGGGCCATTAATTTAAAACAGATTTTGGACGTTCAATTTTCCTTCCTACCATAGATTCCTTCATAACATAGAACTGAACATTTGAGTTCCTCCACAAGACTGTATATTATGAAGTATCAATCCCCCACCCTTGGGAGACGATGATTACTCTCCAAAGTATTTATCTATAAGCATGGATAATAATTTATAGAAGTATGGGCTGGGCGCGGTGGCTCATGCCCGTAATCCCAGCACTTTGGGAGGCCGAGGTGGGTGGATCACCTCAGGTCAGGAGTTCGAGACCAACCTGGTCAATATGGTGAAACCCTGTCTCTACTAAAGATACAAAAACTAGCTGGGTGTGGTGGCGCACACCTGTAGTCCCGTTACTCAGCAGAACAACTGCTTGAACCTGGGAGGCGGAGCTTGCAGTGAGCCGACATTGCGCCACTGCACTCCAGCCTGGGTGACAGAGCGAGACTCTGTCTCAAAACAAAAAACAAAAAACAAAAACAAAAACAAACCAAAGTATGATACCACTACTTTTACTTTCTTTTTCCATGCATGTTTTATTCATTAGGGCATGAAATAAAAGCTAGATAAACATTTATTTATAAATAGCCTAATGTCAGATGGTACCTTGCCTTTGTATTTTACCTGCCACCATCCAAACCTCAATGGCATGCTCCATGAATAAACTCTACATTTTTAAAACACTGACTTCACAGCTCAGTACAATGTGATTCATAATAATAAAAGAGTACACTTTTGTTTTGAATACCTTTTTACAATGTTAGACATCTTAATCAAAGATGCAAATAAAACAGCCAAATATACTTCTAAGCATCTCAGATAAAGCGTGTGGCCAAAAGAGACTTTGCTGGAAAGGACAGTCACATTTTGCAATTTGGCACCAGCTCCGGGGTTCTAACTTTTGAAGCTTTTGCAAGAGTTTGAAGTCAGAGAAAGAAAGAAAAAAATACGTTAAGGAAAGAGTACTATGATTTAACGTAAATAAAGCAGTTGTCACTAATTTAACCCACGTGATGTATGTCTGCCATTACCAGTTTGTCTTTCTGTCGTTCACCATGGATGAGAAAGCCGCTTCGTCCATTGCCTTCAGGGTGCATGACCTTACAGACCCCGACACGACTGATCCCGCCTCCTTCCTGTGGGAACCATCCCCCGCTGGAGTCATCTCTGGTCATAACCACAGCCTTGACACGCACAATATAGCTGTCACTAAAACGACAACAACAAGAAGAATGGGGCATGACAATGGTCTAGTAGTTGCAGAACACGTTTCACAATGCAAGGTGACCACCAGTCAGCACTTTTTTGGACTTATAGAAAGAAATTTATGCCTGGAGGCAACCTTAAAAAGTGATCCCTCTCAACTTTTAGGGAAAAAACAAAACACTTAAACTCAATGTAAAAGTACATTTTTAAAAAGATACCTAGTAATTAAAAATTACTTGTGATCAAAAGATTATACAGGCATAATATTCTCCAGTTTCTAGGTGTCAGTATTGATAAATGAGTTGATTTCTATAATTTAGTATCTTTAGGTTGGAAAGACACATGCCTATTTTGGTTTTCCGTTTTTTTTTTTTTTTTTTTTTTTTTTTTGAGACGGAGTTTCGCTCTTGTTGCCCAGGCTGGAGTGCAATGGCATGACCTCAGCTCACTGCAACCTCTGCCTCCTGGGTTCGAGTAATTCTCCTGACTCAGCCTCCCAAGTAGCTGGGATTACAGGCACCTGCCACGATGCCTGGTTAGTTTTTGGTATTTTTAGTAGACATGGAGTTTCACCATGTTGGCAGGCTGGTCTGGAACTCCTGACCTCAGGTGATTCACCCACCTTGGCCTCCCAAAGTGCTGGGATTACAGGCATGAGTCACCGCACCTAGACTACAAACCCATTAAGAGGGTATTAAGTTTTCAACCCTTTAAAATTAGTTGAAAATGAATGACCAAGTTTTAACATTTTATAAAGTCAAGAATCTTATTTAGCATAAAATAGGATAATCTACTTGCAAATCATAAATTCACCATGAAATCACATATCTAGGTAGGAAAATATTTCAATTCCAATAACCCTTTACACATTTGTAGCCTTCTGTTTATGATTTTATTTTTTCCAGTCTAAAACCTCAATTTCACAATAAGTTCTTCTGTACATTTGCCAAAAATCCTTTTTCTCCCCCAGAGACCAACTCTAGCTTCTTTTCATTCTTTATCACTTTTGGGGGAAATTTATTTGGATTTTTGGCAAGGCCATTACATTCTCACTTGCTGTTTTCTTTCTTTGGATAGAATTCATTTTTACTCATTCAAACATATATTTGCATCTTGCATATGCCAGGCGTTATAACAGATTCTCGGGAAAGAAAGCTGCAGAGTAACAAAGAACCCCCCTCGTTCCCTGGGCCTCAGGGAAGACGCCCTCAGCCCGGGCACTCAGAACTTGGCCCCCGCAATTGGCCAGAGACGTGGAGGCAGTGCCCCATAGCCCTGCTCACCTCACTCACCGCTAAAGGCAAAGCCACCAGATTTTCCATGACCCCCTACGGCTAACCCTCCACTGTCACCCAACTGACCTCCCTTGGCACCCCAACTCCAAGGTCTACCATTCCTTTACTTCCTCATCCCCTCCTCTGATCATTCCTTTCATTTTTTTTTTTCACTGCGGTAAAATATGAATGGTATAAAATTTCCCATTTTAACCACTTTTAAGTATACAAGTTCAGTGGCATTAATTATACCCACACCGTTGGTCAACCATCACCCGCATCTACCTCTAGAACTTTTCATCATCCCAAACTGAAACTCTGTACCCCTGAAAAATACTAACTCCCCCTTCCCCACTTCCCCTACCCCTTAGCCCCTGGCACCCACCATTCTACTGTCTTGTCTCTATGAATCTGATACTCTAGGTACCTCATATAAGTTCCTTTCCCTTTCCTAACCTAAATTAAAATGCACTCTCGGCTGGGCCTCTGTGGCCCATTCTCCCAGGGCTGATTTCTGTCTCCCCACTGCACCCTGCTGGGCCGAGATGTGGGTATGGTGCTTGCCACTGCTGCAGACTGTTCAGCCTCCCTCCAGTGTGAAGCTCACACCCTGACCATGCCCCCCTCACAACCCTTCTTCGGTCTTCCACAGACCTCACTTTCCTTCATCCTTGGAAGACTTCAGCAACCAGGCTCACTGACTCTCCATATCTCCACCATGATCCCTGGCCCGATTCTTGATAATTTCATTATTGACTCGGAGGATCCCTCCAATTCCCTGGCCTCTCAATTTCTGGGCCTCTTTCCTTCCAATGCCCTTGTCTTACAACCAACTTTAGCTGTTCATGCCCAGGTCAACCGTGAATCTTGTCATTACCAACATCTGCACCACCTCCATAACTCAATTGTAAGCATCCTGCTCTCCGACCACCTCGTAACTTTGCAGCTCTCTCCCTCCAGACTCTAATAATTCTTTACCCTGTTGGGGCCAACAATCTATTGTTTTGACCACTTTTGCCCTCCCCCAAACGCCACATCCTCAACTGATTCTCTACCCCTCCCCTTGCTTATTGCCATTGCCTGGCATGACCCCAGTGGAGTTAAATCCTATCATCTACCTACTCCGTAACCCCACCCAGGCTGCTGAACATAGTGCAAGGGAAAAACCCCACTCTACTATGCTCATAGGACTAGTTTGAAAGCCATAAACACTACTCTCGAGTGAGTCCTTAAGTGCCACCTGGCATCCTGCTACATTTCCCTGATCTGTCCCCCAAAGACAACTTTACACGGCCTCCTACCCCCTCACTCTCAGATGATGGATGAAGTTGCTTTAGCTTCACTGAGAAAATAGACAAAATCACAGGAGACCTTTTGCCTGTGCCCACCACCATGCCTACGCTTTGTACCAGCACTCTCTCTGCCCTTCCTCCTGTAACTGTGGTTAAGTCATCCATGATCCAAGTTAGGACCAACTTCCTCCACTTAAACACCTTCTACATACCAACAGTTCCCAAATTCACATTTCCATCCAGGTCTCTTCTGTGAGATTCAGTCCAGTAGAACCAAGGGCCCATGTAAAGTCTCTACATAGGTGTCTAATATGTACCACAATCAACATGTTTCAGGTTGAACTCTTGGTTCCTGACACCTCCTCATCCTTCTAGTTCTCTCTTCAAAATATATCCAGGATCCACTTTTTACCACTTCTACTGACACTGACCTGATCCAACTGTCATCACCTTCCATTGAGATTGCTGCAATAGCCTTCTAACTGGCATCCTTGCTTCCATGTTTGCCCAACTTCACCCAGAAAATAGAAAGGTAAGTCAGATCACTCTACTCAAACCCTCCAGTGGTATCACCAAGCAGAAGTCAAAATCTGGACCTTTTATCCTACTACTCTTCTTGTTCATTCCAGTTTGGTCCCACTGGCCTCCATATTAAGCATCCTTCTACCTCAGGGCCTTTGCACTTGCTATTTCTTCTGTTCAAACCCTACTCCTCACATACCAACTGGGTTCATTCTCTTATTTCACTTAAGTCTCTGTCCAAGGTTATTTCAGAGAGGACTTCCCTGCCCACTCTATATAAAGCAGCATAGCACCCTCTACCCCTCTTAAATCTTCTCCCCCTGCTTTGGCTTTCTATATGCTACTAAATCAATGCTTGCTCAATAAAATATCTGCTTGCCTACCAGAATATAAATTCTACAGGAGCAGAAACTTTGCCTTTTTTGTTCAATTCTATATCCCTAGGGCCTAGAATGGTGTCTTACATGTAATATGTTGCGGAATGAATAGGGCTAAATTCACAATATAAACAGGTTTTTAAAAAAATTATCTATAGCAGGCTGGATGCAGTGGCTCATGCCTGTAATCCCAGCACTTTGGGAGGCTGAGGTGGGCAGATAACCTGAGGTCAGGAGTTCGAGACCAGCCTGGCCAACATGGTGAAACCCCATCTCTACTAAAAATACAAAAAATTAGCTGGGCTTGATGGTGGGTGCCTGTAGTCCCAGTTACTTGGGAGGCTGAGGCAGGAGAATAGCTTGAACCCCAGAGGCAGAGCTGAGATCATGCCACTGCACTCTACCTTGGGCAACAAGAGTAAAACTCCATCTCAAAAAAAAAAAAAAAAATCTATAGCTAACAGAATTCCTATAAAAATATACAGTGTTCAATACTTATTTACTTATGAACCACAATTACTAAATTGGGATCACGGTATTTTTCCATTCATAAAAATAAAAAAATCATGTAGAAGTACATATAAAAATCATAGGACACACATGTACATATAGGACTAATCCAACTATTTCAGGATTCAACATGGATTCCCTTAGATTAAGAACCTTCTGTAACATTTATTTAGATTAACTGCATACAATTTGAGAATATCCTTTTCCCCCAATCCCATTTATTTTAAAAAAAAAAATTAAGGGTCCTATGACTTTTAATTCTCGAGTGTGCAACACAGCTTTCTCAAATCTTCTATGAGTGTACTATGGGTTCATCTCAACAGGAGATGGCCAAGGTGAAGAATTGAAACTGTGCACCTCTTGTTAAAACATGCTTTTACTTTTTTTGTTTTGCAGCTGTGTGCTGTTCTCTGTTTCTTTGAGGGGATTAAGTAAACATGAAAAAAGAGAAGTCTGCATTGCTTATGTTAGTGCCATAAACTTATTTCCAAAAAGTACCCATTTATTACAGAATTTAAAAATACCATACCCTTCTGTGTCCAGACTACAAGGCTGTTAACTCTGGCCTTTGCTTGCACTCTGAGGCCTCCTCCTTCCTGCCTCAATGCCTCCTATCAAGTGCCTTCTCTAGGGTATAGACTTCTCTGTGATGGGATTTGGGGAAAGGGAGGCTCAGGGGCAGAAGCCCCCTTTGTCTCCTCCGGCAAGAGCCCCGACAGCCAGCATTAACTGAGGCATCTGGCTATTTAAAACAAGGCGGGGGATAAAGTGCTGCACTAAAAGCTGTGAAGGATGTCTGGATAATCCAGCTGCATGGCTGCATGCCAACTGCTTCCTATCCATGGTGTATTTACGTTACTCAGGCACTTCACCCCACCCAGCACAGAAATGACAATGAACTTCACTACCAAAAAGGTATAAAGGAGGAAACTCTCTTCCCACCTTCCCTCCCGCTCTTTCTGGAAAGAATTAAACAACATCTGTTTAAAACAGATGCAGGGTTAGTGGGGGGGAATGGGGCAGGAAGGGCAAGGGCAGATTAGTTTTAAAAATTTGCACAAGGAAACTGCTGCTGGTATGCCTTAGAAAAAAAAATGTCAAAACATGCTATCATTGTCAAAAATAACAACATTTTAAAAGAATGCTTCTGAAATTAACAACTGCTGTAATGGTGTGGATCTAGTGAAGCTCCAGCCAAGGGTCCAAACCCCAACTGAATGGAGCCCGAGTGTCTGAACTTGAGCTGAACAGCCCCAGTAATGTTATTACAAATCGTGTTGGACGGCCAGCGCTCAATACCATATTCTTTAGGTGTGTTATGGGCAAAAGTGGCTGGACTGAGGATCTTCCATTGAAATGTGGTTTCTTTATGGAAAAAGCTTTGTGTTCCCAACACGTGGACTTTTTGTAAAAACAGGACTTCCTGTCCCGGGATCACGCAATATGCAAAAGAGGCAGGTAACATCGTAAGGCAGGATAGGAAGGCAGAGAAAAAAACGCTTTCAAAACTGGATTAGCATCTCCACAGAAAAGTTTTAGACCTCACTCAGCCTTTATGTTCTAAGTGTTCTCCAGTTTCAAAGCAGGCCCTGTCTGGGCCACGTTAACAGATGTAAACCAAGGAACTGGAGGAGATGACGGTGAGGCAGCACCGGGTCTCACAAAGAATGTGTGCTCCAGGGCCAGGCGGCCCCGAAGTCACCCAGTCCTCTCAGGAGCTGAAGAAACCTCTTTTTGAGCTTCGGTTTCCTCCTTTGCAAAATGAATAGGGGATTCACCCTGCTGGCTGAAAGCAGTGTTACAGATTCAGACATTTGGTAAATTGCAATCATCATCATTTTTGCTGAAAGCCTACCTCAGTGACAGAAACAGGTCTTTGAAACACCAGCTTCCCTGGCCACTGAGGAGTAGGTTTCGAATGCCTGCCCTTTCTAGCGATCAGAGAGTGGAGGGGCAGGGAAGCTGTCAGGCTCTTGACAGTAGGAGGAAATTTGACATGGACCTCCAGCAACTGTCATGAGAGGTTAGGTTTATAAAGACCAGGTTTAGTTGTCCACTGTAGGCATACCTGTAGAGGAAAATAATGCCGTCCACTGTCTGTGAGCTGGCCCTCTGCTCCTGCCCTTCCCCATCGGTTTCTTTCAGGGATGGAGACTGGGACTTTCACCTCCCCCATAAATACTTCCCACAGCCAACCCTTATCTGATTACACGGCTCCTTTATCTCTCCATTATGCTCAACATTAGATTCACTTCCTCCCAGCCTCTTCTCCACTTCACCAGACCTTGAGAGGGATTAGCCAAGATCCCAGCCTCTTCAGCCCAACTCCCAGACGCCAACTGAGCCAAATATAACACCAACTTCTTGCAGGGAGCCAGGCACATTCACTTTATTTTAATCACATCCCCCGCCCCCGGTCTTCCTCGTGCTTATAGATTTATACAGGCTCTTTGATTTCATCGAATTATATGTTTAAAATATTACATATGTGTGTATGAACTATATGTGAATATAAAATATATATAACTAGTTATCTTTTTTAAAAAATCAACAAAATACTTCAGTAGAATCAAATGTGTTGAGAAACTGAGGGTACTGGTCATACTTTCTATTTGTTAAGTCAGGTGGTGGTTTTGTTTTGTGGGTGCTGTCTTAAGTATCAGCTACTCAATAATTTTTTGAAAGCGGACTGCCCTGGTTTTGGAAGTTTATATATTCTGAACTTTATGGGCAAGGAAAGTTAACATAACGTAATTTTATGCATGGTGGTAACATGATTTTCTGCTCTGTACAAGCCCCTGAAGGTAGAACACTTGCTCTACACGCTATAATGGCCCAGAAAATAAGGCCTTTGTGTTAACTACCAAAATATGTACTGTTTGTGTGGTTAGGTTAGGCCATTACAGAAAACAGTGTTAACGAAAGCTCATTAATGCCCACAGTAGAAAGACTCGATCCAAAGATGCCAGATCTCGCAGTAGCTAATTTTGGCAAAGGCCATCAGCTCTTCTCTCAAACACGGATGAGCAGGCACTGTGAGGCAGAGAAGAGATTTTCTGAGCATTAAGTGTTTGTTTCATAAAGGGAACCAGTTTGCATGATATAAGAATTAGGGAAGGTGAAAAGTGGGCTAAGATCACTTAACAAAACGCTTCTCCACAGTTATTTAACATCAGTGAAATCAGCCAACGAATACACTCAATAGAGAGTACCTTTGAAACTGCCCTACTCCAGCTTCAAAGTATCTGCTAGTAAAAGAACCCATGTACTTAAACAGGGACTAACACTTCCATGTGAGCTCACAGTGCCAGGGCACTATGCTCTGACCACATTTACCAAGAGGACTAAACAGGCTCTTCACTGTGTCCCTGCTTTTCTGAGGTGCTGTAGCTAATCTTGCTCATGCAGAGTAACTCCTACCCTTAGAGGACTACAACATAGCAGCCGGGCGCGGTGGCTCAAGCCTGTAATCTCAGCACTTTGGGAGGCTGAGTTGGGTGGATCACGAGGTCAGAAGTTTGAGACCATCCTGGCTAACATGGTGAAACCCCGTCTCTACTAAAAATACAAAAAATTAGCCGGGCGTGGTGGCGGGCGCCTGTAGTCCCAGCTACTCAGGAGGCTGAGGCAGGAGAATGGCTTGAATCCGGGAGGCGGAGCTTGCAGTGAGCTGAGATCGCACCACTGTACTCCAGCCTGGGTGACAGAGCGAGACTCTGTCTCAAAAAAAAAAAAAAAAAAAGAGGACTACAACATAGCTTTGGTTTTTTGTTGTTTTGTTTTGTTTTTGAGACGGAGGTTTGCTCTTGTCGTCCAGGCTGGAGTGCAGTGACGCGATCTCAGCTCACTGCAACCTCTGCCTCCCAGGTTTGAGCAATTCTCCTGCCTCAGCCTCCTGAGTAGCTGGGATTACAGGTGTGCTCCACCACGCCTGGCTAATTTTTGTATTTTTAGTTGAGATGGGGTTTCGGCATATTGACCAGGCTGGTCTCAAACTCTTGGCCTCAAATGATCCACCTGCCTCAGCATCCACTGGGATTACAGGCGTGAGCCACCAGGCCCAGCCAGCTTTGATTTTTAAAAATATGTTATCTTCATTATCAACTTATGTATTTTTTAAATGGCATGCAATGACTTTTAGGAATGGAACACTTATACAAACATGGTACCTAAAAGCTGTGTATAGGAGGTGGCGGTGGTGGTCTTTGCTTTACAATGACTGGGGATATAACCTTCATACAGAAACCAATTAGGCTAAAAGCCAGGGGTCCTGCTTATGTGCAGAAGCCTCAGAAGGGGGATAAATAGGTTTTCCTTCTCCACTCTGTTGGGCTCAGAATCTGTGAGTAAAGCCAGTAAGTTCTGCTGTCCTGCAAGGTCACTAGCGCCCTCTGTGTCCAAGTTCTACCCTCTCCTGAAGAGGAGGTAAGGGGCATGTCCCTCCTCATGCCTTGGATAAGCCGAGCATCTTTGTTGTTGTTCATGCTACCTAGCTACACCGAAGCATATAAATAAACCTCTCACCCACACGCTATTTTCCAGTGCACATATTAAAAGAGGCCGTTTCCTCCATTATCACGGAAGATACTGGTCAGCATATAAATGATTATTAAACTTAATAATTTATCAATCATTCTTCAGAACCAGTACTAACAAGTCAAAGTTTGCTAGGCTTGGACCTCTAGTATTTTAGTTTTCCTAATGAAATTTTAATACAGAAATACTTCTTTAAAAATAAGCTGTGAATTCCTATTTTTATAAGTGAGCAATTCTGATTCAAAATATATGCCCATACCTTGTTTAACATACGGTGCTGATTTAGCATGCTATGTGCCTCTATACTTTCCTTTAAACCTCAGTTTAAAGGAGAATATTATAGATTTAATATTTAGATAATACAGATTTAACTTATCACTGACGTTAAATCCTAATTTAAATATAAATATTTCCCCATCTCTGAGTGCTACCTTACACTTTCAGGTCACCAGAGCCAGAGCAGCATGTATACTGCACATTCTGGCACACTATCTTGCACCTGCCTTGCAGACATCCTTGGGAGTGGAATGGATGCTCTGCCCAGCTGTCCCTAGTCAAGGGTACAAGGCAGTGTGCCATGCACCAGTCTGGCCTCCTCCTTTCTTTCCTGCTGTGTCCTGTGACCCACAAGGGCCACACACACAAAAAAGGAAATGAAGCAAAGACACAAAGGAACAAAGATCAGGGCTGGAAGTTAAACACGTAAGCTTTACAGAGGCTTAGGAGCCTTTGAGGAAGTAGTTGGGAAAATACCGGCAGGCAATTAGGGATCCTCTGACATCCCCCGAGTCTGGGAGCCCTGAGTGACGGTTCTGGTGAGCTTGAAAAACCTACTGTGGCAGATGGAAGTTGGAGTGACTAGTGCCCCATCACCTTCTCAGAGAAAGCCCCAATTTTAGGGGCAAATCTGCATGGACTGTAAATAGAAGGTGGTGATACCCATGGCATTAGCAATGCCCAGGCACACTGGAAGTTACCTCATAAAATGTTGGTTTTCTGGTTTCCATTTCAGCAAGGTTGACAAAGTTATATTAGACTCACTCCACTGTACTGTGTTTAAAACGCAATTTTAAATTTCACCTCTAAGTGTTTATCTCCTGTAGCTTGAACACACATAAATCCTGCACAGGGAAAAGAGTGATTTGGCTGGATTCTATCTACAGTGCTCTCATGAAAAAAAAAAAAAAAAGAAAAGTTTTAATAAAAACCTTTTGATTTTATCAATACTTATTTAATCTATCAAAAATATATTAAGGATGCCACTATATTTGTTTTTTTTTTAAACAACAAAATCTTTCCAGCATTTCAATTTAGTACTCACATTTATAAACCACAATACTACTAAATATATATAAGATGACTGACCACTTGTAATTGGGACACAATAAAGATAAAGACATTAAGGTTGTTCAACCTAAAACCCTAACATGGGGCAGTTTTAAACATGGGCAACGAAGTGTTCGCTGAAGTAAATCTCAGCTTCAGCACACAGGCAGGCAATTTTAGGACTAATGTCTAAGACAGATTTTTTAAAAAAATGGCTCCTGGGCAACTTTCTCTTGTCAATATGGTCTTCTTGTGCAATTACCTCTTGAGGTGAGTAATGTACCTGGCCCAGAAGAAGGAAAGTCCAGCAGAGGGCTGAGGTCAGGCCTGGGGAGACTGGCAGGACAGGTATGGTAGTTTAGTCATTAGATTATAATCAGCGAAGAATGGAACAACTTTTTCTTGAAGTTTGAAAACTCTTTGCTCTATAATCCTTACTAATAGCAGAAATCCTAATTTTCTCACCCTGGGGGACCAGGGAACTGGAGACTCCTGGGCATATGCCTCTTAAATCCTTGGTGGGTTTCCTGGTCAACCAGTTAGGGGCCTCTGTATCAGTTACATATCTGTGCAGCAGATAAATCACCTTAAAGAAGGCTCTACAATGTATTTAAAATTATTTTTGAATTCTAAAACATTGGCTCTAGGAATTAACCTCATACTATCCTCCAATAACGACAACAGCAGCAACAACAATACATCCTCTGATTTGAAAGTAAGTGTAACAGAACTGTAAAATCTAAACAATTTTACAATTCCACTAAATTCAATAAAGTTAAAAATTTGTTTTAAAGATTTCTTTATTTAAAGCCCAGCATCAAATAATTATCTGCACTGGCCCAGGTGAAGATAACACAGGTATAAAGTGGATGATTCATATTTAGGTTCTTCCTCAAAAGGCATAGGTTCTATAGGTTCTCCTATGCCAGACAAGCCTTCCAAACCCCAATGGACATGTTCCCATGTCCTCTTTCCTTTTATCTGTCATACCCAAAGATCCTATCTGCTGAAGACAGTTATTGAAGTAACAAGATAAACATAGACATGTATATGTGTTTTATTGTAGTAGCAAATCTATTAAAATGTTATACACAGCTTCTCTAAATGTTAACACAAATCTTTTAAGGTTCTTCAAAACGTTTTAGGGTGCAGGGTGCAGTGGCTCACACCTGTAATCCCAGCCATGGTGGGTGGATCACTTGAGGTCAGGAGTTCGAGACCAGCCTGGCCAGCGTGGTGAAACCCAGTCTCTACTAAAAATACAAAAAAGTAGCCGAGTGTAGTGGCAGGAGGCTGTAATCTCAGCTACTCAGGGGGCTGAGGCAAGAGAACTGCCTGAATCTGGGACGCAGAGGTTGCAGTAAGCTGAGATCGTGCCACTGCACTCCAGCCTGGGCGACAGAGAGAAACTCTGTCTCAACAACAACAACAACAACAACAACAACAACAACAACAAAATATTTTAGGAAATCATGGGAAGATTTTACTGTGAAAGTTTGTTGACATTCAAGACATGTGTCAGAGGTAGTTCTGAGTTTTTCTCAAAACCACCAAAACACGAATGGCTCTGACATGAGTAAACTGCTTAAAAAAGTAAAATTTAGGGCTGGGTGTGGTGGCTCACGCTTGTAATCCTAGCACTTTGGGGGGCCAAGGCAGGTGGATCACCTAAGGTCAGGAGTTCGAGACTAGCCTGGCCAACATGGAGAAAGCCTGTCTCCACTAAAAATACAAAAAAGTAGCTGGGCGTGGTGGCGGACACCTGTAATCCCAGCTACTCAGGAGGCTGAGGCAGGAGAATCGCTTGAATCTAGGGGGTGGAGGTTGCAGCGAGCCAAGATCACGCCACTTTACACCAGCCTGGGCAAAAGAGTGAAACTCCGTCTCAAAAAAAAAAAAAATTTTTTTTACTTCACTCCAACCAAAAAAGAATGAATGAAATGGTCTATCCTAAAGGGCTGAATTTCAGGGTGATTACATGGCCTGAAGTGGGGCTGAGGGAGTACTGGGAGGTGAGAGGCCAAAGTCTGAATCTAGGTTTGTGATTTTGCTTTTATTGTCTGTCTGCTTTACTGAGCCTGAACTTCTGGAGTTCATAATTAATCAAGATCAAAAGATTACCATCTTAAAGCAAACAAAATAACCCACCCCTGAAGGACCGTTTCTTCTACTTTTTATTCCAAAAGCAGTAATTTTCTGACTTTCCCTCTGTTTTACACACACTTCCAAAAATGGTATTTGTGACCCACATTTAAACCCCAAAGGCCAGCTAACAGAAATGTCAGATTACTAAACAAAATTAACTCTCACCACATTAAAGTGTGCATGTGATAGAAAAATTGGTACTTCAAAAAACAAATGGCAAAGGAGAGTTGTTTAAAGTTAATAATCTCCAATTTAGGGCTTTAAATGGCAGCCCTTGAACTCCTATGCCTGACTTTCTCAGAATATTTTTTGCTTTCTTTCACATTATTGGAGAAAACAAAGGAAGGGAGTACTTAATAACCCACCTGTTGAAATGTCTAGGAAGAAATGCCATGATATTTGCAACTTACTTTGAAATGCATTTAAAAAAACATAGAATCATGGATGGAGATAGATGGATAGATATGTGTATGATAAAACAATAATAGCAAAATGCTAATTGCAGACTTGAGGTGGTAGGCATATGGATGTTAAGCATATACTTCTTTGAACTTTTCTGAACACTGAAAATCATAAGTGTCGGGAGAGTGAGAGAATTTGTAGTGTTATGATTGATTTCTAAATGGAAATCAACGCTAAATCTATAAGATGCTGATAATGGTACTAAACAAAATCTGATTACTTTTCTTTCTGCTATTTAGAATGCAGTTCCCTCCACCATTTTTTTTTTTGTACCTGCTATCTACCACCTGCCCTCCACCCCAACGTAAACCTAATCAGAAGGTCAGGAAATGACTTTACCACACTATGTTAATACCAAATTCTAAACCTACAAAATCCTTTACAAGCCAGCCCTTAATAAGACCTGTTGTCTGGCCGGGCGCGGTGGCTCACGCCTGTTATCCCAGCACTTTGGGAGATCGAGGCGGGCAGATCACCTGAGGTCAGGAGTTCCAGACCAACCTGGCCAACATGGTGAAACCCTGCCTCTACTAAAAAAATACAAAAATTAGCTGGGCATGATGGCGGGCACCTGTAATCCCAGCTACTTGGGAGGCTGAGGCAGGAGAATTACTTGAACCTGAGAGGCAGAGTTAGAAGTGAGCTAAGATTGGCCGGGTGTGGTGGCTCATGCTTGTAATCCCAGCACTTTGGGAGGCCGAGACGGGCGGATCATGAGATCAGGAGATCGAGACCATCCTGGATGGTGAAACCCCGTCTCTACTAAAAATACAAAAAATTAGCCGGGCATGGTGGCGGGCACCCGTAGTCCCAGCTACTCGGGAGGCGGAGGCAGGAGAATGGCGTGAACCCGGGAGGTGGAGCTTGCAGTGAGCCGAGATCGCGCCACTGTACTCCAGCCTGGGTGACAGAGCGAGACTCCATCTCAAAAAAAAAAAAAAAAAAAAAAAAAGAAGCTAAGATTGCATTACTGCACTCCAGCCTGGGCGACAGAATGACTCTCTGTCTCAAACAAAACAAAACAAAACAAAAAACCTGTTCTCAAACAAAAGAAGGTGATAATTTAACTCAAAGGGGAGGGAGGAAAATCAGCAGATCATCCTAGCAATAATAAGCTGTAAGCTGACAGGATTTTTAAGAGCCTGTTTAGATTCCCACAGCTCCACTGGAAATGGATGCCCTCTCAGACGGCAAGAATTACTAATTCATTTAGTTCCTTTTTTTCTAGGATTCTGCCACCTCCCTCATTAGAGATGGAAAGCTAAACACACAGATAAACAAACAACACACAGTCAAGGCACCTGTTCTCCCTGAAGCATGCTGCACGGCTTCACTTCCCTCCTGAAGAGTGGAATAGAGGTCAGCCCGAAGGCAGAGTTCAGGTCTTCACATTAGTTCCACCTCTTAAGCTATTAATACAAAGAACTGTGGAGACCATCTACGCTAGACTCCTCTCTCACATGGAAAATTAAAATCCAGACTGCAGAAGGGACTTGTTCAAGGTCACTGACATTAGGGACAGATGAAGGACTAAGACCAGTCCCTGTGACCAACCCCTGACCACACTTTTGAAAGGTCCTCATGTGGTGGCAGAAGTGCCTATATTCGAGTTAGGTGCTCTGGAGGATAAGTTATTCCTTATCTTGGTCCCTTGAAATTTACTGGATAGGCAACTGATTGTGAAAGGAATTCTAAGGAGAAATGAAGAGGTAACACTGGCAACACAGCTACATGAAAAAATCACAGAGCAAGAGGGTGATCCTACTCATCCTGCCACAGTTTCACACCAACAGAGGTAATTCCTTTTTGGATCTGTTGTAATGAGTGCCATAAGTCAGGACAGGTGACCTAACC
Source organism: Macaca mulatta (assembly GCF_049350105.2). Taxonomy (NCBI): domain Eukaryota; kingdom Metazoa; phylum Chordata; class Mammalia; order Primates; family Cercopithecidae; genus Macaca; species Macaca mulatta. Next base: position 59,338,572 of record NC_133418.1, on the reverse strand, counting down.
TCCATTACACATCTTCTCACAACTGGGTGAGGCACCTCAAACTCTATTACTGAGTTTCAGTTTCCTTATATGTAAAATGAGGGGTAGAGACCACAAATGACTTTTGAGACCCTTTCAACTTTGGTCCCTTTTTACGCTTTGTGTTTTAAAAAAATGGCCTTAAAGTCCTTTAGTTGTGGCAGAGGGCTTAGCAAACTTAAGCCACTAAAACATCCTACAAAAGCAGATCAGAAAACTTCCAGCAGTAAAATGCAACTGAGAATATATTTTGGGTAGAGAAAAAACTTGAAACCACAAAGACCTGAAACCACGACAAACTAACAGATACATTCTCTCAGTGCCACTGTTATTACACAATTATGAAGTTTCCAGGAGCGAAACTGGTTTATCCAAGTATTTTGAAAAAGCAAGAAAATGATGAAAATTGAGTTTTAGTAAGTTTAATAAGATCCTCTGAGGGAAAAAAAAAAAAAAGGTACAACCTGGTCATCTAACTGGTTTTACACATTCACAGATGTGAGATCCTCTTTAGCCACATGGAAGAAAAACCCCAAGACATATTTATGGAACAAATGCAGGCCAAGAAGAGAAGAGAGATCTGCCCTTTTTCTCCCAAACAGTTGATTCTATCTGCCTTATCAGTTGACTCAACATGAACTCCCCAGCCCCAATCTTTACTACATTCAGACTGAAAAGGAGAAAATGTTAGGAAAAGGTAACAAAGCAATTGTTTAGCTTAAAAATAGGGAAAGACATTTCTTACAGACCTCTGATAAACCAGCTCAGTGCACATCAAGTTGCAACTTAGGTTTAAGTTGCTTCAATGTGACAAATAATTTCTGGTCCAAAAGTAAATCGGTTGTTTGAAATTGGAATGTATCTTCCCTACAGAAAAAACATAAAATGGTGAGCAACTGGGCTCCCAATCCAGCCCTCGAAAGCCTGATCAAGGTGGAAAAATATTCCCAAATGTTTCAACTGCTTACTGACAGTCTCCTTGACAAGAAGCCTCTTTCCCCACCGCCAGCAGGAAAGGCCAGTTCCGCTCAGCTCTTGCTGGGTTTTGGTCAAGGGTTTTCCTATCTAGGGGTGGGGTGAGGGAGAAAAGGTAAGGAGGAGGAATTCTTCTTAAACTTCTGATTTAGGCTTCACTTATGGGGATCCTCAGAATGTGGCACCACTGAATCTTGAATGGCTCTAAAAGGATCCGTACTGATGTTATTTTACAAATCCCAACTTAAGTGTTACTGGGGAAATTCTTTCCTTTTAGGGTCACAATGACTGTTGGCGAGCAATTAAGGCAAGTGTCAGGCTCATAGGATATAATCATGATGCAGTGGATTCTTAGCTAGCTGACTACACAGAGGGACAGGATTTGTCCTACAAGCGCAATTTCCTTCCGAGTTATAACAAGACAGAGCCATCCACTCAGTACACATATTTCCCATGTTACTTTCCTGACATAAAAGAACCAGGCAGCAAGGATAATGTAAAGGCCAACTAGCTACCAACCTTCCTCACGGTTTTAACACGTTAGTCTTAAAATATTTTTTCATTTATAAGGAAGTAGTTTAAAGTACTTGATTCAGAAAGAACCTTCAGGAAATACTAGAGCTATCTCCACTTCCCAAAGTCAACTAGCTTGTGGAGGCACTAGAAGGTATTTTATGTCAAGACTCATGATTTTCACAGATAACTGAAACCCTTGGTGGCTAAGCTGCTGAAGATGGGCTTTCCCGGCCATCACCAACATGTTTGCAGCAGGGAGCCCAACCAAGCTTTGTCATGCAGTCTGCGGTGGTTAAAGACCACTGCTGGCTGGGTGTGGTGACTCATGCCTGTAATCCCAGCACTGTGGGAGGCTGAGGCGGGTGGATCATGAGGTCAGGAGATCCAGACCATCCTGGCTAACATGGTGAAGCCCCGTCTCTACTAAAAATGCTAAAAATTAGGCCGGGTGCGGGGGCTCACGCCTGTAATCCTAGCACTTTGGGAGGCCCAGGAGGGTGGATCACCTGAGGTCAGGAGTTTGAGATCAGCCTGACCAACATGGTGAAATCCTGTCTCTACTAAAAATACAAAAATCAGCCTGGTGTGGTGCTGGGTGCCTGTAATCCCAGCTACTCGGGAGCCTGGGGCAGGAGAATCGCTAGAACCCTGGAGGCGGAAGTTGCAGTGAGCCGAGGTTGTGCCACCGCACTCCAGCCTGGGTGACACAGCGAGACTCCGTCTCAAAAAAAAAAAAAAAAGAAAGACCACTGCCCAAGACAGGGCAACCAAGTGGCTACTGCCAACTTCTTCCACCAGAGAGCTTTACTGACAGGTGGAAGGGCCCCCGACTTAATGTCGGTCAAGAGGAACAACTCTCGGCTCATTTTACTCACTGGTGTGCTTCAGCCACTTCCCAGGACTAACTTCACACTGTTTCATTCTCTGGGAAAGTCACAGTCACTGAAAGCATCCTGGATATGCCATCCCCTGAAAACTGCTGCACACCCAGCAGTGAGTTGCATGTATATATGGAAGCTCTTGTGTTAACTTTTTCTTGTGTGTTTGCATATAGGGAATTAACTTTAACACTTGTGGTCCATACATACCATGGAATTATTCAGCCTTAACAAAGAAGGAAACATTGTCATATGCTATAACATGGATGAATCGTGAAGATTTTGCAAAGTGAAACGTCAGTCACAAAAAGAAATACTGCATGATTTGTTTCACTTACACCAGCTATCTAAATGTGACTAGTCAAAGTCCTAGAAACAGAAAGGAGAATAGTGATTGCCAGAGGCTGGGGGCTGGGGAGGGGAGTAAGTTGTTGTTTAATTGGGAAAGAATTTCAGTTTTGGATGATGAAAATGTTCTAGAGATCTGTTATACAAACTTGGATATAGTTAACACTACTGTACTGTACACTTAAAAATGGTTAAGATGATATATGCTATGTTATGTGTTTTTTACCACAATAAATAAAGATAATCTGTGAAACAAAGAGAGGCTACTTAAAATAGGTAAAAAACCTCAAATTTAGAAATGTTGGGTTTAGCTTAGGAACATTTCTGCCGTCCTTAAGAAGTAAACATTCACTTTGGGAGGCCAACGCAGGAGGATCGCTTAAGCCCAGGAGTTTGAGACCAGCCTGTGCAACAATGTGAGACCTCATCTCTATTTTTATTAAAAAATTCTTTTAAAATAAAAAAGGAGTAAACATTAACACTAGTGTTAAAACATAACACTAAAATTAAAAAGTTAACTTTCCCCTAATTACAAAAGTAACACATGTCCCCATTATGCAAACTACATACATCACAATCCTCCCTTAAAAAACATTCTTCTATACTATGAGGAGCAATTAACAAATATGCAAGACCTTCTCGAGGAAACTATAAAAGGAAGATCTCATGCTTCAAATTTAAGTGTAAATGTTGGCTTTGCTTTGTTCCTTGGGGTACCAGGCAAATCATATATAAGAAAAACACAAACATTTCCTTTGGTACTGGTTTTACTGAGACAAAAATGGCTTTTCTTACAAAATCATTTCAAAGAAGAACAGAAGAAAGTTAAACAAAATAGATTTTCCCCAAATTGTTAGCTCTGACAAATTCCTCTAATCCCTTACAATGTCTACAACACCAGCAACAGAATACACCAAAATATTTTTCATGATTAGTCCCTTTTCATCTCTAACCTCAGTTGTAAAGATTAAACACACAGATTATGAAACACTCACACATAATCACAAGAATTTCCTAACAGTTCCATTTCTTCTACATGGGGGTTAGCAATGTTTTTTAATATTACTCAAAGCAGGAAAAAAGGGGCTGTTTTATTTTTCTTTGGAACAGGTTCCTGCCAGATTTTGCACATTGCAGTTCTTTGGCGACGTGATGAGAACACATGCCCACCCACAGACACTAATTTTGCTCTTCACCCTTCCCAAGCAGCCTTTATGACACATGCTGTCTGTGCTTCATTTAATGGAATTCAAGAGGCCCAGTCAAACAGCAGAGCCCCACAGGGCCAGGGCAACAACAGGCAACCCATCTCCTCCACTGGATGGGTACAAGGAACATGTGTTTAAAAGAAGACAACAACAAAAAGCCACATCTAGCTTGGACATCTCTAATCTGAAGAATCTTTACAAATGAATGAATTAACACTGAAAACTAAGTCATCTCTTCGATTGAAATCAGGAAAGAGATAGTAATCTTGCTGTAGTTCCTATACACTGAACTCTATGAAGACGATGCAGCTAACTCTCTGAGCTGCTCTCAGATGTGCAGTACAGAAGGTATTACTCCCATCCCAAGCCAAAGGCTCTTTCTAAGAGGGCTGAAGTGCCAGCCTGCTTCTGCAGCACTTGCTTTCTCTATGGTCATCATCTGTTTTTGTTTGTTTGTTTTTTGAGATGGAGTCTCGCTCTGTCGCCCAGGCTGGAGTGCAGTGGCACTATCTCGGCTCACCGCAAGCTCCACCTCCCGGGTTCACGCCGGACTCCTGCCTCAGCCTCCCCAGTAGCTGCGACTACAGGCTCCTGACACCACGCCTGGCTAATTTTTTTGTATTTTTAGTAGAGACAGGATTTTCACTGTGTTAGCCAGGATGGTCTCGATCTCCTGACCTCGTGATCTGCCCACCTCGGCCTCCCAAAGTGCTGGGATTACAGGTGTGAGCCACTGCGCCTGGCCATCATCTATTATGAAGAAACCTTGGCAAATAAGAATCCAAGTGGGTCGGGAGGCCAAGGCAGATGGATAACCTAAGGTCAGGAGTTCGAGACCAGCCTGGCCATCATGGTGAAACCCCCATCTCTACCAAAAATGCAAAATTAGCCAGGCGTGGTGGCGCACGTCCATAATCCTAGCTACCTGGGAGGCTGAGGCAGGAGAATCGCTTGAACCAGGGAGGTGGAGGTTTTTTGAAACTCCATTTCAAAAAAAAAAAAAAAAAGAAAAAAAGAAAAAAGGGCCGGGCACAGTGGCTCACGCCTGTAGGGAGGCCGAGCTGCAGCATTTGCTTTCTCTATGGTCATCATCTTTTTTTTTTTTTTTAAAGGTTTGAGACCAGCCTGACCAATGTGGAGAAAACCTGTCTCTACTAAAAATACAAAATTAGCTGGGTGTGGTGGCACATGCCTGTAATCCCAGCTACTCGGAGGCTGAGGCAGGAGAATCGCTTGAACTCGGGAGGCGTAGGTTGCAGTGAGCTGAGATCGTGTCATTGCACTCCACCCTGGGCAATAAGAGCAAAACTCTGTCTTAATAACAAACAAAACAAACAAACAAACAAATCCAAAAGGGAATGCACACGGTTTGCACAACTATGCCACATATAGCTCAAGACAATCCAGGTGGAGTTGATGCAACAAGCTGTCAGCAAACGTATACCCAGAAGAATGTTCAGGGCTCACAGAAGTCCATGCTAGTTTGATAAGAGGGTGATCATCCATCCCATTTATACATTTAGGAGTTTATGTTAGAAGGCTGATCCACACTTGTCTCTGGCTTTTCTGAGCTACACAGGAATGTTGCTATTTCTAGATAATGATATAAGATTTACCTACAAGTGTTATTAAACCCAACCAGTATGTAGGCATAATGACCATAAACTCCAGATGTGGGGAGGACAATATCACAGCAGACAGTGAGCAATGGACAGCAGGCAATAGACAGGCCAAGCCTCCTGAGGCAGTGATCATCACGACCACGCATCCATAAACCACACATCCGGACAGCAAGGACAGACTGCAGACTCCGTAACAAACAGGTCTCCCTCTAAATACAAATAAGGATGTTTAAATGTTGGTAAGTGATCTATACTAATTTTAAATAAACCTGTTTTTATAAAATGTTTATTGAATTCACAATAGCTTGAGTCTTTAGAATATAATTTTAGTAAGTGCTAAAAATCTGCAAGCCAGCAAAGATTGGGAAAAACTGTTCCACTAAAATATCTTGGACACTCTTAACCTTTCAGGATTCAAATGCTCTCCCTGTCACTCTCCCCAAGAAAAAGGAAAAACAAAAATCTTTTGTCCAAGGTTATGTCACTCTACTTGGCTCAGAAAACATGGCCACCAAAACTATCAAATGGATTTTTGAGTAGAGCAGTTCTTTCTTGATTTCCATCCAAGCAGAGTTAGGTTTTGAAGAACCAAAAAGGAATAGCTCAAAGTTGCTTATACACAATAGCAATGAGTGACTCTGGATTGTAGACTCCAGTAAATCTATGAATAAAAGAAAACCCAGGGAGGAATTTATCTCCAATAACAATGAATCCCCACTAGGGCGGGAATTAAGAGAAGAACTGGACTGGGCTCAGATCTGAAGCGCTTTTAAATGTAACACTCCCCAGCACATTGCTCTGAGCATAGGCAGCGTCTCACTCAATATCTATTGATTGCTTCCAAGTTGAATGATATGAGACCTTTGGAACTGGCCATGGCTCTGTATTCCTTTTCCCTCAAAAGGGAAAGAAGGCATCTAAAAACCACGTGGTTCCTTTGGACTGATGGCTCACAGCGCTTAACAGCAAAGACGCCTCTGAGGCGTGGCAGCCACAACCCTAGGAGTGATTATCACTGTCCAGTTTCAATGGTCAGTATACCCTCTGTGTAGTATAACCAAAGCTAACAGAATATGGTGCTCTGGAAAGAATGTGGACAGGACCTAAGCGAGTCCCAACCATACACATCAAAGAAAAACAAGACATTTTCACAGAAAGTGTTACTAAATCAAGAACTTTAAAAGAATTTTTTTTAATCCCTGACTATAATCATTTACCATAGGCCTCAAGGAGAAAAAAAATGCTATCATGCAACCTAATGTTTCCGTGAAAGCACAGGAAATTAGCTATTCTGTCTTTAAAATAAAACAAAATTAATTTATATTTTTCTAATGAATGTGATAAAGTGAACCCTAAGTTGAGTGTGGCATTCACCAAAACTGTAAGAAAACAACTCGTTTACTATAACATGGCAATAACATTTTTAAAGTAGCCTTCCTTTCACAACTTAAAAAAATGTTGTTAATAAAAAATGGCCCTCACTTTGAATCTGAAGTATTTGTTAATGTCACCAAGTGCTATTATTAAATATGTACTATATATGCATGTATACACATATAAAAATAAGCACTACAGATGTGGGCAGGAAAATTCTTAGCAAAACCCCCACATATTTCAAATACTGTTCTTCCTCATTATTGTCCTCTACCATAATTAGCACGTTACAGCATAACAGGTGGCTTTCATTTATAGAATGCAAAATTAATGAAATTTGGAGATGGTCTTGTCTCCAAAAACAAATTGGCCATTCTATAAAAAGTACACCCCTTAATCTACAAAACAAACAGAAACAAACTCCCTTCATGCTGGCTTTCCAAATTATAGGAATTTCTGAATGTAGTTAAGTAAGTAAATTGAACGCATTTACTGACAGCTTAAAATTCATACACTTCAAGGAAAACAAGTCATTATTATGGGCTTTATAAGAAAGGGGAAGAGAAACAAAGATTGCCTATTTTTCCAGCTTGGTAACCCCAGATCTCTTTAATGCTCTCTGAGTGATAACAGGATTTACTGCTATACACTGGGCTGCTCCACAAATGCTAAATCTTAGGCAAATTTGTGGGCAGTTGTGTTATAGGTCCTGACCTAGCCATTCTGGACAGACAGACCAGGAAAGCATAAATAGTACTGCTATAAACTAACTATAGCATCTGTCCCTAACAAGCAAGACTCACAAAGTATTTTTTTAAAATATGAGGAGACACTGAATAGACTGTCAACACACATAGGAATGTTTTATACACTCAAATAAATAAGATATGTGCTTTAACTAGTCAGACATTGTTTAAATTTAGTGGGTGAAGAAAGAGAGAGGGTCAGACAGGCAGACACGGCCTCCCAATTATGCAGAATGATCCTTCAGATCATGTGAACGCTATAATTAAATGTTGCTACCAAATCCCCACTACCCTTTCTCCCACCTAGAAAAAGTTAATGCATGAATTCAGTATGAGCAAATTGTGATTTATAAAAAAAACACAAAACAAACAAAAAAACCCACCCTATTCACTCGGTAGGGGAATAAAAGCTTTCTTGCATTAAGTCACGCATCTTAGGGGTAGGAAAAAAGCACAGTACTGAAAGAAATCCAACATAACACAACAGTAATTATTAGACCACCTCCTTCAGCTCACCTCTGCTTACTCATTTTTTTTAAAGCTCTACACTACCCACCCAAAAGGTATACCATCTCTGCAAGCTGTTTCCTAGGCAGCATCTTTTAGATTCAGGACTTAATTTAAAAAAAAAAAAAAAAAAAAAGTCTATCAGAACATCTAAGGAGAAATTTGTTTTCAGAAAGAGGGATGAGGGGGTAAGAGTCCTGTGTCTATCAACAGACCAGAGGTTACCTATCTGTCCTTGCACGTGGGCACACACAGACACAAACACATACACACCGTGGTCTTCTACAACTAGGATAATTTTTCTCCTTTAAAAAAATGCTAAAAGCAAGCACCAGAAAGGTTAAGCAGAAGAGAACAATGAAAAAATAAAGTTCATGTAAACAGTAAGCACGTACCTGCCAGGCGATGCCATTTCCTCTACATTGTGGAGCCCGAGTGCTGGGTGTTAGCATTATTGCTACTCTAAAGCTTCCGATAAAAATGGATCGTCTCTTGCTGACCTGAGAACCAGCTGGCTGCCTGAGAAGTGGTTTCCCCCATATATGATTCAGTCTCCTTGACAAATATACTGCATTGTACTGGATGAGTCATCCGAGGGTTAGTCCGCATTTTATAGGCCTGTTGTGTCATTACTCACATTCAACATCCTGCTTCTCAAAAGTGGAAACTGGAAGCCTGACAGCTGACAGATGCGTTTTCCAATTAAAATATTGGTTAAAAAAATTCCTGTAAGTTATGATTATCAATCATTGATGAGAGGATGAAATGCCCAGGAAGCAAATGGCACAGTTCAATACCTGAGATTACATTCTGGAGAACCACAAGTGCAAATTCTTCACCCGCCCCCAGCCCCAAAACAAAGAATTTTGTACAAAGTTGAGAGCAAGGATCCCTCTCTTTAAAGTTATCAGCTGAAGGCTGGGCACGGTGGCTCAAGCCTGTAATCCCAGCACTTTGGGAGGCTGAGACGGGCAGATCACGAGGTCAGGAGATCAAGACCATCCTGGCTAACACAGTGAAACCCCGTCTCTACTAAAAAATACAAAAAAAAAAAAAAAAACTAGCTGGGCGAGGTGGCGGGCACCTGTAGTCCCAGCTACTCGGGAGGCTGAGGCAGGAGAATGGCATGAACCTGGGAGGCGGAGCTTGCAGTGAGCTGAGATCCGGCCACTGCACTCCAGCCTGGGCGACAGACAAGACTCCGTCTCAAAAAAAAAAAAAAAAAAAAAGTTATCAGCTGAATTCGTGTAGGCATGGACTTAATGATTCTTGTGCTGTGAGGTGACCCAGCTGCAGAAGCTATGTAAAAAGTACACATCAAAATGTTGGTCCTGGATTAATTGTATAGGTGGGATAGTGACATTGTGTTTATAAAATGTCTACTTTTTAAGAGAGGCATGTTGAAGTATGTTAGGGGTAAAATGATACGATATCTGGGGTTTCTTGTGAACATTTTAGCAAAAAAATAAATAAGGGAGGGGGTAAAGAAATGTGGCAAAATCTTGATAAATGGTTTCATCTGTGTAGTGCATATATGCAGGTTGACTGTATTTCTCTTCTTTGAAGTATCTTTGAAAATTTTCATAACAAAATGTTTTTAAAAATTAAAAAATATTTTTTTCCATCTAATTTATACCTAAACAAGGCACTTTTCTAGTTAGGTATAGAGCTACCACACATGTGAGTGGAGGGCACCATTTACACAGTGCGGCCCTGTGGGTGTGGGAGCTGAACTTGAACTTGAAGTTGTTTCTGCCTTCCAGCTGGGAGGTATGATACACGTGTCCTATGGCTGTTGTGAGTGTTGCATCAACCTCCTGAACAAGTGCCTAGTGCCTTCTCCCAGGGCGATCTGGTGATCGTTTCCTTATGCATTCTCTGAGGACACAAGCCCTGGCTTCGTTCGTGAGCTCAGTGTTAACATTATGAAGTAGAGGTGACTATATCCAGCTTCCTTATAAGGTTTTGGAAATGCTCCATGAGAGGTTATGTAAGTCACATCCATAGTCTCTTAAACCAACAGGTCCTTTGGTAATGTGGCACAGTGTTTGCTTGAATCACTTAATGTTCAAATTGGGTGTCTTAAACCATCTGGAGGAGGAAGAGCTTTGATTTAGTGGCTGACAAAAAAAAGTCCAGATATGGAAGCTCCAATGTATGTGAAATAAAACCACTGTTGAAACTGGCTGTCACTTTAAAAACTATCCACATTGATGCGCTGTGAAAACATGACAAGTCACCACAGGAAACAAAATACAGGGGTCACTAAAGCCCAGAGCTCCTGCATGGCCTCCTTAGTCCTGAAACTTAAAAACGGAAGCATGTTTCAGGCTGAGGTTCCCACCTCAGCAAACAGCTGACTCTAATTCTTAAAGGACCCTGTCTAATAGGACTTCAAACTGGCTCCAAATGGCCGGGACAGTCCCATCCAACATCAAATTACAACCCACTAATCCAGACTGATTAGGATTGCCTGGGCCTGAACTGAAGACTTCCTTGGATTTGACAATTCTTTCCTCATGAGGACTGCAGGCTGCAGCCTTATCAAAATGTTTCCTTGAAATTTTATAACCTTTCACACACCTGAAAAGCATAATTTACCTTAATGCAACAGCTAGAAATGGGGGAAATTAATAAACTTCTAGTCTAATTTGAGTTTCTGTGGTATTTTGGAGAAATAAGTTCACAGTTCATTGAAGAATTTTATAATTCAGATTTCAGTAATGAAAAATACAAAAATAATAGCAATAATAATGTGTGCATACATGCACACACAATAAGGTAAAGACAGTAAAATGGTAACAAATGGGGAAATGAGTCCTTCATACTGTTTTTGCAACATTTCTGTAATTATGAACTGTTTCAAAATGAACTTAAACATTCACAAACACACAGGAATGAATATATATAACCCTTATTCCTAAAAAAATTAAAAAAGAGATTATTGGGTACAGTGGCTCATGCCCGTAATCCCAACACTTTGGGAGGCTGAGATGGGAGGACTGCTTGAGGCTGGAGACCAGCCTAGGCAACAACGTGAGACCCTGTCTCTACAAACAATACAAAAAGTAGCTGGGCATGGTGGTGCATGCCTGTGGTCCCAGCTACACAGAAAGCTGAGGCAGGAGGATAGCCTGAACCTGAGAGGCTGAAGCTGCAGTAAGCTGTGTTTGCGCCACTGCACTCCAGCCTGGGTGATGGAGCAAAAGACCATGTCTCAAAAAAAAAAAAAAAAAAAAAAGTTTTTAAATGTATTTAATAATCACCACAGTTACTGCTGCTGACATGCCCACCCATTTGAAAAATCTTGGACCATAAAGAAATTTACCAAAATGTTAACACTGGGAAATGCCTCTGGGTTTGGGTTTCTCAAAGGATATTCCTTATAAACATTTTTATAAGGGGAGACACACACACACACACACACACACACACACACACACACACACACACAGAGACACATTTTGGGAAAACATCATACTATATTCTTGAGAATATTGTTCAAGTTTTTCTAGGCTTGCATTTTCCAAACTTATTTGACCACAGAATCCCCACCCTCAACCCCCATTACCATTCCAACGAGCCTGAAGAAAGAACTTTGGTGGTGATAGCATATGGGATACTTTTCCCCTGATCTTTTACTTTTACTCTAAGTTTTCTTCACTCATTGTAACAACAAAGACATGGTTCCTGCTGTCTTTAACAGACATTTCTGTTTGGTCAACTTGCATGCTAATGATACCAGTAGTTAGAAAACAACTTAATTATGCAACTTTCAGTCTCCCCTGACCATACTAGTGTGGTCTGTGCCACCAGCAGCTGAGGAGCCTGCACCTGTGTGCAATGGCTTGGCAGCTCATGCCAGCGCTGGGCCTGGGTGAGGCCATTCCAAGGAGTAGTATAGCTTGCTGCAGGCCTGGCTCTACCTCACTATTTTCAGAGCACGGTGTCTTAGAACCTGGAAACCAGCCTGGACATATATGTCTTCTGCCTCTGAGCTCTCCAGGCCTTCATGTATTCATTTCCTAGCACTGATCCTTGGCAGGTAAGAAGCAAAATTAGCTCTAACTGTAAAGCAAAACTTTAGCTATATATGTATATAACAAGTCCAAATACTGGCTACAATAAGGATCTAAAAGCAAATGTGGATATCAATGATGCAGGTACTATAGGCTGACTGTATTGTGTAGTGGTATAAAGCATGAGCTTGGAGTGAAATTTTCTTGGTTCAAAATTCAGCCTTGCCCACACTTAATGTTATTTAACTTCTCTAAGCCTTTGCTTCCTTACCTGTAAAATGGATACAACACTATTAATAATCTTACAGAATTGTTTTGAATGATATAAATGCGACCATTCGCAACAAGTACTTAGCACAGAGCCTGGCCGCATACAGAACACTCGTCAATTTATGTGAACAACAATGATAATGACATTAGTAAATTTTATGAATTTAGACTCTCTCAGAGGTGGGCAAATTATGGCCAGCAACACATTTGAGTGTTTATATGCTGTCTATGGCTGCTTGAGAGCTACAAAGGCAGGCCTGAACAGCTGTGACAGAAACCATATGGTCCCCAAAGCTGAAAATATTTACCATCTAACTTTCATAGAGAAAGTTCGTTGACCCCTGGTGATCAACATTTGGGTGAATAAAGAACCAGATCTTTTTCCTATAGAAATGTTGATTGTTGATACCTTATTCCCCTCAATGTCTCAATTTAGAATCAGATACAAGAGTGTTATTTATGGTGATTTGGTCCACAGGAGCTGTAGTTCACGATTTCCTTATAATGCAAAACACATACATAGCTTTCTGTCTCAGACACTGTATCTACAGTGCCTGAGGTTGCCTGCTGGTCCTTCCACCTCCCCTCTTCCCTGACCAGCCCACTCAGAAAGGACCTCCCCTATTTCAGAGTCCAGTGACTCCAGCTGAAGTGTATGAGTCCACCGCCATCTTCCCCTCCCCCGAAGTCACATTTGTGCATTATGTAGAAACCACACATGTCCCCAGAGGTGGAAGCAAGAGGTGAAAGATGATCTGGAAGAGGCATGCAGGAAACTAAGCAAACAGAAATGAAGGATGCTTTCAAGGGGGTTGAATAGCCACACACAGGATTAACAAGGCAGTGAGGACCTTCAGAAATGAGGGCTACAGCCACACTGTTCCTGCGCATAAGAGCTCAGTAAGGGAGAAAGAGAACCAACCTAGAAAAATGAAGAACATGCCTCAAAATCAGGTCCCAAGACATACCCCTGCATCCAATCATACTGCATATTTTCTTTGGCAGGAAAGCTTGTTTATTTGGGGGAAATGAATTCACAGCATTAATGGATAATGCAGGTGAAGGAACTCCTGGGACTGGTCTCTGGGAGGGGAAATTTGAACAAAAGAAACCATTCTAGCTGCCTTCAGTTATGTTCTCTTGAAAAAAAGAAGTCTCAGCCAGCTGTTTGAACAGATTAAACTGGGGTGTACTTAGATATACAGTGTCTTTCTGGTGGTCACTTGCTGCCTTACTGGCAAATATCAACATCTTTGAGAAGTCAATCCAATAGAGAAATGCCTGTGTTAAATACTGACGAGAATGATGAGGGCCGGTCAAGGAGGCAGGGGAGGCAGATGATTTCTATTGTTACCTGGTAGAGCAGGACTTCAGAACACACGGTGACAAATCTTCCTTGAAGCTAAGTCAGTTTTCAGCTATGTTTCTTAAAGTGTAACAGGCTGGCAAGAGAGGTAAAATAAAGCTCTCTCCAAAGCTCAGGGTTAATTTGGGGATGTTCAGCTTGGCCAGAGCCAGAAGACCTGGCTCTCGCAGATGAAATGCATATGGGTTATTATGCCAAGTAGACTGAAAAAAAAAAAAAAAGTAAGAGGCTCAACCGGGCTTGGTGGCTCACGCCTGTAATCCCAGCACTTTGGGAGGCCGAGGCAGGTGGATCATTTGAGTTCAGGAGTTTGAAACCAGCCTGGCCAACATGGTGAAAGCCCGTCTACTAAAAATACACAAATTATCTGGGTGTGGTGGTGGACGCCTGTAATCCCAGCTACTTGGGAGGCTGAGACAGAAGAATCGCTAGAGCCCAGGAAGTGGAGGTTGCAGTGAACAGAGATTGCACCACTGTACTCCCTCCTGGAAGACTGAGTGAGACTCTGTCTCAAAAAAAAAAAAAAGGGTCTATAATGTAAGGATCTTTCAGAGCTAGGATTGTGGTTTCAGCCCAGGTTTCTTTAGAGAAAGGAAAAGGGAACTCACATTCTCCCAAAGCCCACTCTGTGTGGGGTGCTCCATGGGGTTCTATCATCACACCCATAAATTTTGTTCCTGGACTGTGTGGAGGGAAAATAGGGGGTTGGATTAGTACACAGGCTTTGTCTAGATAGTCTGAGTTTCTCCTACACAGTATGTTACACAAATGCGGCAGGACTGATGAGAGAGGAAGAATCCAAAATACATCAGAAATATGGGAAAGTCACTCTGGGAAAGCATGGGAAGAGCCAGGGGCTTGATTAGCAATGACAGGGAATGGTTGGGGCATTCAGGGTGCTGATTATGTGGCTGAGGGAGGCCAGGTGTCTATGAGAGGAGACCAGTTTCCCCTTCAAGTCTGGCAAAAGAGTGCTGAGGACCAACCAGGACAAGGCCTGGCTTCAGACCTGGTTGCAGACAGACCAAGTCTAGATCTAGAGGTGGAATCTGAAGTTCAAGGGATTGGGTTAACTCAAGTCTTGGAAATGAGATAAAAGGAGTTAAGGAGTGATCATTTAATGTATTTAGCACCTGACAGGCTGAACAATGAAGTCTGAACTTGAAATCAGCTTAAAGTTGAATGGCCTATTCCTTAAGGTGCACTTGCACCAAGAGGATCATTAACTGGACTAAGCATGCTAGACCCAAATCTGCCACTCAGGCCAGCTCAACCCATTCTGCTGTTTCCCTACCTCTAAGCCAGAATTAGACCTGAAGCTGCTCTGTACAATTCTAAGAATAGTCTTCAGTGGAGAAATCTATTACTCACCTTGATGCTGGCCACAAAAAACTTATCCAAGACAGATTCTAGCTAAATAAACCTTTCACATGGAAGCTATCTGTTTGTCAGAAGCCCATACAGCTGTGGACATGGAAATGTCTTCTAAGAACCTTCAACGATACTTTGTAATCATTCCCCTAGGTAAACAGCCCACAATTAATGGAGTTAGACATCTTGCAAGTTTATTCTATTGAGAGGCAGTAGCTTTGGCCTAGCTCTGCCACTAGTTATACAACCTGAGGTAGAGTCACTTAACTTCTTTGTGCTTCAAATTCCTTGTCTAGAAAATGCAGGGTTTAAACTAGTTTAGTACTTGAAGCTCCAACACAGCAAAATGAGAAAACTGCCTAATAATAAAAGTACCCCATAAAGAAGAGGGGAGTGGAAAGAAAGCTGGGCACTGTTGGTGGATCAAGACCAACGGATTGGGAGGAAAGCTATGTCCCTGATGCTGGATCTAAGAGACCACACAAAACTCACACACCAGTCCAAAAGGATGTGGATCTTACCCCAAAGCTAGAACTCACTTTTCCTTACAAACAAACATTAGTCAACAGCAGCAGCTAATGTCAACATTAGTTATGGTTATATAATATGCAAGCACTGAGTTTTAGAATTACACTGGACTTTTATCCCAGAAAAAGACCCAAGATAGGGAGACAGAGTCTACAGCACAACCTCTTCTGTCTTCATGGTAATTGGTACCACAATTACAGCATTTTGTTATGACTTGCATGTCATCTTTACCACTGGACTTGAGATTCTCTAGGTCTTTTCTTGTTCATTTTTCCTTTTGTAGCTACGCATTTGGCACATGATAAACCCACGGGAGACTGGGTTTCTTCATTCATTCAACAAACACACATTATCCTTTATTGGCTTCTACAGGGGGTAGAGATAAGGATTATATGAGGGGAGGAAATGACAATAGCAAACTTCTGTGATGTGTATTTTTTTCTTCATTACAAAAAGAGATAAATTCACTACAGAAAATTTAGGAAATGCAAAGAAAAACATTCACCTGAAATACATCTAGGCAGAGGAATGTAAGAGTCTTACAGGCATCCACAGTATGTGAGGCACGTTTGCTGACTTAACATACTTTTCGCCACTGAGATCCATTTAAAAAATTACTGGAAAATAATATTCCCCTGTTTTTCTATTTATTCATTCCTGATAAAAACAAAAGAGATAGTGCACAGGGCTTAGCAAGATTTTATTTTCTTCTGCTTTCGTTCAGTTCCCCAGAGGGGCAAATAAATAATTTATGAGGTTCACACCTTATGAACCCTAGACTTTAACTACAGAATTAGAAGAGCTGCCTGGAATTCTAAACTGGACCTTAGAAATACCTAGGTCCAGACCAAGCATACTTGATGGAAGAGAAAATTACAGCTGTTGATCAAGTTCCTTGTACAAATTTAATTGCAGGAGGCAGAACTGGGCCTGATTCTAAATTCATTGTTCTAAATTCTAAATTCATTGTTCCTTACTAAGATTCTAAATTCAGATTGTAAACTCATTGCTCCATACTAAGAATCAGCTACCTAACTATAACCAATCCCAAAATTCTGTCACAGTTAACTTTGTGGTTTCCGATGATTCCAGAATTAAAAGTAGATGATCACATCTAGGATATTTACCTGGATGAGAATTCTCAGGTGGTAGGTTAAATAAATCACCAGCAGGGCAGCCAAAGTTACTAAACACTTGAAAGTTCTTTCTGGCTCTGCCACAAACATTTTAGCTCTATCAGAAATTTAAAAAATAGGCCAGTGAATGTGAGCCAGGGCTCACTGGTTAATAGATGGGAAACTATCAGATAAAGCATACAGACCACTGACTTGGGGCCCAACTTCCCGCCCATGGCTCACCTGCATTCTGCATAGGGGAGGCATGTGTGGAGAGCACCCAACTTGTTTCGAGTATCTCCTCCTCTCAGGTATCCCCAAGAGAGAGCCTAATACAGCTTGCTGGGAGAGGGGAGAGAAGTGGGGATCCAAAGCACCTCACCAAGAAAGAAGCTTGCTGTATCTGGCAGCTGAGGGCTTTACAGGGGAGTCTCATAGGTGCACAGTTACCCTTCCCAACTGAACAATGCACTCAGCAAGAGACTGAGAACATGTAGAGAGTAGAGGCCCTTCCTCTGAGGAACACATACCCTGGAGTTGGCTGAGATTTGGGGACCCCTGTCCACGCACCTTGCCACCCCTGACGTGCCTCAAGCATTTAAAGTTGCAGCACATACTCATTTGTCAACATGGTTCCTAAATGCCAGCCAATGACTTCATCTGGCACTCCATCACAGGAACATTAACCCTTCCCAGCACTGGAGGAAGAGGCGAAGGCTTGTATGCTGGTCTCAGGTAGCTGTGACCACATGTGATTTCCACTGTGTGTATAACCCTATTCAGAAGGGACAGAGATCTGTAGGAGAGATAACAAGTCCCTGATCGAATCTCAACTGACCAGCACTCATCCTCAGAACAGTACTCACTATAGTCCTAATTCAAGGAAGAAAGGGGCCAAAGGAGGAGGGCTTATCCATTCTCTTCATTGAGCTGCCATTAAAAGGACAGTTCTCAAGTTTCATTAAAGTAAGTGTCAGCTGGCTAAGAAGAAACAGTAAGGGGAATGGACAACCAATGTGGGCTCTACTTATTCTGTAGCTAAAAACCTAATAGTAATGCACAAACTGGAATAAAATAGAAGAGGTACATTTGTGGCAGAGCCGAGAATAGATCCCAAGTGTCCTTGAATTTCATCTTTCAGAACACTTTTAAACAAGGTTCACTCTCACAGGTTCTTTGTTTCAAGTTTCCCCAAAGATCTTCTCTGCCTCTTTCTCCACTCAAGATGGAGAAAAGAGTTCCATGGATTTCATTTGTTTGTTTCCCATGAGCCCTGGAGGAATTGCCCCCGATGCTAAGAATGTGCCGAGTGTGAAGAGCAAGTCTTAACATTTTGAACATTCCAAAGCTACTAGGGTGGGACCAGTTCAGCTCAGAGAGATTTTGCTACCACTCAGGACGAGCAGGAAATAAACACAAACATACAGACGATATGGTGCACAGAATGCCAACAGGTAAGCAAGAGTGCACTGAGAGACTGAGGTGGGAGAGGAGGCCATGCCTTTGCTCCCTATCCTCCCACTGCACCTCCTCCAGAGACAGAAGACAGAACCCCATTGTGCTGTGGGACATAGGCACCTGCCTTCCCTGTTCCCTACAGTTAAACTTTAGAGGCTGTCAGCTCAGTTTATATTTCAGGGTGAAGAAGGGGAAAAGACCACGGGCTCCAGGAGTCAACCACGTATTTATAATCTGTTGTTGAGGAAAACATCATGGGAAGAATAGGGCATGCATTCCATGGGCTGGTTACATGGGTCCGTTTCAGAGCAGATTCTGGACTGTTTAAATGTGGATAAGCAGTGGTCAGAAGCTTACAAAACAGATTAACTGGGGCATAATAAAGCCATTAATTTATCTGTACAATGTAAAAATAGATGCATTTTTCTTTTTAATTTTATTAACTGTTCTGTATAGGTATCACATTGATTTGATTCATAAATCAAAATACAAAGGCGTACTCCCACCATCCCATCTGCCCCATTCCTTCTCCTACCACGCATGCCAGTGGTACCCACTTTGCTTTGTGTATCCTTCTAGGGTTTATGCAAATATAAACATGTATTCTCTCACAACCTCATCTCACAAAAAAGGGGTAGCAAGAATGTTACTCACATGTTTGAGACCTTACTGTTTATCTCTTCCCAGTCTTTCCACATCAAAAAAAAACCTAATCCATTTTCTTTTTATATCTGCACCATATTCCACTATAAGGATGTACCATGACAATTATTTAACTAGGTCATTATTAATGAACATTTAGTGTTTTCCAAACTTTTTGCTGTTAAAATAATCCTGTGATAAATAACCTTATACATTAGAGTTGCCTTTACATATTAAGATGTTTGTTTACTGTTCTGTAACCATCTGACCATGATACAGAGAAAGAAGAAAATCTTGCAACTGCAAACCCATCTGAAATCAAGACAAAGCCCTTCTAAAGAAGAGAAAAGCTACAGAAAAACAAAACAAAATTTAGATTTGTTGGGTTAATGAATGACGCATATGTGGTAGCATTGGATTGGTATTTGTGGAAGGAGTGATACAGTTTGATTATTTAGGCTGCCCATTCTCCATCCTTATCTTCCTCTTGCCGACCCCCTCAAAGCCTCATCACCCATTCAAGCTGTAGCGTCTGACTCTAAGAAATTCTAACAGCATTTGATCTCATAGAGGGGGAACACTGTGGCAAAGCATTGACTGATGAGGTGGCAGGTGTTACCTCAGAGGGCAGAAAGCCACCCCCTCCTTTCCTGGTCATCGTCTGACCTGAACCCAGATGCCCAGCTGGAGGTAAGGCTGCACAGAGCCATCTGCACACCAAGGAAAGCAGGGCTGTGTGGGTGTTGGCTGGTCCTTCCATCAGAACACAAGTCCTGGGCAACTCCCTAGGTAACTGTCAAAGCAGCAGTCCTCAGTAGAGACCAGAGAGGAACCCAGGTCTGGAACCCAGGAGGCAGTCCCAGCACTTCTCAGACACAGTCTCTAGCAAAGGGGCAGGAAATTCTGTCCACGGAGCTGACTCATACTGTCTTTCCACACGCATCCTGAAGGTTCTATTCTAAGTTTACCAAAGGGCAGATGCCTTTAGGCAGAAGCAGAGCACAGAAGTGGTTGTGGCTGGGGCTTCAATTAGTATTTCCTCTGTAACATGTCAAGATCCCACCAGAAGGGCTAAGGAAGGAAGGAGGAGAAAGCCCATCCAGTAAACATCAGCTGAGCCAAATTCCATTTACACTTCTTTTCAGAAGTGCATATGCATCATTACCTGTGTGTGTACACAATGACAGTTTAATTACCCTGGGGTTAAAGTCAAACTACTAAAAATGAGTAACACTTGTTTGGGCTTTAATTGGAAAAAACCCAATGTATAAAGGTATTTTTCAGACAAATTGGAGAAAATAGAACATGAATTTGGTATTAGATGAGATTAAAGAATTACTGTTAATTTTCTTAGGTGCGATCATGGTATTGTGGTTCTTGTTTTAAAGTCCTTATCTCTCGGAAATACATACTGAAGTATTTATAGATGAAATTATATGCCAGGGATTTGCTTTAAAATACTGCAGTCCACCCTCTCCATACGAGAAAAAGTGTGTGTGGTGGGGCGGAGGAGACATGAATGACAGCTGGGTGATGAGTACATGGGGTGTGGGCATATACTATTCTATCTTTATGAATGTTTCATAGTAAAAAGGAAAAAGGGCTGTTATAATGGCTATATGCCACTGAGACCTCACTAGTGACCAGAACAGGCAGTGTGGTCCCACAGGGGTGACACTTCTGTCCTGTATGATCCTCAGATGATAGAGTTGGTGACCGCACAAAAGTGAACCCAGTAAGTAACTGCACTCGATTTTACATTCCATCAGCTAACACACTGGTTCTCAAATGTGGCTGCACGCTGGAATCACCTGGGAGGTTTATTTTTGTTGTTTTAATTGGTGCCTAATTTAATTGTTTGGGGTACAGCCTGAATTTCTGGATTTTAAAAAGTTCCCCAGTAATTCTAATGTACAGTGAAGTTTCAGAATTAGTACTCTGAGAACCTAACATACTAGTTCAGGAAGATAGCAAGGGTAAGTGAGTGAGAAAGGACAGGAACAGCTGGATACTCTCTGCTCGGGCCTTTCCTGGGACCCCCCTGGCCTGATTTTCTGTCTCTCTAGGGCCTCCAAGTCTGGCGTCCAGGCTGAGCATCCCTAAATTACCGGTGCAATCAAAGATGACACGAGAGCTATAGTAAAAACTAGGGACTTGGCAAACAGGTTAAAACCAGAAGCTGGACCTACTTTAAAGCCAGATGAGAAGTGACTCGTTATCAGTATCAGGATTGCAGGCCGGGCACGGTGGCTCAAGCCTGTAATCCCAGCACTTTGGGAGGCCGAGACGGGCGGATCACGAGGTCAGGAGATCGAGACCATCCTGGCTAACACGGTGAAACGCCGTCTCTACTAAAAAATACAAAAAAAACTAGCCGGGCGAGGTGGCGGGCGCCTGTAGTCCCAGCTACTGGGGAGGCTGAGGCAGGAGAATGGCGTAAACCCGGGAGGCGGAGCTTGCAGTGAGCTGAGATGCGGCCACTGCACTCCAGCCTGGGCGACAGAGCGAGACTCCATCTCAAAAAAAAAAAAAAAAAAATCAGGATTGCAGTGGATACCAAGTGTTCCACTGACTGCTCCCCCTCACCCACCTCAGCATTAAGTGCTAATGTGCATCTTGCTGAGAGCAGCTTATGTTAGCTACAGAAAAACTCCTGTTTTAAGAGGCCGAGGGGTCTTAAGCAGTGAAATTTGTCATAGCTGCTGAGTACTGGGGCCCTAACAGCTGGTCTTATTCAAGCAAAGAGGAAGTAGAATTCTCTTAGGACTGCAAGCCTCTCCTTACAAAGAGACTGGGGCTATTTTCCTGTGGCAGGTGGCATACTCTGATGAGCAACGATGAGCCTCTGCCTACTTTCTTGTTGCAAAAAGATAGATTCTGGTGTCATTCTCAGAGCCTGGGAGAGGTGGAACACTTGCATCTGTTGAGGCCCCTCATCTATGTAACTCCTATGACCCTCCCTCCTATGACAACCCTGAAGTATAATCATGTTTCCATTTTACAGATGAGCGTAATGAGGCTCATGAAACCTTAGTTACTATGCTTGAGTCAACACCACAACAGAGAGCAGGGCTGGAATCTGACCCAGCCGAACTCTAAGGCACTACACTTTTTCCATAGCAATGTCCTCTAAGAGATACTTTAGGTTAGAATGAACATGGCACCTCTTATTTCCACCTGTAGGAAATAATACAAAGGTTGCTTGGTCACACATCCTCCTAGTGAACCTATTAGTCATCATGAGCCTTGAACTTTGCTTTATCATGTTCCATGGGGACATGCATTCTTCCTCCATCCACCCCAACTGGGTGTTGCTTTCCAGCTACCCTGGCTGCTCTGTCCATGGCACTGTACAAGGAGGCTGAGTGCTTCTTACACACCCAACTCTAAAGTCCTTGCTGAGGCAAGGACTCAATACCAACCTCAGGGTCCTTCCCTTGACCTGCACTCACATATCCAGGTTTGAATTCTGTATATAAGGTATAAAGAGACCTAGTGAGCAAGTCAACCTAGGTCAAAAGTCAGGTTTTGGACTCTACTCCTTGGATGCAGAGAACCTTCTCGGTTACTGACCCCATTCGTAGCTATGCCAGCCCCAACGACAAGGTCAACTCAGATGCCAGTGTCACTTAATACTGTAGGTGTAAATAAGATACATTTTTACTCTCCAGACTCAACCTTGTAGATCTTAGTCAAGGCTGCATACTCATCCCCAAACCCCTGTCATTAAAGCTTTTGCCCCAGGAGACTCTACTGGTGTTCCAGAGACAGTATCAGAAGTCAAAAGCTACCTGGAACCTTTCTTCTGGAACTGCCTTCAAGGCTAGTCAATCATGAATGAGCCAGCCATTAAAAAAAAAATTTCATCCTTACTATTAATTAAGCACCATTTTTTAAACTTTAGTGGATCAAAGCTTGTTCTGGACTTATTTACCAAACTTAGCTCTAATAAACTTAAAAATCTACCTTTACAAGATAAATACTTACTAGTGCCAAGTATGGCCCCCACTTTCTCTTTTTTTTCTTCTGAAAAGAGTTCCACAAAGGCTTCTGAAAATGTTTCCAGCAAACGGCTGTGAGATCAAGCTGAGAGAGGAGTCTCCTGAGGTGAGGTCATGGCTTTGAAAGATACAACATTCAAATACAAACGTATGTGTTCAGATGCAAAGGTACATGCTCTGATGTATGTGCCTTAAAACAACAAAAAATTCAAGCCACATGATTATATCTTCTATTTTATATAGGATTATGCTCCATCAAAGAGCATTAAATGGCTTTAATGATATTAATGACATTGACGTGCCAAGTATACTTCGCCTTTATGTGTCCTCTTTAATTCTCATTGCAGTTCTCTGAGGTAGGCGCTCTTAGGATCTCCATTTTAGAGCTGGGGAAACTGTTGCCCAGAGAAGGAGTAGCCCAACCTATGAAGCCATTGAGAGGTCAAACCAAATAGGCAGCCTGATACCAGACAGACACGGCTCTTTCTTACCCCTTTGCTCATTTCTAGACCTCACCAAGTTAGTCCAGCAAAGCTCAGAGGCGCGGTGCTGCTTAACTCTTAGCTCAGCTGGTTTGGCAGCCCAGAATTTAACCCTCCTTTGGTGCTGTGTCCCAGCCTGCACCAGCAGATGTCTTGATAATAAACAAATGCTCATACAGAATGGAACGGTAACATACATGGGCTGGTACAGGCAGTGCAGAATGACACCTTAACAGTTAAACACTCGGCGGCTCTAAAGCAGCATGGCCCAAGTTGTGTTCCCTGCCCACCAATTTCTAGCTTGGTCAACTTATTTCATCTTTCTAACCTGCAGTTTCTCTATCTGCAAAACAGGAAAGCAAGAGTATCTCCTCTGGGGCATCTTGGGGTTTGTCATGCCAGTTAGCTGCACATGGCAAAAAGCACTTTGCATAGTACCTTCATACAGCAAGCACTTAATACATGTTGACACGTATGGCAATTATTCCAGCAAAGGTTCAGTAGATGACAGACAGCAGGGTGGGCAAAATGTGGTAAAAGCAGGGAGGTGCCTCGGTGCAGGGCCGCTCCACTGGCTGATGACAGAAGCCCTCAGCCCGGGTGCCTGAGCAGAGATCTCACTGTGTAATATCCTCTAGCAAATGGGAACTGTGCAATTCAACAGGTTCTGCCTGGACCTCTGAAGTCAACATGAGAGTCCTCCTTGCAACAGGGAATTACTTGGGGGCTTTCAGACACCAGTGGAATTCCCCCCACCACACACACCTTTTTCCTAAAATGCCAGCTTGACATTAGGAGGTCGGTTGTGGGTCTGCACTTCTGTACTTCTCAAAGCCCGAGTTTCCTTGGTTTCACATCCACCTTGTGTTTTCCCAATATATGTCTGCGCTTGAGTAACCACTCCAAAGGGAGAAGGGAGGGGGAACTGGTCTAAAAGGGTGGCTTCCCAGTCTTTGCTGGGTGGTTTCTGAGATGGTCCTGCAGAGGAAGGGTTAAAAGGCAGCTACTGGAGCAGCCTGACCTGTGGGCAAAAGAACAATTTAAACAAGAAAATAAAATAAAACAATAGCCCCTCTGGACACCATCACCCCCACAGGTCCCATGTGGGACAGAAGGGAAGAGTTCTGCATTTAAAAAAAGATTTCCAGGAAGAAGGCTGGTCCAGGAAGAAGGCTAAGAAGAAGAGGAAGAAAAAAAAAAGCCAGGAGGGGTGCTTTGGAAACGATTTTTAGAAATTCTTACTGCTGCTTATTAAATTATTAACTTTTTGCCTGGAAGCAGGTTGTCCCCACCCATCGCCCTAGGCAGTCCACAGTTAAGGCGGGGTCACCCCCTCAGCCAGGCCACTAAGGAGAGGAACCTCTGGGAATGTACTGGTTTCAAAGCCACAACTGGCAGCTGAACTCACAGCACAGACTAGCGGCACTGCCTACAGAAATGGAACTTGAGTCACGTACAAAATTTAAAATTTTCTACTAGTTACATTTAAAGAGTAATTAAAAAGCGGGTGTCATTAATTATAACATAGTTGACACAACCAAGATATCTAAAATATTTTTGTTTCCACAGTAACCAAAATAAAATAATCATTAATGAGATACTTTACATTCTTTTTTTTTTTTTTTTTTTGTAATAAGGCTTCAAACCCAATGTGTATTTTGCACTTTTGGCCCATGTCAGCTCGTACTAGCCTCGTTTCGAGGTTCAACAGCCCAGGTGGCGAGGACTACATACTTGACAGTATGGGTCTAGAAGCCACGGTGTGGTGCAGTAATTCTCAGTGGAGTCACCTGGATCTCCAAGGTGGAGGGGTGCTGCCTTGCGGTGGTGTGTTTGAAAAATGTGGCATCCCAGCCCCACCTCGGAAGGCCTTAGTAAAAGGCAGCTGGCCTTCCTCCAAGTTCCGCTGCGGCACAAGCCGCCACCCACGCAGCCCGGTCACCACCGCCTCTCTGCAAGAGTCATACAAGAAGGCTTACGTTTTAAAAATACACCAGCATGCTAGCTTGGGGTTTGTAAGCACAAAAAGTAGGAGAGCAAGGAAGGGCTCCAGAGGCAGGTGGACCGGGCCTAAGAGTAAAGCGCCCACGCCTGCTTAACTATCCTTGTCTATCAGGTCTGAACTCGGCCCAAGCTTCAACAGAGGTTTTCCCTCTTTCTCTGTGCTGTCATGAGCACCAAGTTCACTCTCGTTCCCTTGTCTATAAGGGCAGGGGCCCTGTTTCTAGTTGCAAGATGCTGTAAGAACAAGTGATGGTCCAATGAGGGGTATTTTGATGGTCCAATGAGCTCTTCAAAGGAGCAGAATTTCTTTAGCTAATATCCCCTGTGGTATTCAACAGGGAATTTAAAATATCCTCAAATAGGGCCCACTATAGCTAATACTTTATATCCTTAGGATTCTGGCCAGAAAGAAGCTACCTTTCACCTGGAGGAGGGAGGCTGAGTGTCCATCAAAACCCACCAAAGGCCGCTCTCCACCGATAGTGGGTTCCCTATGTTCTGGGATAAGGCGTTCTGGTTTAGCCTTACTTGCTGTGGTGCCTAATCGAAATCTCTCTAAGGAGGAGTCTGACACACCAGTATGGAAAAGTTCTCTTATCATTTGGAGAATATAATTTAGGGCTGGGTAGATAAACATGTACAGGAAATACTTCTATAGAGGTCTTGATCCTCTGAAGATTAATAACCCATGGAACTGGAGCCCAGCCTCAAACTCAGAGGAAATAGGCAAGTTATAAAAACAGGAAGAACGGGAAGTTTATTTTTGGATGAATATTTGTTCTAGTGAAGCTCTCGATACTGACAAAAACCTTGATCTGCAGGTCATTTGCTGCAGCTGAGCAGCTGCAGTGCATGTTTCTACAAGCTGTCCCACCAGAGATTTCCGGGTCTTTCTGGAAAGAGCCTCGCCCCACTCCTGCAAAACATCTGCCTCGCTGCCACTGGCTGAGAGACTTCTTTCTCCTGCATTCTTGATGTGTGGGATCTGTAGCTCAGCTAGAAGCCTCAGTCACTTGCAACGGTCCTCTCGGCCTCCTTCCCAGTGCCCAGAGCCGGCCTATCTCCACCAGGTGTGTGAGCTGTAGCTGTCGGAGTCTGTCCCAGCATGGTGTTATCAGCCTCCCTCGGTGGACTGCCGGCCTCCCTGGTCTCACAGCCTCCAGTGCCCCTTCTCCTGACCCTGTCAGCATACTTTCCATGGCTCCCTACTGCTAATGGAATAAAGTCAGATGTTCCCAAGCTTGACGGGCAAAGCTCTTCACAATCCAGCCAAATCTACTTTTACAGTCCCATCTCCGTAGGCAGGACCAGCTGCATGATTTGCAGGGCCTGGTGCAAAATGAAAATAATTTGTGGAGCCATCCTTAGCTCAAAACTTAGTAAGAATTTCAAGACAGTAACAGCAGAGAATTAAACCAAGTGTGGGGCCCTTCTGAGAGCAAGCCTGGTGTGGTAGCATAGGCTGCAGGCCCATGTGGCCGGCCCCTTCCCCACACCTCCCTTAGACCGACCCCAGAAGGCAGATGCTACCCCCATGGAGAAAAGCCCTCCTTACCTCTTCCTCACTGCAGTGAAACTCATCCTTTCCCTCAAGGAAGACTTCAAGACAAGAAAATCGGTTTCCACCCTGGCGGGTCCCCATTCAGACGCACTCTCTGGCCCTGATTTACAGTATGCCTACTCATTTGCCTGTCTCTCCTGCACACCTCCATTCACCAGGAGTTCCAGGCTCCTGTTCATTGCCTCTTCATTTCTGTGCCCTCCTCTCCACCTGTTCAGAACAAAACTGGACACACAATAGGTCTGCTATAAATTTCTATGGCATGTTCACTAGAAATTTTGCTTTCCACTTCTTTTTTTTTTTTTTTTTTTTTGAGATGGACTCTCACTCTGTCGCCCAGGCTGGAGTACAGTGGCACCATCTTGGCTCACTGCAACCTTCGCCTCCTGGGTTCAAGCGATTCTCCTGTCTCAGCCTCCCAAGTAGCTGGGATTACAGGCGCACCACCACACCTGGCTAATTTTTGCGTTTTTAGTAGAGACAGGGTTTCACCATGTTTGCCAGGCTGGTCTCAAACTCCTGACCTCAGGTGATCCGCCTGCCTCGGCCTCCCAAAATGCTGGGATTACAGGCATGAGCCACCGCGCCCGGCCTGCTTTCCACTTCTAATGAATACTTACAAAGCCTCTTATGACTTTGCTGACTGATTAAAGGAAAAATTAAAAATTTCCTAAGATTTTCCCTTTACATAAGAGGAGATGCCCACGCCCTCTGGGGAGCTGGAGGGCGTCTGAACAGGAACTTCCATTAACCGCCACTGTGAACCGGGCTACCCAGATACAAAGGCTGCCCATGTTGTCTTTGGCAGTTGCTTCACAGGTAACCACGCCAGTGCAGCGGTGGAGGGGCGGCGTGGCAGAGGGATGGGAGTTAGGAGAGTCAGCATGACCCTCGTTCACCTTCCTGGTCTGATACAGTGGTGGGGAGAAACCAGAGAGGAAGAAGGTCATCTCATGTTTGATCCCCTACCCAGTGGCACCAAGAAGTAGAAGTAGAAGGAGAAGGGCAAGAACCTGGGGTTTTCGTATCTAGAAACTTTAAATGAGCTCTCGTTTCCTTGGAAATCATGACCTTTTCAGGGAAAATGCTTGTGGGCTCTTAAGTTCCTTTAGAGCAAAGTGGTAGAAGAGACAGACGATGATCACCACTCCCCCTAATAAATGTAGACCTGCTTTAGTGTTTTTCAAGAGGAAGAAAAACACTGGACATCCCAAATAGCTTCCTAAAAATGTTCAGGTAAAGTTGATTTTTCCAGCAATTGTTAACTGATCATGCCCATGGGAGATGGTGAGGCAGAGAGGGGGGATGATATTGTATCAGAAAGCACAGGCCCGGCTGTAATCCCAGCACTTTGGGAAGCGGGGGCAGGAGGATCGCCTGAGGTCAGAAGTTTGAGACCAGCCTGGCCAACAGGGTGAAACCTCGTCTCTACTAAAAACACAAAAATTAGCCGGGCATGGTGGCAGGTGCCTATAATCCCGGTTACTCGGGAGGCTGAGGCAGGAGAATCGCTCAAACTGGGGAGATAGAGGTTGCAGTGAGCCGAGATTGCACCATTGCACTCCAGCCTGGGCGACAAGAGTGAGATTCTGTCTCAAAAGAGAAAAAAAAAAAAGCACAGGCCTTCACTTCATGTGCCCTCTGGTATCAGAAGGTCTTCACCAGATTTAATCAAGGGACCTTCTTACTCCTACAGGGCATTCAGCAACCACAATAGTAGCAGCAGCAGCTAACAATTATGGAGACAAGTATTCACTAGGTAAGGGCCAGGTCATGTCCTCTCTGTCGTACCTCTCATGGCATTGGTATCATCTGTACTCTTTTTGTTTACATGCTTCTATGCATATTGTGTATCTCCCTCTTAAGAATGTAAGGTCACTTCTGATTATGCAAGACCCAGAACAGTGCTGTGAACATAGTAAGCTAGTAATGCAATCATGAATTTGTCAAATATATATCATCTTCATCCTTACATTTTTATAGAGGAAGAGAGATCAAGTAAAGCTCGGACTAACTATATAAGGAAGGAAATTTCAGGTTTGGGCTCTTCAGCTGTCATTCTGTATATTCAGAGCACTCCGTTGTTTCAGAGGTCTTGGACATAAAGGCATCTTTTAAAAATAATGTCTGTAATCCCAGCACTTTGGGAGGCCGAGATGGGCGGATCACGAGGTCAGGAGATTGAGACCATCCTGGCTAACACGGTGAAACCCCGTCTCTATTAAGAAATACAAAAAACTAGCCAGGCGAGGTGGCGGGCGCCTGTAGTCCCAGCTACTCGGGAGGCTGAGGCCGGAGAATGGCGTGAACCCGGGAGGCGGAGCTTGCAGTGAGCTGAGATCCGGCCACTGCACTCCAGCCTGGGTGACAGAGCGAGACTCCGTCTCAAAAAAAAAAAAAAAAAAAAAAAATTAATGTCTACTTTAGAGACCCAGCTTTCCCGCCACACTTCACCCAGAACTCACATGGATGACCAGCTTTCTACATATGGCTAAGAGCTATGTTTTTGTTTTTGTTTTTTAAGTTGAAGCTGGTTTTAATGTTATAGAAAAACACTTCAACTGTATCCAGTGAATACCCTAAGCACCTAAAACCCCAAAGGGGCAGCCGGTGGGGCTCTCGAAGTGTTGACGGAGTGAGTTTAAGGCACTATCTAAATGCCTTGCACGGTGTGGGCTGTGTGGGAGGTGCGCAGTGAGTGCTGGCTCCCTCTGTTGGGGTCACAGAACACCAGGGGCGGGAATTCTACATGGCTGACTGGAACAATCTCCTCAGCCACCTCTGCCTTAGTCTGTACTGCCGCTCTCGCACTTTCTCTTTAATGAATACAGTCACTGCTCTACAGCGATGCCCACCACACAAGGAATCCCATTCACAGAGGTGTCGTTTCCATAGCTGTTTTACAGTCATTTGTAACATGGATCAGCTGGTTTTCACAGAAAATAATGGTAAGCACACCTAGGTCTCAGTTTATTTAGCAGAGAGCAACAGCTAAATATATCCAATTCTGATACTAATAAATGAAAAATCATAGCAAAATAGTCAAAACATCTGTAAACACTTCTCAATTATTTCGGCAGTAACGAGGGCCTACACTGGAAAGGTTAGGTATTTGTGTGCATACTAACTCCAGCGCGAAGATACTATAGAGTTTGGTTAAAACAAATTTAAAAATTTAAATATACAAATGCATTTCCAATTTAGATCTAAAGACTATGAAACTAAAAATGCCAATTTACCATAAACATATAATATATATACATGTATATGAAAGGAAATGTATACACACTGAACTCCCAGGGAGAGCAAATTCTTTTTCTTTCTTTTTTTTTTTTTTTTGAGTTTTGCTGTGTTGCCCAGGCTGGGGAGCAGTAGCATGATCTTGGTTCCTGCAACCTCCTCCCACGTTAAAGTGATTCTCCTGCCTCAGCCTCTTGAGTGGCTGGGATTACAGATGTGCACCACCATGTCCGGCTAATTTTTGTATTTTCAGTAGAGATGGATTTTCACCATGCTGGCCAGGCTGGTCTCGAACTCCTGACCTCAAGTGATCCGCCTGCCTCGGCCTCCCAAAGTGCTGGGATTACAGGCGTGAGCCACCACGCACAGCGGAGAACGAATTTCTAAAAGCCACCACGATGCAGTCATGCAGCTCGCGTCTTCAGCTTCAGTACATCACACAGCCACACAAAGAGCTGGGCCAGCACCTCACCCACACGCTAGGTTCAGTCTCTTATTTTAATACAGTGTGTATGGGGAAAAGAAAGTTCAACCTGAGTGAATCCAGTGCTTATGAAACTGAATATGAGCCCTCAAGGTAAAGATCGCATGTCTCCTATTAGGGGCCGGGCCAAAGACATTATCAGTGCCCTACAAATGACAGTGAGGTCATGCCAGCCCTGGGCGGCATGTAGGCAGGGCCGCCCTGCCTGCCCAGTGCCTGGCTCCCAGCTACAGTACCTGCTCCTACTTGATCCTGGGCCTTGAAAAATTAGCCAAGGCCCATGGGTTTATGGCTCCATTTTCAGTGACTTCTTAAGCCCATAAGAGTATGGTAAGTACAGTGAGGGTGGCTGGGAGATGTCCTGGTCTCCTACTGCAGGGTTCATCCTGTGCTCTTAGGGGCTGTTATCAATGGGGCAGGAAGTCCCTCAGTCCCCTCCAATGATTCTTCCAGGGCAGACAAAGGACCAAAAGCAGGAAGGGGGTAGTGAAAAGCAATTTTTCCCCAAAACACACGCGCGCACACACACACACACACACCCCAACTAAAAACATTACTGTTGTGTTCACGGATGTTTCCTAGGTACCCAAAGCAAAACCCAAACCCTGAGCATGTGGTTTCATATTATAAAGGCCCTATTCTTTAATTAAAATGGTCTTTCTCCATCTCACTGTAGCCCATCCCCTCCTTGGCTCAGGGGTAAATTGCTCTCCCGGGCAGCCACACAAGCCACCAATTCAGCCAGTATCCACAGGGAAAGCTGGCGAGTCACTGAGATTCGAAAGGTTCAACAGGTGGGGGTCAGGGGAGAGACCCTGTATTGGGAGGGGCAGGCATCAGGCTGCAGGACTCCTGCCTGTCCCCATGCTCTGGCCTCTCAGACCCCAGCCCTCTTTCCTCTGAAGGATGAAAGGCCCTTCCCTTCACAGCTCTGTGCTAGTGTAAGGAATCCATCTGGCTAGCCCAGAGAGTTCAATTCTCCCTTGTTCTCACCCCAAAACCCCAAGAGATGCCTCATTTCCTCTTCCAGAGAGAGCAATACAAAGATATGCTCGCCTTTTTTTTTTTTTTTTTTTTTTTTAAGGGAACATCTTGTCTTGGGGAAGCACAATCTTTCCTTTGAACATGAAACATTCTAAAGACACCCTACTTTTACGGAGGAGAAAGAGTTAATTTTTCTACATTACTTTTCCTCTTACCCCTGAAGCGTGTGTTGGGGGAGGAAAGAGGGTGACACCTACTTTTGAGAAACATAATAGATTCTGCGAAACATAACACACACAGTCCAAATTTAAACTTCGTTTTAGCTTAAGCATCCCAGTCCCCACAAGGAAGTATCCCAAACTTTGTTGTGTTATTTGTTAATTAACAGATTTCTAAGATTTAAAAGCAAAAACATCACCCTTATCTAAAAAGAAATGTAGATGTGGTGCTTCCACCTCATGAGTGAGGAACGCTGGTGCCCTCTCATTGTTCAATTCATGTGACAAAACAAACAATTAACCAGAATTTCTGGCATCGTTCTCAGAATTTCTGACAAGTTCAGACAATAACTAAAGGTGTGTCTTTTTGATACAGAAATGGAGTTGCTCTAACTTGAATGATGGTTAGGAAGATCTGTGCCATACACAGACTTTGAAGGAGTGAGAAATTTTGCAGGAGTAAAACGACATTATTTTAAAAAAATTGAAATGCATTTTTAAAAAATGGAAAGTAAAGCAAGTTTGCCGAAGACGTGTTTAAAACAGGTAAGCAGGCCAGACGCGGTGTCTCATGCCTGTAATCCCAGCACTCTGGGAGGCCGAGGTGGGTGGATCACGAGGTCAGGAGTTCAAGACCAGCCTGGCCAACATGGTGAAACCCCATCTCTACTAAAAATACAAACATTAGCCAGGCATGGTGGCGCGTGCCTGTAATCCCAGCTACTTGGGAGACTGAGGCAGGAGAATCGCTTGAACCCAGGAGGCGGAGGTTGCAGTGAGCCAAGACACCACCACTGCACTCCAGCCTGGCAACAGAGCGAGAGTCCGTCTCAAAAAAATAAATAAATAAAATAAAATAAAATTAAATTAAAAAAACAGGTAAGCAAAAAAGAATAAACCCACCACCCAGAGATAATACTGTTAACAAAACAATGAGGAAGTGTGAGGGTCTTTGTCGAGCAAAGTTGAGGATGGACACCCTGATATACATCACCCCCTTCCTATGTTTGGATTCTTCCTGAAATTCACAGAGACCAGAACCCTCAGAGAAACTTGTGACACCTACAGAAATGTTTGATGGTCCGGGCAGAGGAGCCAAAAACACCTTTCCGAGAGGAAGGTGACTGATGAGCCAGACCTGGCAAAATAAAAGAAAAGGAGAAGTGTTTCCAGAAATAACCAAGACTGCACCTGGACCCAGTCCTTTGCCACAAGACCATGTAGCAAAACTGAAAGAACTCTATCACCAGAGAACAGTAACTCTGCCATGGAAATCCCCGCCTGGCTCCCTCCCGACAGGTGGAAGATGTTTCCTCTGTGTAAGGTCAAAGGCAGTCCTGGCCATGACCGTGGGGCTGGAGTGAGCCTGGCCAGCCCAGAGGCCTGGCGTGGGGAGTTAACAGCATCGTTATTGTTGAGAGGGGCAGCAGCAGGAGAGGCTGGAGTCAGGGATCTATAGAGATGCAGGTGGTGGTCAATGGCCCACACTCTGGATCTGAACAGACTGAGATCAAATCCAGATTCTGTCAAGGGCTGTGTGGCCATGGGTGAATTACTCCATCTCTCTATGCCTCTGTAAATGGGGATGCAACAACACTATCTACTTCACAGGGTTGTGATGATTACAGTGTGAACCACCAAAAGCATTTAGAGCACTACGGGCTACATGTAAACGCTATTTAAGTCTTTGCACATTTATTCTTTTTCTGTATTTTCTAGAACAAGTCATATTAATTTTATCATCAGAAAATCTACTCCCTGGGCCAAGCGCAGTGGCTCATGCCTGTAATCCCAGCACTCTGGGAGGCTGAGGCAGGTGGAGCTCAGGAGTTTGAGACCAGCCTAGGCAACGTGGTAAAACCCCGTCTCTACAAAAAATGCAAAATAAAATTAGCTAGGTGTGGGGGTGCATGCCTGTAGTCCCAGCTATTTGGGAGGGTGAGGTGGGAGGATCGCTTGAGCCTGGGAGGCAGAGACTGCAGTGAGCCAGGTTCATGCCACTGCACTTCAGCCTGGGTGACAAGAGTGAGACTCCATCTCAAAAAAAAAAAAAAAAAAAAAAAAAAGTCTACTGCCTGACTACCACACAGTCCCCATAAGCTTGTCACTTTATCTTTGGCCCTTCCTTTCAAATGGGCACAACCTCATTTTAATGTGTACACACACACACACACACACACGTACGTCATTAATTGTCCAGAGTAGGACTTCCAGTGCTAAAACCAGGGCAGTACCAGGCCAACTGGAACAGGTGGTCACCTTAATATAACATAAAAGAAGAAAGAAGAAAACAAGAGTCATGCCAGTAACACCACAGCTCAGAAATGATGGACCCATGCTAACATTGTGATGTGGTGCCTAAAATCCTTTTGCTATGCATGTTTTAGGCAAATTTTAGGCAAAATTTGGATGTTATGTAGGCAGAGCTCTATATCGGGTTTTCATCCAGTTTTGTATTGCCCATCTTATTAACATACCTTAAAAGTACCATTTTCCAAGGCTGCATAATATATAAATAGTATGTTCCATGTGGCTTAACCATTCTAAAAGGTTCTTATCAACAATTTCACTCACAAAACTTTAAACACTGCCCATAAATGTGTTTTCACTTGACTATTAAGTTTCTAGAGCAGAAATTTTTAGACAAGAGGATGAATTTTGTTTTAAAAAAGTATTACAAGTTACCAAACTGCTTTCCAGAAAGGGTGCACTAAATACTACTCTCAACAACAGTGCATGAAAAATGTTCCCTCACCAAAACCACAAGAGCATTTTAAAATATTTTTCTTTTTGGTAATAATAACAGTTGAAAAGCTGCTATTATGTTTTCATTGCATTAAATTTGTAGGGTTAAATATTTTGTACTATATTTATTTAGCCAATTATATATTTCCTTTTTGTTAGCCTGGTGTTTTTTAAAAAAGTATTAAGTTATCTGTTTTCTCCTGGTTGTCTTTGTCTATTTTTATAATCTCCTGAACTCTTCATAGTTTTATATTAACTCTTTATACCATAATGGACGCAAATTTTACATATTTGTTATATTTGTCTGTGATACTGCACAAACTTATGTTTCAAAATTTATCAGTGATTTCCTCTGTCATTTCTTCCAAAATTTCTTTTTTTTTTTTTTTTTTTTTTGAGACAGGGTCTTGCTCTGTCACCTACACTGGAGTGCAGTAGTGCAATCATGGCTCACTGAAGCCTCAAGCAATCCACTCAGTCTCCCAAACACAGGTGGCCACAGGTGTGCACTACCATACCTGGCTAATTTTAAAATTTTTGTAGAGACAGGGTATCATTATGTTGCCCAGACTGGTCTCGAACTCCTGGGCTCAAGTGATTCTCCCACCTCAGCCTCCCAAAGTGCAGAGATTATAGGTGTAAGCCACTAAACCCAGTCTCTTCCAAAACTTTTATGTGTAGACAACCCTTCTTCCTTTAGAGATGAGTTGAATATCCACCTACATGTTCTTCTAGTTGAATTTTTATTTTAAGGATTTCGTTTTTTTAGCATTCATCTTATAGTCTTAAAATGTGAGGTCAAGCTCTACATTAGAAAATCATAAAGCCAGTGGTAAAATGGAGTTGTGCTGAAATGAGGAAATTGTTAGAAATCAAATCCACGGGATACAAACTAGGGATTTGCATGAGACCTACTCTCTGTAATGAATCAGCTCATTAAAAAGCTGTACTTGACAATGAATAGGATTAATCAGAACGTGCCAGGGACACTCAGTCCTTCTCCTTCTCCAAGCCCTTGTCTTCCTAAGTGTTG
Organism: Macaca mulatta; assembly: GCF_049350105.2. NCBI lineage: Eukaryota > Metazoa > Chordata > Mammalia > Primates > Cercopithecidae > Macaca > Macaca mulatta. The sequence goes on along the minus strand of NC_133418.1, from coordinate 59,302,859 downwards.
TTGGGGAAGACTATTGAGAGTGGCAAGGATGAGGGACAGAAGCAGAGGTTTGCACAATATGAGGAGGGGGACCATGGATCCATCAGACCTCCACGAACTAGAGATTCTACCTGCCACTCAATAGTGAAAAAAGGAACTTCCAGGAGCCTGTCAAGAGTTTAAAATAGATCTCTCCTTTTCAAAAGGCAAAAGATCATGGAACTAGCTATTTTTCCTATAAAAAGTTGTTGCTACAGAGATAAAAATAAGGCAGTATGTTATTTTAAATAATCCTAAATGTAGCATTCAACCACTTTTAGATTCCTGCACAGAGATAGATGGAGTACTGTTGTAAAAAATACCCAGTGTTGCAAATGTGGCATCTCTCCCCAGCCTGACTCTCCACCTGCATTTCCAACCTCTACTCCCTTTCCCAAAATCCAGAGCTGAAAATTGCTATTTTATGCAATACCTGTTTAGTGATTAATTGTAAGGTTTTTTTTTTTTTTTTTTTGAGATGGAGTCTGGCTCTGTCTCCCAGGCTGGAGTGCAGTGGCGTAATCTCGGCTCACTGCAACCTTCGCCTCTCAGGTTCAAGTGATTCTCCTGCCTCAGCCTCCCGAGTAGCTGTGACTACAGGCGTGTGCCACTACTGCCCGGCTAATTTCTGCTTTTTTAGTACAGACAGGGTTTCACCATATTGGCCAGGCTGGTATCGAACTCCTGACCTAAAATGATCTGCCTGCCTCTGCCTCCCAAAGTGCTGGGATTATAGGTGTGAGCCACTGTGCCTATTTTGTTGTTGTTGTTTTTACACTTTGTAATAACGGTCATTATAAAGCGATTTACCAGAAATAAGAAAGACTTATTGGTGTCTCCTGGTCTCTGGTCCCCTTCTCAAAACAACTATCTCAAGAATTCCCTCATACTAGGGAAACATGAACTATTTTCTTGGAGAATTCATTTATTCATTCATTCAGTAATTGTTATTGCCAACTGTGAGGCTACTCTTGATAATGGAACAGAAACCCACAGTGGAATCAAAGCTGTATTCCAGTTGCAGCTCTGGCACCTACTAGCTGGGGGGTCTTGAGCAAGCTCCTAAACCTTCTGAACCTGGGTTCCTCATTACTGAAATGGGGCTAAAACTACACAAGTAAAAAATGAGGACTACTAAGGATGTGTGAAAAGTACTAAGGCAGGAAAATTGTAACATGTCAATGAATAGCGGCTGCTACTTGAAAAAAAAGCTTTCCCTGTGCCCAATGCATCTCTGGATGAGATGTCTCCCTCATATGTAAAATTTTTAAAGTCCAGCAAACAATTTAAATTCTCATTTCCTCTCAGGTAGCTAATCTGCTAGAAATAGACCAACCACACAGTTCAACAACTATGCAATTACACATCATTTAGTTTAGGAAGATGATGCCACAGATGCATCCTCACTTTTCAAATTCTCAGGCACCTGGCAAAGGATGCTGCTTTTAGAGATCTGCCCTCCATCGGGGTGGCAGCTGGCGCGCCCGGCACGGACCACTTGGATAGAGGCAGCTGTGAATGGACAGGAACAAGGGCTTAATGGACCTTCCATTTCAAAGCAGCCTTAATGAACACAAAAGCAGAATGAGAAAGGCCTCTGGGTCAAATCTAACGGAGGGGAACATACTTTATGACAACATGTTTCACAGATGCTAGATTCATCGGACCCACTGCAACAGAGAGAACAAACACATGCCCTGCCCCCTCCCTGGTGCTTACAAACACCCATCAGGACAGGGCTTTGTCCGCTGTGTGTGCACCTCAGTCCCAGGCCTCCCTGCTTTTCTGCTACGGTACTAAGATTGCTGGGAGCCATGAGAGGTTTTGCTTACTATTTCTATTTCCCAGGACACCAAAGTCCACTTCCGAGATCACAGTGAGGTGCAGGGAGGGTTGAACACAAAGGACTAGATATTCAAGTGCTAGCTAAAAGGACTTTTTGTTTTTATATGAAGAGAAAGTAAAACAACAACTGCATTTTCACATTACGCTACTTCTGTCTTTTTCTTAGGCAAATGTATGCTAATTGTAGTGATTTTTATCCATTTTCTGACCGAGGAAAATAGGAGACTGCCGTGGGTTGTAGCACGGGTACAAGAGATGTCCGGTGGCTAGGATTTGCCATCCCCAGTCATTCCTCTCCATCACCCAAGCTAACTCCTCCCGAGGTATCCAGCCCACTGACTGTTCATCCCCGTGTCCCTGTCTGACCCCTGTCATTCCACTGGGCCTCGGATCTAAGTGTTCCACGATCTCCAGCACTTCTTGCTCCGTGGCCCCAGTTCCTGGCCTCCACACGCTCTTCCCTTACCAACATTAACCCTCTACGGATTTTGTCTATCACTAGGTCCAGCCCTGACACCTGCCTTCAGCCCCGGATGTGGGCAGAATGTCCCAACCTGACCTTCAAGTCTGGGTGTGGGGTTGAAAAGGAAGAGGACTTTCCCCCTTCGCCTACTCCCCAGGATTCTCCCCACAGCAGTACCCTACACAGTGGAAGTTAGAAGCCTCTGCCCCAACTGAACCCCAACTCCCTCACACTCATCCATTTCTTTCTACCACACCCCACATTACCTGTCTCTCATGGCTTCCTGTCGTGTCCTGACTTACCTCTGCCTCTGACCTCAATTCATCTTGCACATCATATTCGATCCACTTGTAAAAAGTCATTTGAGGTCTCTAAATGTTTACTTGGTTTACTTACGGGTAGAAGTGGGCATCAATAGCACCTATCTCTTAGGGCTGTTATGAGAATTAAAACAGGTTGGGGTATCGGGCACCTGGGATAGTGTCCAGCACACAGTCATGAACTCAAATATCAAATATTTTTGCGGTTACTGCTGGACGTCCTGCTGTGGCCACGTCACACTCCATTGAAAACCTTCAATGGCTCCCTGCTGCTTACAGAGTAATTAGCTGAGGACTCAGGGTCCTTTTATTCCATCTGCCTCAAGTAACTTTATTTCCTAAACTTTACCTTTTCAAACTACTCCTTTTTCTCTTCAAATATCTTTTGCTCTGGCTATAGCCTGCTCAGTTCAAATTTGGAACTGAACTGTCTTGGGTTCACATCTCCACTCTAACCACTTATGAGCATTCTTGGGCAAGTTATTTTAATGCTGCAGGCCTTAGTTTTCTTACGAGGAAAAAAGTTTTCTTACGAGGAGGATTAGATGGGATAATGTGGGTGAGGCCTCAGTCAAGGGCATGGCAAATATTTAGAACGCAGTTAAAGGTTGATTACTCTTCCTCTTTTCTTTTTGTTTTCTAACTTTTGTGCTATATCTCTGCCTACAACTTCCCTCTCTGCACAGATAAGCCTGTCCTTCAAGGCTCAACTCAAATGTCACCTTCTCCATGTGGGTCTACTTGAAACCCACCCACTAATCTCCTTCCCCCACCAAATACCTACAGTGCATCATGCTATTCTTGGACACAACAGCAAAAGCTCCCGTGTGCTTGCCCTATGTCCTATACTTGACTGACAACATTTGTGGACAGGCCCCACGTCTGATTCATCTTTGAGTTCTCCACAAGGTCCTGCATATAGCAGAAACTTGGTAAATATTTGCTGAGTGAAAGAACAAATTTTTGGAGCAAAGGCAGGAGGGAGTTCCAAGCTTTGAAGACTAAGGAACCAGCACTGTAGTATAACTGAGCAATAGGACAGAGATGGGTTTGTCCTGGGACATACTAGAGAAGTAAAGAATTTTTTTATTCCAAAGGAGCAGTGAAGCCAAACTATACAAAGTGAAGTGAAGTCAGCTTCTCCTGTCTCCTCCAAGTGAAGCATGGCCGCCTCCCCAGAGCCAAGGGTGGCTGCCATTTTAAACAAATAAGTCACCCTGCTCTGATGCAAACAGCCCTCAGTGCTTCAGTCCTGAAGGGAGGGACTCTTGTATACCATGCACTTGAAAAATTAGATCTTTGTTTCCAAGAGCCTATTCTAAACTTCTAACCAGGCCTGTCTGCTTAGCAATTCACTCCTTAAAAGCATGTGCTGGTAGCAAGTACAGCTGCATTCTTAATCACTTACACCCCACAACCAACTAAAGATAGCTTGAGGAGGTCTGCCATATGCCAAATTCTTCTTTTAAATAAGAACACAAGAATCGTTCATGAAAAAAAAAAAGAATTCAGTCATGGCCATCAGAAAAGGGAAAAGGAAAAAGATTTGACTTTTCTCTCCTTGTTTTGAATGAAATACCAAAGTAGAAAAATTTTGATAGAGAAACAGATACACACTACATCTTGGCACCAGCCTTACATATCTGCATGGCCTGGCCTCTGAGACCCCTATCACAGTATTTACTCCTGAGTACCCTGAAAATGACTCATGCTTGTCAGAAATTAGCCACAGACAGCGCCAAGTAATAAACCCAGCCCTCACCGCCCCCATCCTGAACAAATGAACAGGGTTAACTTTTCTCACTGGCAACCAGAATGGGTTGTAGCTTATGACATGTCTCTCTTTTTCCTTTTTACCTAAACCCTACTAATCACTCAAGGCAAAGCTCAATTTCTTTCTCTTCTGTGAAGATTTTCACAACTACCTAAACAAGATAATTTCTTGGTCCATCACTAGGTCCAGCCCTGACAACTGCCTTCAGCCCCAGCTGTGGGCAGAATGTCCCAATCTGACCCTTCAAATTTCTACAATCTGTTTCTGGCATCACTTTTTTTTTTTTTTTTGCCCTTTACTCACAATACAAGGTAACATATGTATAATCCACAGACCCAGGCTTTTCAAATAGATTGCCCACTTCCTGAAGACAGGAGCCCCATCTTAGCTAGACTCCTTCAGACATATCCCCCACTCCAAAGTACCTGAGCTACATGGATGAGTAGAATCGATATTGTGAAAATGACCACACTGCCAAAAGCAATCTACAAATTAAATGCAATTCTCATCAAAAGACCACCATTATTCTTCACAGAACTAGAAAAAAACAAAATCCTAAAATTCACATCCAATCAAAAAAAAGCCTGCATAGCCTAAGTAAGACTAAGCAAAAAGAACAAATCTGGAGGCATCACATTACCTGACTTCAAGCTATATTATAAGGCCATAGTCACCCAAACAGCATGGTACTGTATAAAAATAGGCACACAGACCAATGGAACAGAATAAAGAACCAAGAAATCAACCCAAATACTTGTAGACAATTGATCTTTGACAAAGCAAACAAAAACTTAAAGCAGAAAAAGAACACCCTATTAAACAAATGGTACTGGGATAATTGGCAAGCCACATGTAGAAGAATGAAACTGGATTCTCATCTCTCACCTTATACAAAAATCAATTCAAGATGGATTAAAGACTTAAATCTAAGGTTTGAAACCACAAAGATTTTAGAAGATAACATTGGAAAAACCCTTCTAGACATTGGCTTAGGCAAAGACTTCATGACCAAGAACCCCAAAGCAAATGCAACAAAAACAAAGATATATGGGACTTCAAAAGCTTCTGCACAGCAAAAGAAATAATCAACAGTTAGCAGACAACCCACAGAGTGGGAGAAAATCTTCACAATCTATACATCCAACAGAGGACTAATATTCAGCATCTGTAAGAACTCAAACAAATCAGCAAGAAAAAAAAATCCCATCAAAAAGTGGGCTAAGGACGTGAATGAACAATTCTCAAAAGAAGACATACAAATGACCAACAAGCATATGGAAAAATGCTCAGCATCACTAATTATCAGGGCAATGCAAATCAAAACCACAATGAGATACCACCTCACTCCTGTAAGAATGGCCATAATCAAAAGATCCAAAAATAATAGATGTTAGTGTGGATGTGGTGAAAAGGGAACACTTTTGCACTGTTGGTGGGAATGTCAACTAGTACAACCACTGTGGAAAACAGTGTGGAGATTCCTTAAAGAACTAAAAGCAGATCTACCATTTGGTCCAGCAATCCCACTACTGGGTATCTACCCAGAGAAAAGAAGTAATTATACGAAGAAGATACCTGCACACATGTTTATAGAAGCACAATGTGCAACTGCAAAAATATGGAAACAGCCCAAATGCCCATCAATCAATGAGCAGACAGAGAAAATGTGGTGTAGCTGGGTTCACGCCTGTAATCCCAGCACTTTGGAAGGCCAAGGCGGGCGGATCACAAGGATAGGAGATCGAGACCATCCTGGCTAACACGGTTAAATCCTGTCTCTCCTAAAAAATACAAAAAATTAGCCAGGTGTGGTGGCACGCGCCTGTAGTCCCAGCTACTCGGGAGGCTGTGGTAGGAGAATCACTTGAACCTGGAGGCAGAGGTTGCGGTGAGCCGAGATCACGCCATTGCACTCCAGCCTGGTCAACAAGAGCGAAAATCTGTCTCAATAAATAAATAAATAAATAAATAAATAAATAAGTGTATATATATATACACCATGGAATACTACTCAGCCATAAAACGAACAAAATAATGGCATTTGCAGCAACCTGGATGGAACTGGAAACTATTATTCTTTTTTCTTTTTTTTTTTTTTTTTTGAGACGGAGTCTTTCTCTGTCGCCCAGGCTGGAGTGCAGTGGCGTGATCTCAGCTCACTGCAACCTCCAGCTCAAGTGATTCTTCTGCCTCAGCCTCCCGAGTAGCTGGAACTACAGGCGCCTGCCACCATGCCCGGCTACTTTTTGTATTTTTAGTAGAGACAGGGTTTCACCATGTTGGCTAGGCTGGTCTCGAACTCCTGACCTTGTGATCTGCCTGCCTTGGACTCCCAAAGTGCTGGGATTACAGGCATGAGCCACCGCACCCGGACTGAACTGGAAACTATTATTCTAAGTGAAGTAACTCAGGAATGGAGACCAAACATCATATATTCTCACTCATATGTGGGAGCTAAGCTATGAGGATGCAAAGGCATAAGAATCATACATTGGACTTTGGGGAGTTAGGAAAAAGGGTGGGGATGGCAAAGGAGAAAAGATTACACTTTGGGTACACTGTACATTGCTCAGGTGATAAGGGTACCAAAATCTCAGAAAATACCACTAAAGAACTTATTCATGTAACCAAACACCACCTGTTCCCCCAAAACCTATTGAAATATAAAAATGAAAAAACAAAAAACAAAAACCCCCAACAAAGTACCTGAGCTAATGTCAGCACTGCAGGGTATACACAAGTGTAATGAAGGTCCAGTGAAGGTACTGATAATCCTTCCGACATCAAATTCAGTGATTACCTATTAGCTTTCCGAGGTTTAGCTCTCATATTATTCTGGTCCCTCCACAATCCTCCCCCTCAATCCTTCTTAAATAATTATATGACACTTTTAACTAAGTCAAGATTTGGTGAGAAAACTTACGATTATATAAATATTCAGGGCCAACCTTGGAATAGTCTATGGTTATATTTTCTTTCTTGTAACTTTCTGCTTTATTCCTATATTAAATATTGCCTCCCTGTTTACTTTTGCTTCATTTCCTATGTGTGAATTATTGTTTCATCTACAAATGGGGTCAGAAAGAAAAAAAAAAAACAAGTTTTCAGAGAAACTGAAATACTATTCTCTCAGTAAGATCAAAAGCATTTTTGCTTGATGCCATCCCTTCTGGGACCATTGGCCCTCCATCCCCCATCTTTTTTTTCCCCCCATAGGTTACAGGGGTATAGGTGGCATTTGGTTACATGAGTAAGTTCTTTAGTGGTGGCCCCATGTTCCATCTAGGCCAACTGCTCTGAGGGCCTCAGTGTGTGGTCTGGGGTATGGGGGTTCTTCCCTTCCCTTCTGTTCTGTGTTCGTCCCTATTTCCCAGATTCTGTGGGGTTCTCTCTCCTTTTTCTTTCCTGCTCTGATGGTATGTCCTTTCACGTCCTGTTTTTGGTTCAGTCTTGAATCTGGAATCCAGAATTCAGGATTCTGCAGCAAAAACTCCAACTATCCCACCTTCAGCTTTGCACCACCCACCCTGGAAGGCAGTTCGGTTCTAGCTTTCCCTGCTCTGCTAAATCCACACGCTGGCCTTCCATCTTACAAAATGTGGTTGGTATTTCTCTGGGAAGTTTCTGGATTTATACTGTTTTTATTCCTTATCGTCATTTTAAAATTTTTATTAGTTTTTTGAGACAGAGTCTCACTCTGTCGCCTAGGCTGGAGTGCAGTGGTGCAATCTTGGCTCACTGCAACCTCTGCCTCCCAGGTTCAAGTGATTCTTCTGCCTCTGTCTCCTGAGTAGCTGGGACTACAGGCGCACCACCACGCCTGGCAAATTTTTTTTTTTTTTTTTTTTAATTTCTTAGAGATGGGGTTTCACCACGTTGGCCAGGCTGATCTTGAACTCCTGACCTCAAGTGATCCACCCGCCTCAGCCTCCCAAAGTGCTGGGATTACAGGCATAAGCCACCGCGCCCAGCCCCTTATTTTCATTTTACACAGTTTTGGGAGGAAGCAGAGATATATTCACTTGTTCAGTTTACCAGAAGCCTGCTGAATGGGAACTTGCAGCTTAGCAAGAAGACCCCCAGGTGACTCACATGCATATCAAATATTTACAAACAGAATTACAGTTAGTTGCCATGCCTCATACCATTTTTTTTTTCCTGGTAGCATCAAGTACAAAGACTTGTAAGTAGTGAGAGCTCAAGAAGTATTGGCCGGGCGCGGAGGCTAACGCCTGTAATCCCAGCACTTTAGGAGGCCGAGGCGGGCAGATCATGAGGTCAGGAGATGGAGACCATCCTGGCTAACACAGTGAAACCCCGTCTCTACTAAAAAAATACAAAAACATTAGCCGGGCATGGTGGGGGGCACCTGTAGTCCCAGCTACTCAGGAGGCTGAGGCAGGAGAATGGTGTGAACCTGGAAGGTGGAGCCTAGCAGTGAGCTGAGATGGCGCCACTGCACTCCATCCTGGGTGACAGAGCAAGACTCCGTCTCAAAAAAAAAAAATAAATAAAAATAAATAAATAAATATTTACTACTTACAGTTGGTCAATATTTTAGTTAACTACATGCTAACATCTAGACTACTCAGATTATAAATTATAAAATGATGAGAATATTAACATACACATACACATTAATTTGTCTTACGTAATTCTAAAGGAACACAGGTTTCATCACCAGGAGGATCAGGTATTTCATACAGGCTTGTCTGTGCAGGGATGCCAGGAGTTTGAAACCAGCCTGGGCAACATAGCGAAACCCCATCTCTACTAAAAATACAAAAACTTAGCTGGGCGTGGTGGCACACGCCTGTAATCACAGCTACTCAGGAGCCTGAGGCACGAGAATCACTTGAGCCCAGGAGGCAAAGGTTTCATTGAGCTGAGATCGGGCTACTGCACTCCAGCCTGGGAGACAGAGTGAGACTGTCTCAAAATAAATAAATAAATAAATAAATAAATCATGCTATTGGGGATCTGGATCACTGAGTGAAGGGTGGTGCCATCTGTCAAGTCAGGAAAGGCTGGGTAAGCGGGCTGCCCACTGTAGGGGATAAGTTCTCTTTTGAATATTTAAGTTTAGATGCCTGTTAGACAACCATATGGAGATACTGATATAACTCTGGAGTTCTGAGAATGGCCAGGCTGGAGAAATCAATCTGAGAGTCATCTGCACACAGATGGGATGTGAAGTCACAGGATTAGATGCCATCCAGGCAGGCCGGTAGAGGGAAAGGAGAAGGGGGTAGCACTGAGCCCCTGGGGTGCTCCAGAGCCTAAAGCAGGCATAGTGAAGGCACAGGAATTCCTACCAGAGCTCATATGGAATCACAGCATCTCAAAACAAACTAGAAGTTAAACTCACACCTATGTAATTGCCTGAATTGGATTAATATAATTCCACAAAGAGCTGCGTCTGAAGAAATCCTCTGACAATTCAGAAATGTTTAAAATCAATAGGCACGGTACAGTCACGTAGAGAATCATAATTAGGGTTTTAATTTTGCAAGACTACAGAAGATTTGCTTCATTATTAACAAAAAAAAGGGTTACACAACGATGAGCACATTTGGTTGAATTGAGAAACAGAAATGAATCTATGTTTGGGGCGTTTTACACTTCTGCCAAAGAATTTATCGGCACAATCTTTCAGCCAACACTGAACTAATAACATCTGATTTACATCCAGAAGCCAAAATACATTCCCAAAAGCCAACCAAATACAAAGCTTCAGACTTCACCAAAGGTCCACAGTGAATGCTGAAATGTCCAAGCTCAGGAGCGGCTATAAACTCGGCAGTACTACATGAACCATGTGCAAACCAAACAACAGCCTCCTCAGGAGACAACTATTAAATATTTCCAGAAGGGGTTACAGATAGTACAGTCAACATTTAGAATAAGCTCAGATAGACATCCATTTCCTTTAAGAGACAGGGTCTCACTCTGTTGCCCAGGCTGGAGTGCAGCGGTACACGCATCAAAGCTCATTGCAGCCTCAAACTCTTGAGCTCAAGTGATCCTCCTGCCTCGGCCTCCTGAGTAGCTGGGACTACAGGCGTGTGCCACTACACCTGGATAATTTTTTTAAAACTTTGTGTAGAGGTGGAGTTGCCCAGGCTGGTCTTGAACTCCTGGGTTCAAGCAATCCTCCCGCCTTGGCGTCCCAAAGTGCTGCGATTACATGCATGAGCCACTGCGCCCAGCTGGGATAGACATTTTTAGGACACAAAGAAATCCTCAAAATACTAGACTAATTGAAATTTCATTAGCGTAAATGTGGTCCAAGGAGTAGCAGCATGGGCAGCACCCAAAAGCTGAAGGAAAAAGCACCATCTCAGGCCCCACCCCAAGCCTGCTGAATGGGAACCTGCAGCTTAGCAGGAAGACCCCCAGGTGACTCACATGCATATCAAAGCACTGGTCCGAAAGGATTAGAGCTCAGGTGCTTGGTACTGCCTGTTCTGAGCCATAATCAGGTGAATATAATGCTCAAAATTCTATACACAACACTCTACTCCAGAAGCAGCAGCAGAATCATTTCCTAAAAAGGAACAATTGCGGCCAGGTGTGGTGGCTCAAGCCTGTAATCCCAGTACTTTGGGAGGCTGAGGCAGGTGGATCACCTGAGGTCAGGAGTTAGAGACCAGTCTGGCTAACATGGTGAAACTCAATCTCTACTAAAAATACAAAAATTAACTGGGCATGGTGGCGGGTGCCTGTAGTCCCAGCTACTCAGGAGGCTGAGGTAGGAGAATCTCTTGAACCCCCAGGAGACGGAGGTTGCAGTGAGCCGAGATCACGCCACTGCACTCCAGCCTGGGCAACAGAGTGAGACTCCGTCTCAAAAAAAAAAAAAAAAAAGGAAAGAAAGAAAGAAAAAGAAGAAACATCTGTGCTAGTAATGTTCTCCTTAATTGTTTTAAGAATTATGTGTAGGCAGGCAACCATGTTAAATAAAGGGAAAGTCTGTAATCAAATATACTCACAAAGTTAACCATATATATTACATGTATTAGTGAACTGCATGGAAACTAGGTATAAGCGCAAGTATATACTACTTCTCTATGGCCAAACCAAGTTGTTTCAAAATCTCCTCTCATCTCTTTATTGGATGGCTAAACAATCTCAGTAATGAGCTAGCTTCTCAGGGAGTTTTCTCTAGAAGCACATAATTTAATGCAGATATTCATTCATACCATACCCTATTCATTCATTCATTCATTCATTCAGCAGATACTTCTTGAGCCTCTATTATGGCAGGCACTGAAGACAGCAATGAATAAAACAGGCAGACACCCTGCTTCCTACTGTGCAGAGAAAGGGGACCTGGGGTCCCTGGGAGCTGGAGTGTCAACAGACCCCCAACTTTGGGACACAAGATCCAAGAGAAGGCACCTAGCGAGCAAACAGGACAGGCTGTAGGTCTATAAAAAACAAGTGTCTGTTTCTTACAAATGAGGGCACAGCCCAGTTATCAATGTACTACCTCCCCAGCATGAACAGACCACCTTTCCCTTCTGCCAAACAAACAACCCCCTTCCCCCCACCCAACAACAGCACATCCCTGGGCCCTTTTATGATCTAACTTCACTTAGCTCCAGAAACCTGCTCCCTAACAGGCCTTTCATTCCTCACTTTCCCTCCTGCCTTGTGGCTACATCTGGCAAGGTGTTTTTCTTCTATCACACGTTATAAACACATTGTAGAGATTATTATAAACAATAATGATGACAATAATCACAACTTGCTAATATTTACCGTGTATTTTCTTATGTGCCAAGCATTAGCTCATCTAAATGTATATATATCAGCCCATTTTCCAGGAGAGAAAATTAAGGCTTAGCGTTTATGTAACTACCCTACGTCTCATGACCAACAAATGGCAGAATCAGGACTTAATGACCTTCTTATGGTACTTTCCACCTTGGTGGAGAAGAGCACAGAGATGACATAGTCATCGAGGTGATACATAGTGATAGTAATAGAGGAAGTCCCTATCCAGGGAGTTACTGAAATGTCCTTTTCAACCTTCCTTTCATCATTCAAATAGCAGTTCACAAGGACCAATTGCCGTAAATAATCCTCAATTTTCCTTCTTGCTTGGATCTTATTTTATTCTGATCCCAAATATTCCTAGCTAAAATGTTTAAGGCTGAGTCTTTTCCCCCCCTCTCATCACGCACTCATTATAAATGCAAATAACTGTGAATGACTGTCCAAACGAGCAGGACAAAACTCCCCCAATTAAGTCCAATACACACACCTGAACTTAATGGGGCTTCAACGCCCCCAGAAGATTAATCAGCACCGTGGGGCTCCTGAGAACACAAAGGCTATTTTGTGGGAGTGATGCTGCACTGCAATCCTCTTTTCTGTGATTACACCTCATTTTATAACAATGTTCAGACATTTGGTTTGAGCAAGTATAGTAATTACATTTCTCACTTTGAACTAATTTAAGCAGCTACATCTGAGCTCCTCCACAAGTCCTCAGGCTTACCCGCCCTTCTCCTCCCACCCAGAGCACTCCTATTTGAGAAGACCCGGACTTCTTTGCTAAGTGACTGTTCCCACTTTCTGTCAGGCACTCCGTAATTCAAACCTATTTCTCCAAGCTGACCCTCTTGCAATGGGCAGAACATCCCCACATTTTCTTCCCGGCACTCATTTGAAGGAGCCCTGTAGCAAAACAACCAGGCAACCAGACTCTCTCACTATCCAACTGTTTACCTCCCCAGGCCTCAGCATCCTCATCTGTTAAATGGTGCTCCTGGCCTCTATGTTGGTGATGACACTCCTTTGGGCTGAGAGTGCTGCCATGAGATCATAAGAGCGAACCACCCCACGGTGGCAGGTCCTTCAGAGCCACAAAGACCCTGCTAGAGGCAGAAAATTCTGCCGCATGTGCCCTGCAAAGAAAATGCTGAGAAGCCAGGATTTCTAATTACTTGACACCCAAACTTACCATCCACCAACTTTCCAATCCTCCCACACCATTCTTGTAATTCACTCTTTATAGAGGTCGAGAATAAATGGAAATGTTCACAGAGAGCAACACCAACCTTTCCCCGCAAATCAAAGAGCCTGGTTTTGCTAGGCAGGACCCATTATTTCATCCACTCATGTTTGTGCACTCAAGTTTGTTTCTTTTAGGAAGGCAGTGACAAGGAGCCTCGCTAGTTGTAGAAATAAAGTTGGTCATTATACTCTTCGTGCACCACATGTGAGATGTCCTGACATTCCATCTCTGGGGAGATTGTGGGAAGTAGGGGTGGAGATGAAAGGTTGGGGGCAGAAAGCAACTCACACTTCACTTTCCTTCTGCTTGGCACATCAGTCCACCTTGGTGTACACAAGAGGCAGGCTAAAAATAGTAACATTGTTTTCCTTTCCACCCTTGCAGGGAGCTAACCTGCTCCACCAGAATGGCCTGATAAAGGGAGCCGCACTTCCTTAGAGATAAAATCCACCTTTCCTGAGAGCTCAGCCTTGAGAGCGAGGCAGGGCCCTCCACCAAGCTGCCTGTCCTGGAGGCTCAGGCAGGGCTCTGGTCCAAGTTACCGGACAGTGGAAAGTTTAGTCTCTTTCTCAAATGGGGTGCTGGTTCCTTTATTTTTGGCTAGAAGTTCCATAACACAAGGATTCTGACTTCACAGCTAATGTGAACTGACAATGAAGACTCCCAAACCACAATAACTTAACAGGAAACCGAGGTGGCTGCAGGTGTGTGTGTGTGTGTGTGTGCGCGCGCGCGCGTGTGTGTTGTGTGTTTGTGAGAAGGATGATTGATACCTATGCCTGAATTGAAGGAAAACAACATATGCAGGGAAAACCCATCAAATGACAATATTGGGAGGCATTTTGATTGTCTTCATCAAGTCAAGATCCACGAGGGGGTTCTAATCTATTGCTGTGTAGCCATGAGAGCTGCAGGTAAATTAAGAAGGTGGATGTACCGCATGCAAACTTCCTCTCTGCAGGGGGTGTGAGGTGTTGCGAACTTAAAGCTTATCTCATTCTGAGTCTTCATGTCAAGGACTGTCATGCACACCCCTGTTCACATGCCTTGGAAATCTAGGTTTGGGTGTCTTAAACCAAAAGATCAACTCTCTCCAGCTGGACCACTTGTCCTTTCACCCGTGGAGACACTGTATCCACTCATGCCTGCATGCACACTGGTAGACAGAAAAGGGTGGGGAAGGTGGAGCACAGGGAGCCTCCCCATAACTCCAACTGGAGGACAGTTCTCTCTTCTGCTCTTGGGAGAGTCTTAAAATACTAACATGACAGAGTGCAAAGCTCTAGCTATATTTTTACTTCTCAGAACAAACAACAACAAAATATCAAAAGCTGGGCAAGGAAGCCAGAGGTCTACAGGAGCAGGAAGAAAGAATGTTATCAAAACGATTATGACATGGTCCCTGTGTCATGTCATTCCCCAATAGGCCACCAACCCAGGCTATCTTCCTTTTATCAGTCTGATTTCAGCTCCTCACAAAACCAGTCCCTTGAGCTTCTCTCCTGGCTTGCTGGTTCCATCTTCTTAAGATCTTATCAGAGGAGCGAGATCCTTCCCTTCTGCCCGGACGTGGGTCCTTTCAACAAAGCTTTAGGCTGAAACTGCTTTCCAGACACCAGTAATGATCACCCGGCATGTAGTAGGCACCTCAAATGTGTCAGACACTGCTGAGGACACTTTCATGTGCTACATTTAATTTAATCCTCACAAGCCTCATACTATGAGTCCTATTTGACAGACAAGAAAGCTAAAGTTTGGGAAGATAAATACGCTGTATAAGGCAGAGTCAGAATTCAAAATCAGCTCCCCTGGCTTTGAGGCAGAAGCTGTTTTCATGACGCCACGGTGATTCCTGTAGGAATTCCCTGTATCCCTTCTTCTCTGAATTGATCACAGAACCATGCAAATTGCTCGGACTAGAACCAGAGCCCCCTTCCAATGTCCGTATGTACAATCCCAGTCGCCAGTCACAGGAATTAGTCAACTATATAAGGGGAATTATAAAGTTTTTTTTTTTTTTTGAGACAGAGTCTCGCTCTGTTGCCTAGACTGGAGTGCAGTGGTGCAATCTGCAACCTCTGCCTTCTAGGATCAAGCAATTCTTCTGCCTCAGACTCCCGAGTAGCTGGGACTACAGTCACACGCCACCATGCCCAGCTAATTTTTATATTTTTAGTAGAGATAGGGTTTCACCATATTGGCCAGGCTGGTCTAAAACTCCTGACTTTGCGATCCGCCCGCCTCAGCCTCCCAAAGTGCTGGGATTACAAGCGTGAGCCACCGCTCCCGGCCCTGAAGTTCTTAATAGCCCATAAATATTGCCCTAATTCTGCCTTTCATCATAACCCTTATATCCTATAGTCCTTAGCCTGTGTGAGACCACAATTATCTGTAGATATCTCAAAAGTCACAGATGTCATTTACAGATCACCTCTTCATTGACCCCAGACCTTTATGCACATGAATCAACTGACTTAATACAACAGCCCAGAAAAGGAAGTATTATGATCCCTTTTTCTATATTCAAGGACACTGAGGTTTTTGAAAGGCTCAGGTAATTTAACCCTGGTCACACAGCTAATAAGCAGCAAAAAGAAATTCACACCCAGGTCTGTCCTAGTCTAGAGGTACTGTCTAACACCGTAGCAGCCAGCAGCCACAAGTGGCACTGAGCACATGAAAATGGAGATGTGCTCCAAGTATAACATACAAGTGGCATTTTGCAGGTGTAGTACAAAAAAAGAATGTGAAATACTTCATTAGCAATTTAAAACATTAACTGTTGAAATGATAATTTTTAGATACACGAATAGATTAAAATTAATTTCACCTGTTTTTTTTTTTTTTTTTTTTTTGAGACGGAGTCTCACGCTGTTGCCCAGGCTGGAGTGCAGTGGCGCGATCTCGGCTCACTGCAAGCTCCGCCTCCCGGGTTCCCGCCATTCTCCTGCCTCAGCCTCCTGAGTAGCTGGGACTACAGGTGCCCGCCACCGCGCCCGGCTAATTTTTTGTATTTTTAGTAGAGACGGGGTTTCACTGTGGTCTCGATCTCCTGACCTTGTGATCCGCCCGCCTCGGCCTCCCAAAGTGCTGGGATTACAGGCTTGAGCCACCGCGCCCGGCCAATTTCACCTGTTTTTATTTACATTTTTAACACCCCTATCAGAACATTTAAAATCACATATGTGGCCAGGCGCAGTGGCTCTCGCCTGTAATCCCAGCACTTTGGAAGGCCGAGGTGGGTGGATCACCTGAGGTCAAGAGTTCGAGACCAGCCTGACCAACATGGTGAAACTCCATCTCTACTAAAATACAAAAATTAGCCGGGTGTAGTGGCAGGCGCCTGTAATCTCAGCTACTTGGAAGGCTGAGGCAGGAGAGTCGCTTGAACCCAGGAGGTGGAGGTTGCAGTGAGCCGAGATCACGCCATTGTATTCCAGGCAGGCAACAGAGTGAGGCTGTCTCAAAAAAAAAAAAAAAAAAAATTTACGTATATGGCCTGTGTTGTACTTCTATTGGACAGCACTAGTCTAAATCCTACGAGTTTACCAAGAAGTTCTACTGCCTCCCTATAATAACACAGCTTTTAGCAATTTACATCTCATGCACTAATTAAAAATGAATAAAGCCACCTTGACATTCTCACTTCTAGGAACAAGAATTTTGTTTCCTGGAGGGACTGATTTGAGTGATAATAAAATTCCAGTCTCCTGGAAAAAAAAAAAAAAAAAAGAATTTTGTTTCCTGATGAAGACTTTCAAGAGTAATTTTAGGCCAGGCATGGTGGCTCACGCCTGTAATCCTAGCACTTTGGGAGACTATGTGGGGGGCCAATATGGTGAAACCCTGTCTCTACTAAAAATACAAAAATTATCCGGGCATGGTGGTGCCTGCCTGTAGTCCCAGCTACTCGGGAGGCTGAGGTAGGAGAATCGTTTGAACCAGGGAGGAAGAGGTTGCAGTGAGCCAAGAGTGCACCATTGCACTCCAGCTTGGCAACAGAGTGAGACTCCGCCTCAGGAAAAAAAAAAAAAAAATTAAATGCCAAAAAAGAAAAGTACAACATGTTATGCAAGGCCAGGCATAATGGCTCACGCCTGTAATACCTATGCTTTGGGAGGCTGAGGCTGTAATACCTATGCTCTGGGAGGCTGAGGCAGGAGGATCACTTGAGGCCAGAAGTTTGAGGCTGCAGTGAGCTTTGATTGTGCCACTGCACTGCAGCCTGGGTGATGCAGTGAGACCTTGTCTTTTAATTGAAAAGAAAACGAACAAGCAAACAAACAAAAATCCTTCATGTGCAGGTGTCAAATGATCTGCAAGCAGCCTACACAGGGCTCTCTCTCTCTCAATCTCTGTCTCTCTCCTGCCCGTGCTGGGTTCTTTAGCATTGTTCATGGCATCTGATTATACCTCTCAGGCAGAATCTCCTTTTAAAATCATTACTTGTACTCGCCATCCCAGTTCTTAAACTCACTAGGTAAAAATGGTTCCCAATCAAAAAAGAACCTAGCTTTTCTCTAAAGGATGAGGCTTTTATAGATAATCAGTTAGCCTGAAAGATGTAACGCAGAGGATCTATCATGAGACCGAAAGGAGCCTATTGTACTTCCAGACTTTTCCTTTGGAGAGCGGTTCTCAGCGCAGGGCAACCAACTGCCATTGGGACAGGGGTCATGGTCTGCAGAAGAGGACCTCAGGTTCTTTGCACCTCAAGCAAACACTTTCCTTCACTGTGGAAGGTTTTCCTTCACTGTGGAAAACCTATCAGAGGATGCGCTTGACCTACTGTAATTGCTAACTCTAAGGTTTAGTTATCTTTCAGAGTTTTCCATTTTTATATTATAATCATCATCTGCTGCAGCAACTACCTTTAAAAGAAAAAAAAAAGTTTGCTTTCCACGTACCAGGTGCTGTGCTGAGCGCTTGACCCACATTATTTCATTTAATCTTCCAGCAATCTTTTGAGGAATTACTTTCTGTACTTTCTGGACCCAGGCAAGGCTCAGATTCAACAGCAGGCTCTGATAGCAACATTGAGGGACACCGAGCCTCTCTTTGCTTCTTTCCTAACATTGCTGTGATATCCCTGCTACTTGCAGTGGGAGGGCGACTGAATTGGTTGCAAAAGTGCTAATATGGCGTTGTTTAATAGTTACTTAAATTACATGCTTTTAAACAGCACTCCACATGATGACATGACAAATGGTACTTATTCCTATATGCTGAAACGGGCCACACATGCATAGGTTGTGTGAAGTAAATGGCTTGAAGGGACTTGTGAAATTAAGCTACAACAGGGGACAAAAGTGAGGGATGGAATGTTGGCTTGAACAGCTCACTTCCTTGCTTTAATTGGCTTCTATCTTAGTGTTAATTGACTTTGAGGTAAGTGGCTTTCATACAAATCAAGGAAAGCTAACCTTTGGAACGCTGGTGACTTGTTGGGTAAATATGTCTTTATGGACTTCATAAAATTCAGATTGTGTAAACACATACTCAGGAACTATTAAAAAAGCACTGGGTGGCTGGAGTAAGGCACAGAGGTGGCCTTTAGGATTGAGTACTCCATAGTTCAACATTTAAGAAAATGAACAGCAAGACCAGGTGCAGTGGGGCTCACCCGTGTAATCCTAGCACTTTGGGAGGCCTAGGTGGTCGGATCACGAGGTCAAGAGATCGAGACCATCCTGGCCAACACCATGAAACCCTGTCTCTACTAAAAATACAAAAAAATTAGCCGGGCGTGGTGGCGGGCGCCTGTAGTCCCAGCTACTCGGGGAGGCTGAGGCAGGAGAATGGCGTGAACCCGGGAGGCGGAGCTTGCTGTGAGCCGAGATGCACCACTGCACTCCAGCCTGGGCGACACAGTGAAACTCCATCTCAAAAAAAAAAAAAAAAAAAAAAAAGAAGAAAAGAAAAAAAGAAAATGAACAGCAAGGATGCAATGACAATTTAGGAAGTAAGTCTCAAACTGTGGATGTAGGCAGAGGAATCACCTGGAGATAATTTCAAAAATGCAGATTCCCTGGACCTCATACCCATGCAGGCAGATTCAGGAGGCCTGGGTGGGCTGCAGACACCTGTATTTTAACAAGCCCTCGGGAGTACTGACTCTGAGTAGGTGGCTTAGGACCAGCTTCAAGAAAAAATGATTTTGAAACCATCCCTACAGGGTTCACAAGAACTGCATGCCAGATTCTGGATAGAAATACAGTTGTAATTAAGCACTAATCGGGCTGCACTCTGGCCCACTTCCTTGTTGCTAAAAGTCACCTAGCACTAGATATTGACTATTTGCAATCCCATTATTCCTAGAGGTAGATTTCTGGCATCAGGGTCATGTGACCGTTTAAGAGTGGATTTGCATCCCTGTTGTTCCTGTAGACACGATCTCTGACATTAGTCAGAGGCTTTTGTTTAATGATCCTTTAAGATGTTTTTCAGAAACCAGTTTGAAGACCCCCCTCCCCAAGAGGAATGAGATCAGTATGAGAATACAGCTTCTTCATCTCCTTGCCCCGAGACTTTATGCTGCACTCTTTAATCAATCAATGATCTTCACACTTTGGCCCACTCCAAAACCCTTAAAAATCCTAGTCTCAAACTCCACAGGAAGATGGATTTGAAGTTTCCTCCCATCTCCTCATTCGGCGGTCCTACAGTTAAACTTTTCTCTGCTGCAATCCTGTGCCTCATTGCATTGACTTAAGTGCACATCAGCAACTGTCCTATTATGGTCACAATTTTGGCACTATAAGCAGATCATTCACCTTCTTCCCTGCTGAAGAATACCACCCAGGGAATACAAAGACCAGAGTCCTTCACCTAAGTGGGCTGATCCTTGGAACAGGAGGAACTCCTTTCCCCATCCTTGCCTTGGAGCAAATAAATTGTCCAGAAAGTGATCATACTGACACTAAGAGGACCTTCTTTTTTCCCACCCCATCTCAAGGGGAGAGATGTTTCCCCTCTAAGGCCCAGGTGCCATTGATGGTGACCAACATACTTTCAAGAGAAAACCAACGCTGCAGGTTTCATAAGGACAGCATGCATTTTCCATGCCAACAGCCTGGAGCCTTTACCCTGACGGTGGCCTCAGAGTCACCCCAGACTTTACAGGGAGGCAAATACCCACAGTGCATAAGAGGCTGCGGCCTCTGGAAAAGCGTCTCATTTCTGGGTTCCCACGTTATGAAGAGATGTGGTTGTATCTGTCCACTGATCAGGAGACCAGGATAATGTCTGGCCAACAGAAGAGAAGAAAGGAAACCCTCTGTGTTGTGTTGTCTGCAGCACGGTCAAAACAGCAGAGAATTGGTTGTCGCTGCTGCAGAGGACAGTGGTTCCACAGAAGAACTCGCTGACTATTAGAGCTGCATACCCAAGTCACGGTGCAAGTGGGACCCAGGCATTCCACATCAAGCACACGTCCAAACATAAGCTGCAGGGCCAATCAGTGTGGTAGGACAGGGCATCCTTCTCAGCTCCCTTGATTTGCATATTTTCTGATCCTGTGTTTCAGTCCCTGTGGGGTCTGAGTGCTTCCATCACAAATAGCCCTAACTCCAAAGCTTATCAGAGTGGTTCATCACGACATTTATTTTTTCTACTGAACATACAGATTGCCAAATTTGGTGACTTTAGTATTCCACAAGGCCAGAAAGCATCAAATCTATAAACAGTTTATGAATGAGTATAAATTTTCAACAATCAAGAATGAGTACTTGTTGGTAAGAGTTAGTGTGTGTAGTTTTATTGAAAAAGTCACAAAAAACTCTAAGTTGTTAATATTCCCACTCTAGGGATATAGCGTCCCAGAAAACGCTAACAATCCAATTTACACCAACATGCTACTAGTAAAACTACTTAAAGAGAGAAACATTAAGTCTTAAAAAACAAAACAAAACAAAAAGGTGGGGGGGTCAAGCATTTTCAAAGAACAATTTGTTTTTTCACAGGCATGCACTACAACACATACGCATCCTCGAACATGTTTGTTTGAATTAAGTGATTCTTAATTTCATCTGCTAAATGCTGAATTGTCCCTTTTCCAAATAGGGGAAAGGAGGAAGGGCTGCCTTGCTTGGTTTTTACACGTGTGTGAATACTACCTTTTTCACATTATCATCACCTATGATCGGTATAACCTCTGAAGCTCCTATTCTTGCTGCCCTCGAGAACCACGGAGGCTGTGGATGTGAAGTGCTTGCCCAAGGGCCTATCAGTTGTCATGGAGGAGTCTTTCTTCAACCTTGGTCCCCTGAATGTCTGGGATCATCATCCCCACCACCCACAACTAAGACCCAGCTCTGCTGTTTGCTCTACTGCCAGGTAATTCAGACTTCTAGAGCATTCTCAGAGGTTCCAACCCCTTGTCAAGATGCACTGGTACTACAGAAAGTAATGTATATGCTTGGTGAACTGCAGGAACCTTAAGGAGATGCAAGACTTTGGCCATTACTGGAGTAATCGCAAAGTTGATCTTTAAATTTCTGTGAAGGGAGCTTTTGGGGCAGGACAGGGAGAACAGAGTTGCAGAGGGGACTAGGAAGAAATTGACTGGGAGCTAGAAATCTATAAATAAGGATGTAAATAGGAGAGTCAGCTTCTGGGGAGTATGAGCCAGATAGTTGTGTCCAGGATTCCATTTTTCAGGAGGGAAGTGTTTCTCTGAGTTCTTATAAAGTCATTAGTTGACTCTGTCCCGTTTAAAAAAATTTTTTTTTTGTTTTGGTAGAGAGAGAGTCTTGCTATATTGCTCAGGCTGGTCTTGAACTCCTCTTCTCCTGTCTTGGCCTTCCAGATTGTTGGGATTACAGGCATGAGCCATCACAACTAGCGTAAACAAAATGTTTTAATCATATTAAAATATACATAACATAAAATTTACCACTTTAACCATTTTTATACAATTTAGTGGCATTAAGTACATTCACACTGATATGTAAGATTCTGTCCCATTTTTATGTATGCCCTTCACATTTTCTCCTAAGACATTAAAACAACTTTTGGGCCTTCCCCACATTTGCACGCAGTGCCACACTTTGGGTGACAAGATACAATCTTAAAACCTGGCATCAGTCTTTGTTAGAGACATCTGTTTTAAGTGAATGTATTTTTATTTCTAGGTAAAAGCATATGATTTTATAGCTCTGCTTTCCTTTAAATTTAAGCAAATACCAATCCTATGTTAACAAAGGTTTGTCCAAAAAAAAAAAAAAATTCAAATACAAGGAATTATTCCTGTTTCCTGTAAAGTAACTGGCCCCCACTCCACCAAAAGGGGGCAACATTTTAAAGCACCTCTATATTTACTGCTTTAACCATTAAAATAGCTAAATTCATATCCTAAAGGCATCTGTGTTATATCACCAAGGAAAATTTCTGAAAACATTAATAGACCTTTTAAAGTTTCAGCCAAACCTTTAAAAATAAAAATAAAAACCAGTTATAATTTTGGACCACTGTAGGTGATTTTATTTTTATTTTATGTTATTTATTCAAAGAGACTCTTTGGATCAACAATTAGAATTTATTTTTTATTGACTCTTACGATTCTCTTCACATGTAACATCCATTTGGTATATGCCTCCCTGGGAGGTTATCGGTCACCTAATTTGAAATGAGAAAGAACAAAGGGTGAGAGGGAAGGAGCAACATTCCTCTCCTCAGCTCACTAATACGAATGTGTGTCATCTTTTAAATACCACCCAGTATGACAGATAAATCGTGATGAATTAATGGGCAGAAGAGAGAGAGAAGGATCTTTAAAAAGACTAGCTGCTCCCTGGTCAATACTGCCTAGGTTGGCTGCAACCTTCTAGGTTTGATTGGGTGTTGCCCCTTCCAAATCCCGATGAGTTAAAGCATGTTAGAATCTCTTGGATTTTTAAAATATCAACTCAGGAGGATGGGAGGATGGGGGTGACATTCAGATTCAATCGGTCTAGGGATAAGAAAGGTTAAGATGGGAGAGATGAAGAGTGTTGTTTCTCCTTGGTGACATCCCCAAGCAACCTCAGATATGTTCTTCCTTGGGGCCTCTGGTTTTGTTGCTAAACTGTCCTTGTTAAGACAGTTGGGGGGGTGTCTATTTCAGGCTGCATGCCAACCAACACACTGCCCAGGGAGGGGATGGGAAATGAACCACACACATCTAGTTCTCCTGGTCACTGTTGTACTGCTCCATCCTGAACAAGAGAGTGTGGAAGCGTGGGTCTACAGGTAAGCCATTATAACCAAACTCCCCTCACTGTTTAGCCTCACAAGGGATCCTTTATGCTAAGAAGAATGCCCAGCTGATGCGGATTAACAAGAAAAGCAGAGGGGAGGGGGTAGTTGGAAGCCCAAGAGAAGGAAATTTTTAAAAAAATACAAGTTTCCTGTCCTACACAAGCAGTATGAATCTTGTTATCCCAATGGAAGTCCTTACGGTAAAATCTAGTTTCAAAGCAGGATTGGGAAATGGATCAAGCCTTACCATGGCAAAGCTGGGTGGGTGTCCTCCTAGGCGTCTGTGGGACCTTGGGATCTCTGGATAGTGTGTCTTGGTTTGGGGACTATTTTCATTCTGTCTCAAACCTAGGTTTGTACATGCCCTTAGCCATGATACTTCTTCCTAGCTCTGTGATTCAGTACAGAGGACAAGCCCCACTTTATTTGGAGCTAATCTATGGTGCAGTGGCCTTATAAAAACTTAAGAGTAAAAAGCTACCATAAAAAATGCTGGTTATATGTACAACCAGACAGTCAACAACTACTTCTCTCTCTTTGCTATAACAGCACCTGTTGGCTTCTAAGTGCACAGAGTTCTCACAATAATGTGCCAAAACCGCCACCCTTCCCATCCTGGCACCCACCTTCCCCCACCCCAGGAGACCTGCATATCAGATATTACTTCCTGCTGTCTATGACCACACCGCCTTGGCAGTTAACATCAAAAGCAAACACATGGGGAGAACAGAAGGCGCTGGAGCAGGGGAGGAAGAACAAGCATAGGTAATGTTTCATAAACATTTTTCTGGTGCCCAGGTGCAAAAACCTTGGAACTTCACATGTATTTCAACTGATCATCTAAGGACCCACCTTCTCTCTCCCAGGATAGTGAGCTGGAGGCCCTTCCCTGCCTCCACTCCCAGTGCTCCTGTACCTGGAACACAACATGCAGAAACCAAAGCTTAAGACCCAGACCCCTCCCTACCATGTTCAGGAGAGCTACTACACAAGAACAGCATCTGGGAAGCTCATCTACCTCCAACTCATGCAGGGTGTGACCAAGGCTAGCCATCTGTTCAATGCTGGTGGTTCAACATCTACCTGGGCCACCTTTTTCTCAATTAATTTCCACCATCTTTTTCGTATCTCCTGATGGTTCAATAACTCAAAGTAGTTGTCATGAATGTTTAACACAGTACCCAAAACAGGCCTGGAACCAGATGATATCTCATTGATGTAGCCCAAACTAACTAGCTTTGTGACCCTGAGTTAGTCACTCAGCCTCTCCAGATTGCAAATTAGGTGTGAAAAAGAGGGAGCTGCGCTGGTATTTTCCTAAAATCCTCTCTAGTTCTAAAACGTTATGGTCAGATGGAAACCATTTTACTTAAACGAGAAAGGGCAAAGCATTCACCACTTCGCTGATGAGTGCTGTGAGAAGTAACAATACTGAAACCAAACAAAAACAAAGCTTCACTTGGGTAATTTTAGGCCGTATGTCTAATTTACAAAATAAGTTGGCTAATTTTGTTCTGAATTTCACAGCCCCTTTGACAATCTTCACCAACAAACACCTCTTCAGAACATAGGTTTCTTTCTTTTTTTTTTTTTTTTTGAGACGGAGTCTCGCTCTGTCGCCCAGGCTGGAGTGCAGTGGCCGGATCTCAGCTCACTGCAAGCTCCGCCTCCCGGGTTCATGCCATTCTCCTGCCTCAGCCTCCCGAGTAGCTGGGACTACAGGCGCCCGCCACCTCGCCCGGCTAGTTTTTTGTATTTTTTAGTAGAGACGGGGTTTCACTGTGTTAGCCAGGATGGTCTCGATCTCCTGACCTCGTGATTCACCCGTCTCGGCCTCCCAAAGTGCTGGGATTACAGGCTTGAGCCACCGTACCCGGCCAGAACATAGGTTTCTATATCCATGCTCACTGCATTTAACTAAAGTCAGAGAGAAAAATCCAGCTGAGATCTGTCAGACAGAATTATTAGTGGTCTCCCTGACTCCATACTAGCCTGCACTCTAACTAATCTGTTTGATTCTACCAACATATCACTTCATCGTCTCTTTGTTTCAAAGTCTCAACCAGCTCTGTTCTACTCAAAGAACAAAAGTCCAAATACATACTTTGTCAGCCTGGCTGGTACTCAATATCCTCCCAAATTTAGCCTCAGCTGACATGACCGGCTTTCTCTGAGCTCCCCCAGCATAAACTCAGACATGCAGTGTCCCTATCTGTGGAAGAAACCTTTGGACATGAGATGTCTCCTCTCCACCTTGCTGACCTGTGTCCTCCCCCAAATACTACCATCATCTTTTTCTGAGTCCTCAAAGACTCAAGACTCACCTTGTCGAAAGTGAACTCTCCCCTGGCTGGTGCAGTGACAAGTATTTCTTTTCTCTTTCTTTCTTTTTCTCTCTCTTTCTTTCTCTCTCTCTTTTTTTTTTTTTTTTTTTTTTTTTTTTTTGAGACAGGGTCTCACTCTTTTGCCCAGGCTGGAGTGTACTGGCACAATCTTGGCTCACTGCAACCTCCGTCTCCAGGGTTCAAGTGATTCTCATGTCTCAGCCTCCCAAGTAGCTGGGACTACAGGCGCCTGCCACCACCCCTGGATAAGTTTTTGTATATTTAGTAGAGATAGGATTTCACCATATTGGCCAGGCTGGTCTCGAACTCCTGACCTGAAGTGATCTGCCCGCCTCAGCCTCCCAAAGTGCTGGGATTACAGGTATGATCCACCGCACCCGGCCTTTAATTTCTTATCAATTTTTTTTCTATTTAAAACAAGAATATTATCCTTATAAGAAAAAAGTTTTTGGCTCAAGCCTGTAATCCCAGCACTTTGGGAGGCCGAGACGGGCGGATCACGAGGTCAGGAGATCGAGACCATCCTGGCTGACACCGTGAAACCCCGTTTCTACTTTAAAAATACAAAAAACTAGCCGGGCGAGGTGGCGGGCGCCTGTAGTCCCAGCTACTCGGGAGGCTGAGGCAGGAGAATGGCGTGAACCCGGGAGGCGGAGCTTGCAGTGAGCTGAGATCCGGCCACTGCACTCCAGCCTGGGCGGCAGAGCGAGACTCCGTCTCAAAAAAAAAAAAAAAAAAAAAAAAGTTTTTTTTTTTAAAATATAAATTCTGCTTGCAACATTTAGAATGAAAAGAGTCCTTCAATATTACTTTATTATTCAATCCCTTTATTTTAGAGATGAGAAAACTGAGTCTAGGGATGCTGACTATCTTGCTCAAGGTCACACAGCAGGTCAGTGGCAGACCTAAGTTTTCTGACTCCCATCCCAGAACTTATTACACTTGGCAACCGGGTACCTATCTTCTTTAGACTTGGTATCCACATTCAAGAGCTTTTAGTGTTGAGTGTATCCTCTTTTCCACTTGTGCACCACACAGACAAGGTATTCACACAAATGCTAACTCCAAGAGTAGAAAGGGGACAGAACTGGAAGACAGAAGATTCACTACCCTAACTCTTCCTCCTTTAATCAGAAGACCCAACTTTATACCTAGTCTCTAGGTTAGACTCACTTGCAATTCCCCCCATCCAACTCCAACTAAACGTCCTCTGCTTTCCTTCAGACCTTCCACTAAATCCACTCTAGAGTACCAAGGCACCCTCTGTGTATTCATCCCTCACCCCCAAAGAGTGCCCACACTTACGTTCTTATATCCAGAATGCGGTTCATAACAATAATTCCCAACTTTCCAAGCACAAGGACTCAAAGGGAAAAAATTCAGGGAGCACTTCCCTTCACAGGGATTATAGTTGTGTGGGGGGGTTTTTTTTTTTTTTAATTAACTGTTGAGCCAAGAAAAATATATGCCAAACATCCACTGTGAATTCAGTAGTATTTTCATAAGGTTGTATTTTATTATTCTATAAATGTAGCTACATACACTGAAAGACAGTAATACATGTACTTGGGAGACTTACGTATTTGGTTCACAAAAATGCATGGAGTGCATATGGTTTCCCAGACACTTGTTTGGAAACCACTGGGTGGTAGCAACAGTTCAAGACTTGCAGATGAGATATGTAAATGCTGGGGAGAGACCTTAAGTTTTAGTCACCTTCCTCTGAAAGAAAAATATGACAGCCAGGCCAGGTGCCGTGGCTCACACCTGTAATCCCAGCATTTTGGGAGGCTGAGGCGGGCAGATCACTTGAGGTCAGGAGTTCGAGCCCAGCCTGGGCAACATGGTGAAAACCTTTCTCTACTAAAAATACAAAAATTAGCCGGGCGTGGTGGTGCTTGCCTGTAGTCCCAGCTACTTGGGAGGCAGAGGTGGGAGGATCGTTTGAACCTGGGAGGCGGCAGTTGCAGTGAGCCAAGACTGCACCACTGCATTCCAGCCTGGGCAATAGAGCATGACTCTGTCTCAAAAAAAAAAAAAAAAAGGAAAAATATGACAACCTAATGAAGATACAACCAGAGGGTCTATGGTTAGTTTCAGATTCCCCATTGTACCCACCTCCGTGTTGGAGTTACTGACAGCACAGGCCTTTGTATTTTTAGTACCTCTTTTGGGGGGAAACAAAGGGGCCTCTCACTTATTTCAGTCCTCTAGTTTATTCTTGTCTTTCCCAGCAAAGCTGCGTCAAGTAGAAAACCCTATTCCAATTCACATTCCAGTCTCTTTCCGATTTCTCACCAGAATTATCTCTAAAGAGTAAGCACTGACAAGTGATGGATAATTTGCATTTTAACCCTATTCAAATTTGGGTAAATGGTTTAATATGCATGCTAATATTCCATCATTATTCCAATTAAGGAAACTATTATGTTAAAGTGTTTAATCAGGAGAATTAGGGAGAACTCCAGACACCTAAAATTAACCTCTAATAGTCTTGACATTCATTTCATTTAAGTGCAATTTGCCAAGCTACAAGCAACTCCCGCTTAAGACTTCTGCTTAGGCACGTGGGGATTCCTGATAAGAACTAAAAGCAATTCATTTCCTAACTACATTGATGTCTAAAAGAATAAACTAAAAGGGCCACAATACAATCAAATTCCCAAGCAGTCACATTCCAAGAGATTTAAACATCATCATCTTGATTCCCAGTAACAACAATGCTCTTTGCATCAGAAACAACACAACCACTTCCTCTTTCTCTGACCTTCTCAGTTTAATTACTTCCTGTGATTTCTTCTAGGGCTGAGCGCCCAAGCTTCCCAGGGCGGCAGCCTTTCCGTGCATACATGACTGATTTGTCTGGAAGGTGCAGAATGCCAGCTGACAGTCAGACATTACACACACAGTTTGGGACTTCACGTTTCTTTTTAAGTGATGGATCTCGTGGGTCTTCTGGCATTCACCAAGAACTCTTTCAGCCATAAGAAAAGAAAAAATTCTTCTAGTACATTTCTATCTAAAATCAAGCTGTACCTCAAAGTTGGAAGTCCTGCCAAGAATGGGGAAGGGCAGGCACCTGATGATACCTCTCAGTGCATGAGCACCACCTTCTTATCAAATGAGCCTCTTCAGCAAACATTCAAAATGCCAAAGATGTGAAGTCATCTTTTTATTAGGGTCTGGACAATGAAGACAAACCATCACAGCCATGGATAAGCCCATGAACCCTCAGTGGCATCATTACTGGGAAGTTTGTTAAGAATGCAGAATCTCAGGATCAGAATCTTCATTTTACCAGATTTCCCCAGGGAATCCCTATGTAAGTTCAGGTTTGAGAAGGACCGCTACAGGATGCTCCCCTCAAAACAGCAAGGCTACAATGCAGGTCCAGGTATTGGACATATTGCTCTCACAAGCTTTCCATCAGGGGTAAGTTGGCTTACTCTTTCCAAAACAAGTATTTGTAGAGTTGCTGTTTATATCTCAGTACAGAAAAGGCCACCTGGATGGGCACTGGCTCCCTACTTCATAGAAGAGCTGAACAGGAATGCGAGGAAGAAATGTCACTGCATAGTTGTGAGGTGTTTACAGGATTCTAAATGAGTTCTAATTTCATTTGCTCAACAGTAATATAAACTAAGCTATTCAGGCAACACATTTTTTAATACGAGAAAACTGAGGCCCTGTGAGAGCTTGTAACCCAGAGTGTTGTTCTACAGATGTTAAGATTTGAAGTCAAAGGACCTGGGTTAAAAATAACAAATCCTGCTGTGTGTGTGACCCCAGGCAAGACAGTGCCCTCTCAGAATCTTTTCCTCACCTGTGGTATGTGGACACTTGACTGTTAGACATATTCCACCCATGTGTGAATGTGTACGTGCCTGTACGTACGTACAACACACACACACACACACACTCACACACTCTCTCTCTCACCTTCACTCATTCTTTCTCTCATACCTAAAAACGACTTGAAAAGCTTGCTTGTTCGAAGATTCTGGCAAGGGGCCTGTAGGTCCTTTGTCAATGCTGTGCATGAAGAGTTCCCCTCCCCAAATATGAGAACCCCAACACTTCACATTTCTAGTTTGCAGCTCTAGGAGGAACCCAGCAGGAAGTAGGGGAAGAAAATGGAAAACAACTCTAGTAATCAGTCAGTCAGTCATCAAGAGGGCTGTCCTCCCACCTTAAAGCAGATGAAACTGTCTAGCACCCTAGAATATAAGCGCCCTGAGGGCAGGGACTTCCTGAGCCACAGGTCTGGTATTGTATGGCAGGCTAGGTGCTCTATATTTGCAGTAAGTGAATGGCATGTGGTAGGCATTCAATGGCTAGTGGCTACCTCTCCTCTGGCTGTACTTCCACTCATTTATTTTATCCAATACAATAATTTATACATAATTTTGCAATTGGGGCCTAAGTACATTCTAATTCAAGTTATTCAGATTCATGGTCTACCACACTCCAAATCAACACCTATAATCTAGTATCCCCGATTTTCCTTAGTACAAAAGACATCTTAGAATGGACGGTAGGGTCTTCAAAGGTTTTTTGTTGTTGTTTTTTGTTTTTACAAACAGCAGAGTACTGTTCTGAAATGTGCTCACACACAGATCAATGAGAAGGCAACCATTATTAGGCCTCCAGGGCCAGAGGTGAGCTGTTGAGCCCAGGCACATCATTCTAGCAAGGCAGATTTGCTTTGGGAGTCTGAGTCTGAGCAAAATCAAACTTGACTTAGCCTTTAAGCAAAGGGGAGAAATCTAATAACTATATTAAGACTACAGTCACACATATGCTGCTTTAAAAGATCTATAAAAATGAGTAAAATTACTGGGATGTTGACAAATTAAACCTCTAGTCTAGCGCTACATCTGTATTCCCACTCCATCATCCATTTTATTCCTTGGCTGGAAAAATAAAATGAAACTCCAAACATGGCATTCAAGTGGACAAAACATGTCATAAGCCAAGTGACTCCTAAGAGGATGGTCAGTTCCACCCATCCCCACCAAGCCTACTGACTTTTGTTTTAGAGACAATTTGAATGCTGTTGGTAATAAGATTTCTAGACCACATATCAGGAATGGCACAGGGATAGCAGGGGAGCCAAGGATGCTACTACAGGTAGGTACTCTTACCCTAAGAGAACAGACAAGCTATAAAACTCAGAATCTCAAAAAGCACAGCTAACTGGGATCACTGAGTAAAGGGGCCAATGGTCAGCTGGGCATCATTGATTATCACAGTACAAAAACTACCAGGACAGCATTAGAAAGCCAAAAGAAACAGTCAGTCTTAGAACATGACTTCTAAATCCTAATTATCCTCCCACAAGCTCCCTGAGGAGCCTTGAGCAAGTCATTTCAGCTCTCTAAGGTATAAAGTGAAAATCTCATTTCCTGCCTTGAAAAGTTCATGGATCTCCTCTGCCTTGTAAATTCCGAAAAGAACACCTTATTACATGATGTGGGACAGACCTGGGGTAGATGGATGCCACTGAATCTCAATTTATCAGGTGCTGTGCTAAAATGTTTTACCTAGGCTACCCCATTTACACTTTTGAGATGGAGTTTCGCTCTCGTTGCTCAGGCTGGAGTGCAATGACGCGATCTCTGCTCAGCACTATCTCTGCTCGGTGCAACCTCTACCTCTCAGGTTCAAGCGATTCTCCTGCCCCAGCCTCCCAAGTAGCTGGTATTACAGGCATGTGCCACCATGCCCAGCTAATTTTGTATATTTAGTAGAGATGGGGTTTCTCCATGTTGGTTGGGCTGGTCTCGAACTTCCGACCTCAGGTGGTCCGCCCGCCTCGGCCTCCCAAAGTGATGGGATTACAGGCATGAACCACCATGCCCCGCCCATTTCTACTTTTTAACAGCCTATCAGGTATACAGCATAATGAACTTCACTTACATTAACCCAGGGCTGGTGGCTTAGGATACTTAGCAGGGTCCCTTTGTGGGGGAAGAGGTATGGTCTCACTCCAAAGTCCATGATTCTTCCACTACCATCATGGCAGCCTCTCCTTTAGTAGTTTTGAAAAAGCAACTCAAAGTCTTTTTTGGATATAGGTATCCAAAAAAGATAATTGTTAAATTATCTTTAAATTGTGAAAAATTGTTAAATTTTTATACAAGGTACAATTATTTTTTCAGTTACTGAATATTTACTTCAACCAATTGATAAATGTTTACAGAAAGCCTACTATGTGCTCAGCATTCTACCAGGCCATGGGTATGAGGGTTAATAAATTATTCTCACGGGGCATGGTGGTGTATACCTGTGATCCCAGCTACTTGGGAGGCTGAGATGGGTGCACTGCTTGAGCCCAGGAGTTCAAGGCTCCAGTAAGCCATGATTGCACCCCTGCACTCCAACCTGGGCAACACAGCAAGACCCCATCTCTAAAAAAAAAAAAAAAAAGTAATAAAAGCAAAAAATAAAGCTATTCCCATGCCAGGTGCAGGTGGCTCTAAAAAAAAAAAAAAAGTAATAAAAATAAAAAATAGAGCTATTCCCATGCCAGGTGCAGGTGGCTCATGCCTATAATCCCAGCACGCTGGAAGGTCGAGACAGGAGGACTGCTTAAGGCTAGGAGTTCAAGGCCATCCTGGGCAACATAACAAGACCTCATCTCTACTAAATATTTAAAAATTAGCCAGGTGTGGTGGCGCATACCTACAATCCCAGCTACTCAGGAGGCCAAGGCAGAAGGATTGCTTTGAATACTCCAGCCTGGACAACACAGCAAGACCTTGTTTCCAAAAAAAAAAAAAAAAGCTATTCCTACACCTAGAAAGACAGATGGGCCAAGTTTCTCTGTGCATTCTCAGTTAGTATGTGATGCAAATACAAAATAAACAGTGCGTATCTGAAAGGTCAGTACTGGAGGCCAGAGCCAAAGCAAAGCAACAAGAAAAAGAAACAAAAGGAATAAATAATGAAAATGGAAAGACAAAAATGTCATTACCAGATGAACAAATGAAAGTCAATTAAAAAATGTAACTGATAATTAAGTTTAAGCATTTATAAATGGACCACAGGAAATATATCGAAGAACAAAAACAACCAGATCTAAAAAATCATTATTTCAGGACACAGAGGAGCCAAAACCGTACCTTTTAGAAGCTTCCAATATTTGTCCTAATCTCTTCCATTCCAAGTGTTAAATGCTAAGGGTGAAGTCAAAATCTGTTTCTTTACCTTTACCCTCTAAGTGCAAGTAAACACAGAAAGTTTGTTTTTAAATAAATATTCAACTACCCTTTGAGAGTAGCAGGAAGAACATAAGCACAATTTGATAATATGTGTGCAATATGCCACATGTGAACATAATGTTGATAAAGGTTACCTGAGAAAGGGAAATGGGTAGTTAGGAAACAATTGTTACTTAATTTAGCAAAATCCTATGATCCTGGCCTGACTTTCCTTCCATGACACAGGACATATGTCAAGGTGTAACAATCCTTCATGCCTACCCAGGGCAAGCATATAAAAAAACATATTTTGCTCCACGGGGCACTGGAGCATCAATATAAAATATTTCTTTTTTTTTTTTTTGAGACAGTCTTGCTCTGTCGCCCAGGCTGGAGTACAGTGGCGCGATTTCAGCTCACTGCAACCTCTGCCTCCTGGGTTCACGCCATTCTCCTGCCTCAGCCTCCTGAGTAGCTGGGACTACAGGCGCCCGCCACATTTTTTGTATTTTTAGTAGAGACGGGGTTTCACCGTATTAGCCAGGATGGCCTCGATCTTCTGACCTCGTGATCCGCCCGCCTTGGCCTCCCAAAGTGCTGGGATTACAGGTGTGAGCCACCAAGCCCAGCCCAAAATATTTCTTCTACTTCAAAGTCACTAAAAGCCCTAGAAAATACCTTAAAAGCACCATCAATGTTCTAGTCTTAAATAGTAATTTTTAAATATTTAATATTTAAATATTTCTAAGAGTAAGTTATCAAGTTTATCGATATGACGGAGTCTTTTTTAAAAACTTGGCCTAATTCATCTTAGTAAAAACAAGCCCAAACAAATAATCACATACACCAAAATTTTCTGGTCTGCCTCTATTATAATCTTGTTCAATTTCTGAAAATTTTGCCGTTAGATTGTATTTGTGTTCAGCTGGCAATACAGGAATAATGCCAATATTGGAGTTCATTGGCACAGCTGTATCCACCCTCAAGTGTTAAGACTCCGACAGAACCCTGCAGATATTGCAAATTGTTAATATTGTGACTTCTGCAGAGGTTCTCCTGCAGAGGCACAGAAACAGGCGCTGTCTTATTGTGCTCAAGATTTTCTACTTGTCAGTTCTCGCAACAATAATGGAATCAAAGTTGGTTTTGAGTTACCAATGACGACAGATCACTACCACCAGATAGTTCTGCGCGGAATTTCCACAAAATACCAGAGGCTTCATGGTTGAGTTTCTCAGAAGGAGGCTTATGTATACCCTAAGTTAACCAAATACAACATTTGTAATTATTGTATTAGTCAGTAGAGATGAAATAGCACTTTAAAATAATTAAATCCATTATTTTATTCAATAGACATTAAGCAACCACAATGTGCCCAATGGTGTTGGTCCAAAACTAGGCATTTGAGAAGTAACCTTGAATCCAAAAAGCTCATATTCAGATGCAGAATGTAGCTTGGTATAAGCCTAACTTGAAATGATAATTGCCATATAGTGCAGGGAAAAAAATACTACACACAGGCATCAATTTTGACTTGGATTTTGACTTCAACTTGATTTTGACTGGGAGGAGGGGTTGTGGTGGGAAAGTCAAAAAGGACCACCCAAACGCAATGGCTCAGAGATGGCTGGGGGCATAAGCAGAATGTCACCTACTGGAGAAGTGAAGGAAGAAAGAAGAGAATTTCAGAATAAAAGCAAAAGTAAGCAAATTGCTAAGGCAAAACAGTTCTGGGTATTGCTACTGATCCACTTTGTATATATTTTACTGGTTAAAAGGACAGGAAAGCAGAGGGGACCAGCTTTAGTCAGAAAGGAGGCTGCACTTGCTAATATTCCCATGGAAACAAACCCAGACCACCACCAGCTGATGGAGCTTAGTCCACTCCAGGTCTACTACTTCACTAGCTGTTCAGCCTTGCACTAGGCACTTAACTTTATACTATGACAGGTCCTAGCTTACAAGCTCCTTAAGGTCTTTCCAGTTTTTTTTGTTTTGTTTTGTCTTGCTTTTAACATTTTTTTTCCTTAAGACAGGGTGTCACTCTGTCGCCCAGGCTAGAGTGCAGTGGCACAATCACAGCTCATTGCAGCCTCGACCTCCTGGCCTGAAGCCATCCTCTCCCCTCAGCCTCCTGAGTAGCTGGGACTACAGGTGTGTGCTACCACACCTGGCTAATTTTTTATTTTTATTTTTTGGTAGAGACAGGGTCTCACTATGTTGCCCAGGCTGGTCTTGAACTCCTGGCCTCAAGCCATCCTCTGGGCCTGGGTCTCCAGAAGTGTGGGGATTTTCTGAGGAATAAATCAATATTCTAATTCTGCACAGACAACTCCATATTTTTAACATTTAAGGGTTCTACTCATGTACAGTAGAAACATACCCCCCTTTTTAAGGCTAACACAAAGAAAATGGATCAATACTCACTGTATCAGTTTAATTTCCACAACTGTTATTTCAGTTAATGTAGATCTAACATTCCAATAATAACCAACTCTGAATCTGCACTACTCCCACTATCTTTAAGGTGTATCACAGAATTCTCAAACCCAAATTTATTTAAATCCATTTTAATTCAGTATGCCCCTCATGCTTCACAGCATTTTCTGGGAAGATAAGTGAAGTGAGAAAAATTATGGCAATGACAGATTGTCACCAATTCAGAAGAATAATGAACAAGCATGATTGGCAGAAAGGCTGCGAGCTCTGAGTCAGAACGACTGAGGCTGGACACCCCCAGCGGTTCACAGTGGTTAGTTAAGAGCACAGAGCACTTCCTGAACCCCGCTACTGGAGTGCTCAATTCCCAGCTCCTTCAGTTACTCATAGCATGACCTTGAGCAAAGGATTTCACCTCTCTGGGCCTCACTTCTCCCAGTATTTAATAGAGATAATAATACTATCTACCTCGCAGGATTTTTAAGAAGACTAAATGAATAAAGTGCTTTTAAAAATGTTTGCTTTCTCAGGCAGCTAACTTGACCTCGGCTTTCTCATCAGTTAAATGGGGTAACACCTTCTTCACAGGGTTATCTGAAAATTAAGCTGA
This sequence comes from Macaca mulatta, assembly GCF_049350105.2. Classification (NCBI taxonomy): domain Eukaryota; kingdom Metazoa; phylum Chordata; class Mammalia; order Primates; family Cercopithecidae; genus Macaca; species Macaca mulatta. The sequence goes on along the minus strand of NC_133418.1, from coordinate 59,266,582 downwards.
GCTTGAAAGAAATCTATCTCAGTGCCCTGCAGAGCCACACAGGACACCTGTTTTATGCCTAGTCCTGTACTATAAGCTTTACCTAGGCTATCGCATTTAATTCTCAAAGCAGCTCCACAAAATAGGTAGTGTCTATTATCATTTTGTCCACTCCATATAAAACCAACATGACATACTAAAGTAAACTGCCTTAGATCATAAAGTGATAAAAATGGCTAAGCCTTAAGCCTTAAATATATGTTACAAATGCATTTAACTTGGGGTCTTCTATTGGTCTCTGGCTGAATAACCAGTTATAAAAGACATTTTTGCAGACAGTTCAGGCAGAGTGTTAAAGACATCAGGGAATTATTAATTTTGTAAAATGTGATAGTAGTATTGTGGTTTCACAGAACAGTATTTTTATTTCTTGAGAAGTAAGCTCAATTATTCAGGTACAAGAGTCCCAATGTCGGCAATGTCTTTGAAACGCTTCAGCAAAAATACTTATGCCTGTTTTATTAATGGGAAACCTTTCGACGTTAGGAAAAATATGACTGAAAGGGAAGCTGCAAATCCATTCCCAGCAAAGAGTGAGTTACAGAGAAGAGTTCATGAAAGGAACAAAAGAGAAAGCTGAATGGCAGCTCGATGTCTCCAGGGTTAGAGCTTGGTTCAGGAAGGTTTATCTTGTCTGCGAATTTCCAAGCCATTCATAGCCATGATCAAATGCTTTAATTTTTAAAAAACTTCCACTCCTATGCGCAGAGGACGACTTACAATAGTTTGCTGATGCTCTTTACTTCTTAAATTATATTTTTAAAAGTCTGTAGAATTGTAAATTTTAACATGCATTTTTGTGGGGGGGGGAGAACGAAAGAATGGTCAATGTATTTTCTATATGCAAGGTATCTTTTGGGACCATCGTCAACAAGAGCAAAGAGAGTTTCCTGAATTACCATATATTAGAAGAACTTTAAATTGACATGGAAAACAACATTAGAAAACAAAACTGTTTTTAAATTAAGCACAGTTTTACCATTTGCAAGATTCTGATTTACTGCATTCTGATGCTAAATGAAACATATTATCTGGACCATTCCACAAAAGCTTTACTATATGTAGACTATCAAGTCTATTTTACCAAAAGTACAAATACATCTTCCCTAGGTCTCCAGTTTGATGCCACAGTTCTCTTAAGTAACAACCCCTGCCTGGTTCCAAAAGGTATCTGAGAGACCTCAAACATAAAATCATTACAAGAAAAAAATAGAACAAAATTCACCCAGAGTAGGAATCTAGCAAGAACCTAAGCAAATATGGCTACCTTAATCAAACAATAATTTTAGCTCTGGACTTAAAGACAGTGGCAGCAAACAACACCTGAACAACAAAAAAGCAATCACAGCAAGCTCTGTAATTCAGAGAGAGAAACCTTACTGTCACTAACACTTAAAAGGAATTTTTCAGATGCGTCATTACACAGGTACGTTGAACATAATAATAGACGGTAGCTACCATGGCAGTTTACAGCCCACGAAGTCGCTTTCTTCTCAGGCATGTAAAGTCTCGTGCCAAGGTCATCACATTAAAAATAACCCCTATAGCCCATTTCTTCAGTGGCTAAGATGCCAAGGCTTTCTCAGCCTCTAAGTGAAACTACAACTCCTCAAATATCTATCCTCTCAACTGGACTTGTGACAGCAGTGGAGGCTGCAGCTTCATGCTGAACTTGCTCTGAGAGCCTAAAATGGAACTATTCTTTCCTCGCTGGTGATCCCACTCGAAATCCTTCTGCTTTGGATAGCAGATGGAGAAAGATGCAAGGCTGACAAGCTGCCACAAAAAGGGCCAGGTCAGGCCTGTATTCCCAAGGAGTGGAGCCAAGGTAGAGCGGTCAAACCTCTCCAAGAATCTGCAAGGCCAGAGCACAGCAACCAACCTCACTGCCACTGCTGCTACTCTGTGTGCAGGTACAATCGAGGGCCCATAAAAATACTGATTTATTGGCCACGTTCACAAGGCAGCAAGGCCCAGAAGCATAATCCTTCTCTATATTTCAGCGCTAAAAGCGCAACTTTTTTTTCATTTTACCATTTTAAGATGCTATATACGAAGACAAAGCAAAACGTCTGAAATAGAAACACCAGCAGATGTGGTGGGACATCTGCGACAGGCACACCAGCAGGGATCCTCTCCTGTGACGGGTGTCTGGAAGATCAGGGGTTACTGCAGTCAAAGTTCCCTGGGGACTCACAGGAAGGAAATTGAAATTCCTTTCCCCAAACAGCAGCCCCATTCCCGCCCAGACTGGCAACAGCAGACGCCAAAGGATAAAGGGGGTATATTTAATAAAGTGAGTAGATTTCTTAGAGTAGAGCACAACACTGTCACCTGCTGCAAGAGACAAGCCTCCCTGTCGCCCAGCCCTGAGTCACTTCCCCTCCCAGCACTCTTGAGGCCCAATGCCTGCGGGGGGCAAAAGACCTGGGGCCTCTGGAGCACGCCTCCCGCAGCCCGCACTCCACTGCTAAGACGCGCGCGGGGCCTCCCTCCAGGGCGCGTCCCCGCGGCTGCCAACCGGCTCTTTGAGCCCAAGCCCGCGCCGCCACTACCTTGGCTAATGGCAGCACTGAATGAAAGGAACCGATGCAGACTCCGGATTTATGAATGTGCAGGGGAGGAGGGGAGGGATATCATGTGACAATAAAGGAGAGCGTCTTATTCACAAAAAAAAAAAAAAAAAAAAAAGTGGCTGGTGGCGGGCACAGCCACTGAGCAGCAGCGGCGGCCGCCGCGCGATGACCGCTCGGACCCCAGGCAGAAGACCTGAGGTGTCGGGCCCCGCGGCCCCGCCCCCGTCGCACCCGAAACAGAAAACGCCTCGGACCAGGAAGAGAAAATGCCAAACTGGACCCCTGGACCGCGAGGCAGGAGGCAGCTGCACCTCCGCCCCGGGCTGGCGACAGTCACGGGTCCCGCGCGGGGCTGCCCGGGATCCCTCCGGCGGAGCGCCCCAAGCATTGTTCCCCTCGGGCCTGCGGGCCGGGCACAAGCCCGTGCACGCGCACCCGCGAGGACACACACACACACTCGCCCCCAGAGCGCTGCCCCGCACGCCCCCGCCGCACTCGCCTAGGTCCGCCCCGAGGCGCCTGACCCCGCAGGACGCGTGTGCCGACCACAAGCGCGTGCACAGGCACTCACGCACCGCGGGGCCCCTCGGGCGGCTCCAGCACGCCGGCCCGCGCGGGGACCCTGGCGCACCAGACCCCAGCGCAGCCCGCGCCCGTCCTCCTCTCGCTCCGCCGTGTTTTTTATGAATGAAAATGTGGTATGCAAATGAGAGCGATTCAAGAAAACGAAATGGCGGAGCCTAGGCCCCAGTGGGCTCAGGAGCGGACTGCGGGGCTCGCGGCGCGGCGGGAGTCACAAAGTCACTGTGCAAAAACCCACCGGCCCCGGGAAGCCGGAGTGGGGGTGTCAGGTCTTCCGCTCCAGCCGCCGAGGATTTCGGGGGCGGGGGGGTGCTGTGAGTCCTCGGAGAGGGAGCGGGGACCGCCCGGAGGTCACCCGCACGCCCTTGGCCCCCGGGGCGGCCACCAGCCCGCCGACCCTAGGCGTGCGCCCGCCAGCCCGCAGCAGTTTTTGCCCCCTCCTCACTTCAACAAGCAGGGAAGCCTCGCGTCCCAACCCCGACAGGTCAGCGAGTCGCTGCACCCCACGCCAAGTTCACCCAATAAGCGTCCCCGCCCGCATCCTCAGCCCCGGCCCCCACGCTGCCCCCGCGGGGCACCCTCGTCCCACCCCGCGACCAAACTTACTCGTCCGGGTGTGTTTCTTCGGTCATTTTCTTGTTCACCTAGACGCCTGTCCCGCGGCGGGCAGCTTTGCTCCCTTCATCTTCCTGTCCGCTCGCCCCCCTTCTTCACATCTCCGGAGATCGCCTGATTTGGGGAGGGGGGGCGGCTAGAGATGGGGGCGCCGCAGCAGAAGGGGAAGCAGGGAGCGGGGTGAGGTTTGGGGGAAGGGGTGCAAAGGCAGGCTGCAAGGGGAGTGAACGCCGCAGCGCCGTGGGGAGAGGCGGGCGGAGGCTCCGGGGGCTCGGGAGCGGGCAAAGGGGGCGAGATTTGGGAAGGGGACGGCGGTGGGGGAGAGCAGGAGAAAAACAAGCGCGCCTTGGAGCGGCGGGGACTGCTGCGAGGAGGAGGAGAGCGCCGGCCGCGGGTGGGGGGACTCGGTCCGGGGTCGCCCCCGGGGGGCCGGGCCAATCACGGTTCCGGGGAGCGGTCGGCGGCCGGGGGAGGTGCGCCTGGGAGGCAGTGCAGGGCGCCCCGTCCGAGCCCCATCTCTCGACTCCACCGATTTACTCCATATTGGATTCTCACCGCCGCCAACAGGAGGAGGAAGTAGGGCGGAAGCGATGACGTCTTCCCAGCGGCCAGAGGTGGTGGAGTGCAAAAAGCTTCCTACTTGCGACCGAAAAAAACGGGAGAAAAAAAAAAAAAAAACTTTGTCCCGCCTACTGAGCACGCCCGGCTTCCTCTCCCCCTCCCTCCTGGCTTCCACTCCCGGGGGAGCCGCGGAGCCGAGTTGTTTGCTTTCGCCGCGACCGTCTGGCTCCGAATCCTCCTTGATTAGGGCTCCGGGTTTTAGGAAGCCCGAGAGGAGAGAGGAGGCGGGAGCGGAGGACTCTTACACATCTGGCTCCCGTTTTTGCCCCCTCCCTCCTTCCAAACCCCAAGATTAAAAATCGGGGGGTTGGGCGGGGGCGGAGATGCGAAACTCAAGGGAGGGGAGGGAGTGAAACAGCTGAAGAGGTGCTCAGGCTCAGAGGAACAACTACCCCCACCGCAGGGTGGGAAGGTAGGGGCGGCGCAGGTGCCAGGGGCTGGCTTCTCTAACCCAACCCAACCAGAAAGGAGAGGGGGTTCGACTTTACCAAGGTTCTGAAAGGCAGAGGCTTTTCCGTTTCACGTGAATCTTGTGATTTTTTTTCCTTTTTTGTCTCAATAGAGGAACGGATTTTTGTTTTGTTTTGAGATGGAGTCTCGCTCTGTCCCCAGCCCAGGCTGGAGTGCAGTGGCGCGATCTAGGCTCACTGCAACCTCCACCTCCTGGGTTCAAGTGATTCTCCTGCCTCAGCCTCCCAAGTAGCTGCGACTACAGGCGCGCGCCACCACGCCCAGCTAATTTTTGTAGTTTTAGTAGAGACGGGGTTTCACCGTGTTGGCCAGGATGGTCTCAATTTCTTGACCTCGTGATTCGCCCGCCTCGGCCTCCCAAAGTGCTGGGATTACAGGCATGGGCCACCGCGCCCGGCCAAGGAACGGATGTTTTTAAGAATCATTACTCGTGCAAAGCCCAGCACAGCCCAGAAACGTTTGCATTTCCGTAGAAATTATGGAAATTCTCGCGTTAAGAGGCAGCCCCGGCCGGGCGCAGTGGCTGACGCCTGTAATCTCAGCACTTTGGGAGGCCGAGGCGGGCAGATCACCTGAGGTTGGGAGTTCGAGACCAGCCTGACCAACATGGTGAAACATCGTCTCTACTAAAAATACAAAATTAGCTGGGCGTGGTGGCGAGTGCCTGTAATCCTAGGTACCCGGGAGGCTGAGGCAGGAGAATCGCTTGAACCCGGGAGGTGAAGGTTGCGGTGAGCCAAGATTGCGCCACTGCACCCCAGCCTGGGCAACAAGAGCGAAACTCCATCTCAAAAAAAAAAGAAAGAAAGAAAGAAAGAAAAAGAAACAAGGGACATAGTCCCTATCCCTTGCTGCTCTCCAAACATAGTAGACTTTTCCATCCTCTTGAATGTCCACGGGACAATCCAGATATGATGTTAACTAAATAGCAACCACTGAACATCAGGTTAAGAGATTAAATATTTGCCTCAGGCTGGGCGCAGTGGTTTATGCCTGTAATCCCAGCACTTTGGGAGGCCGAAGTGGGCGGATCACCTGAGGTCAGGCGTTTGAGACCAGCCTGGCCAACATGGCAAAAACCTGTCTCTACTAAAAATACAAAAATTAGTTGGGTGTGGTGGTGGGTGCCCATAATCCCAGCTACTCCGGAGGCTGAGGCAGGAGAATTGTTTGAACCCAGGAGTCAGAGGGTGCAGTGTGCCAAGATTGCACCATTGCACTCCAGCCTGGGCAACAAGAAGAAACTTTGTCTCTAAACAAATAAATAAATGCCTCACATTTAGTATTCCTAAAATTTACATGCATCTAGGAGCCACAAATCCTCCAAAAAGTTTCACCTTGAGTCAGGGAGAAACTGATGGTTTACTCCGGGCTTTGTGCTTATCACAGCCATGATGTCTGCGGACATGGAGTGGGGTTCACACTGGTGATGTGTGATGGTGGGGAGGGCATGAACCAGAGGATGGAACAGCTTAGTTCTGGTTTTCTCCTAGCAGTCCTGAGACCCCAAGTGAGTTTCCTTATAAAACAGGAATAACAAGGCCAAGCTTGTCTATCAGTTTGTGAGGTCATTGAGAGTTGGTGAGAAAGTACTAACCAAAGCCAAGATCTCATTGTCCTTTAAATCCCCAGAAGGCTAAGGACTCACCTTTGGCCATGGTTGCTCTCACCCAGGTCTCACCTTTAGCCACGGTTGCTTTTCTCCCTGGGAGTGCTGAAAGAGATCCCACCCTGTTATTCCTGAACTTCCCAGAACACAAGCACTTACCCATGTCAAAATTATCCACCCTATGGGCATCTCTTGGGCTCCACCCTCCAGTTTCAAGGTACACAAATGGCGAGGTGGCAGGCGAGGTGATTATTAATTTCTGCAGGTAGGCCAGCTCTATGAGCAGGTTAAATTGGTGTCATCACCACTCATTCAGCCAGCTCTCAGCTAATATCTGTGAACGACTGGCCCAGCCTATGGACCAGGTTGCCAGGGGAACAATGGTAAATATTCTGAGGTGCAGAAGTCCCCAAGTCCCCATTGGGATCACCTGGTGCCATACTCCAGCTGGGCTATCTCAGGTAGGCCCTTAGATCCACTGAGCCTTGGGTTCAGTGTCTGTTGTGTGGGAATAATACCCACAACATAGGGTTGCTGGGAATCTTAAATGTGCTATGCAGATTCCTGGTAGCTCTTTGCTCTCTCTGGCAAGTTGGTTTACCAAATGCCCCCTCCACTCTGTCCTTCATGTTCCTTTAAATGAAGCCTGCCAGTTCTCTGCTGCCTTGTTCATCACCCAAAAGGGGCCTTTTGATGGAAACATTACTGGCAGGTCACCTCTTGGTCCTCCCCATCAATTACCGTGGTTGAGGTAAGTCTGACTCCTGCAGCTCCATAGAATAAATGAGGATATTGGGCGAATAACTCGGATACGCCTGTTGATCTGAACAACAGGGTGTTATCAAAGTCCATTGGATTGTTGCTGGAACAGGGGATATCACAGATTTAGGGCTTTAATTGAATGTCACTGCTGAAAAAGCTAAGGACCCACATCCCTGTCTCCCCAAAACCAGCAGAACAGGGGGGCGCGGGAAGCTCTGAACACAAATCAATAGTGTTCAGTCAGAGTAGGATCGTAAAGCTTCAAAAGTAATATCGATCTGCTCACAACTTCACGCAAACCCAGCGGGGCCCCCAGCAGGTCCCCCACCTACAAGCTTCTCAGTTCCGAGTCCTGGGCGAGGGAGCACCCACACCCGGGCCCTTCCCGCGGGCTGCCCGGAAAGCCCGGAGCGCGGAGCCGGAGCGACCCTTCGCGGCCGGGGACGGGCATGCTCAGTAGCCCCGCAGGTCCTGTTTCACTGGGAAGCCGGCCGCGGCCCCCACCCCTCCCGCCTGTCTCGGGCGCCAGGAGAAGCGGACATTTTAGCCTCCTCTGCAATCCGCTCTCGTTCGTGTCCTTCTCCCCCTCTCGTCCGGTAGGGCCGGGAGTGTAGATTTCCCCAGGGGCGGGGGTGGGATCTGAGTAATCACTCGCCCTCCCCCCTCCCAGGGGCGGGGAGGGGGTGATTTAGGGAGGACTCCACGGGGCCCAAAGGTTCGCGCCGCCCCGCCGCGGCCCTGCCCCCAGAAGCCCCCAGCTGCCGCGGCGCCCCCGCTCCCCGCCCCGGGAGGCGCGCGCAGCTGCGCCCTGGCCTGTCCTCGCCTCACCCCCACTCTGCCCCTTCGGTATTTCTCAATGACCGGCGCTCCGAGGACACTTCCGACGCCGGAGGGAGGGGTTGTCATTAGCGCTCGGTTTATCAGTTCCTTCCGGTCTCCCCGAGCTCAGCCCTGAGCGCGGCGGGGCCGCGCCTCGGGCGATCTGATGCCTTTATTATGATGTTTAAGTAAGCAGTCGTGTGTGCCAAGTGAGTTTGTAGCCCAACTGTCTCCCCCAAGCCCCACTGGCAGGAATGGAAACCCAAGCTCTCTCGTAATGCAGGGGATGATGCAAACTTAGAAACTGACCCGGCGCCCGGGAATGAGGCCCCCCCCGCCCCGGGCGTGCGGCGGCCCAGTCGGGGCATGAATGGCTGGAGCCGGATTGCATAATCTGCGCGGTATAAATAGCCGGCGGGCGGGCAGCTGACGCTCTCGGTTGTGCCGTTATCGTGCAATGCTTCATCCCCGGTGCCGTTCACTCCCAGGTCGTTTTCTCTTTCAGCTGCAATGCCGGAATTTTAAATAGAGATGAAAGGCCCCTGCCCCCGCCTCCCTCCTCCCCTGAGTTCATGTATTATGAATGAAACGCCAGCCTCGCTGCTTCCTGAGGTGCTCCACTTCAGGTAGGAGAGAGGCTCAATGTCAAGGCAGCTGGCTACCAAAAGTTGGGTGTGTGCGCGCGTTGGGGAGGGACGGAGAGCAGGAAATAATTGACAGACTGGGAAACATTCTTTTCGAGAAAATGTAACCGCTCAGGGTTTGCCTCTGGAGTTTCAGTTTACAACTGTACAAGCCTCAGTCAATTTAAGAATGGATTATGCAAAGGGGCTTTCGACTGCGGCTTGCTCGCCCTCACACCCTAGGCCGCTGTCTGTGGAAAGTGCTATTTCATTCAGAGGAGCTAGTTCCTGCCCTGCCAGGGAGACAGCACACATCCCCTCTCCCGTCTCATCCCCCACTTTAAGATGAGCCCTGAGAACCCTTGAGGGTCTATAAAAAAAGCGAATGCTGGTCACTGTAGCCATTCTCTAGTTCCAGAATCTTGGAAGCCTCAGCGAGGTCCAAAGCTGAGTAGGTTTTAAAACGTATTTTTTTTCCAACTGTTTTTCAAAAATAGGTAGTCATTTTAAAAATTAAAGGATGCAGCAAGTTTTCATCTCATAAATACCAGATTTCAACTTAATTTTTTAACATAAAAATGGCCCGTTCTTCACAAATGAATTTCTGACATGTGAAGGGCAATGGTCAAAGTCATGATTTTCCATTGCTCCAGTCTGCGTTGAAAGCACCAGGTCTCTATGAGGCAGTGGGGATACAGAGGTGAAGAAACCCAGACTCCTTCCCTCCAGGGATTCGGTCAGCTGGGGCAACAGGCATGTAAAAAACATGGGGTCACGAGGTAACAACTGTAAAAAATGGAGGAAGCAGAAGAGAAAACAGGGGTCAGGGAAAGGAGGAAAGGATCCTTGAAAGATGCTGGGAGTGCCCTTAGATAATTGGAAGGGAGGGATCTCCGGGATAAAGAGCCGGGTTACCACAAAGGCCCTAGGTGTGAAATAACATTGGGGGTAGGGGGAAGGAGGTGCGGGAAAGGGTGGAGAAGGGTAGAAGCCAGGTCAGGGAGGTCACACAGGCCTTGCTGAAGAAGGTTACCCTTTATTTTGAAATCATGGAAGCTTTTGTAGTCGATTCACTGCTGATCTTTGTTTAGTCCCAGATCACTGCAGTGGCTCCCAAAGTTATGCAAATGTGGGGCAAGTGGGCATCCATTGTTATGGGATTGGGGCTTCAAACCAAATTCACAAACAGCTCCTAGGCCAGATAAGGCCCCAGACAAGTTTTGTTTTGCCTGTTTTTTGTTTGTTTGTTTTTGTTTTGTTGTTGTTATTTTTTAATCAAGCTAACAGCTTAAAACCAGAATATTTCACATAAAACTCAATATTTTTGGCTCCTCCTGAAAAAAATTAAAGACTTAGCAACTGTGAGTGCCAGATTTCTGCGGGGTAACAGTCAATGGTTGCTGAGTGGAGGCTGCCCTGTCTGTCAGGCTTCTGGTTCCTGGAGGCATTTGAGCTTTTGACCCCTGGCATAACAGGATGTTTTGTGACGGGGTGAAGGCCCCACTCTGAGACCCCAGGCAGGTAGAGCTTGTCCCTGGGTAAAGCAATTTGCATGAGGAACGCTGGGCCTCTTGGGAGGCCAGTCCCCAATCTCCTTACCAAAGACACTGTATTCTACCTAGGTGGGCCAGGCACACTGGATTAGAATGGGCCTACCCACAGCCCGCAGGCAGGGAGCAGTGAGGCTCCTAAAATAACAATGAACACTGATCCCAACTTGGGCTCTGTTTCTAGGGAACCCAACCTAAGAGAACTAGGCTCTCTCCCACCAGGGGAGCTGGAGGGGTTCAAGTGATCAACTGAGCAAATCACCAAATTTGTGGTTTTACAAGTTACATAACCAAATAGTTTAAGCAGGGAATGCTAGACTCAGGTTTTATACTTTAATAGGTTACTCTAGGTTTGAAGGATGGTTTGTTGGGAGCAGAGCAAAGACTGGTGTGGGAGAAATTTTCCTCTTCCGTGACAGAAGTAACAGTGCATGATAAAGCACAGTGACAAGGGCCATGGAAAGAAGTAACCAATTCCAAAGACACAAATGGGGGAGAAATGACTTGGCTTTATGATCTGTTAGATATGGGGGCTCATGGAGAGGTCTAGAATAAATTCCAAGTTTCTTTCCCTTTTCCTTGGGAAATTGGGTGTTTTCTGGTCCCTTAACATGATTACGGTAATAAGTGGGGAGTAGGAAGAAGGCTGGGATCACTCAGGATGGAGAGACACAATGGGCAGTTGCTGCCACACAAGTCTGGGACTCACACAGTAGGTCAGGGACTGAGGGATATAGATAGGACAAGACCGAGTGCAGCAGATCCTGGAGGTGGAGATGGGGAGACAGTTCCCCGAATACATCATTTGAGCAACTGGATTCAATCTTGCCTGAAGCCTGAGGATGATCTGGACTTTCAAGATGTAAAAGCCAATATATTGTTTTTTGCTTGAGCTAGGTTGAGTTGGGCTTTTGTCAGTTGAAGCCCCCAACATTCTAACCAACAAAGTAGAAAACCATACTTTGGATAGTGAAAAAGATTGAGAGGAACTAAGGAATGGAACATAAGGGGAATTTTAGAATGTGTGTTTGCAATTTAACACAGGGACATCTGGGGTCTTTGCCAGGGAGTTTCATAGAGACTCTGATTTACTAGAACAAACTTCTCCCAGGAAGTTAGTCAACACTTTATGGGTTGCACTGTCCTCTCTTTTCAGTCTCAGCATCCTACCATCGCTACCTTAATTCACGTGTTCACCTCCCTTCTCACTCCTAAAAACATACCTCATTTTTACTACCTTTATTTCCCATCCCTTCTGTAAAGACCAAAGCTAGGGAAAGAAGCTTAATAATATAAGAGAATCAGAGCTTTTAGAATAGGAAGAAAATGGGCCGGGTGCGGTGGCTCACGCCTGTAATCCCAGCACTTTGGAGGCCAAGGCGGGTGGATCACAAGGTCAGGAGATAGAGACCATCCTGGCAAACACAGTGAAACCCCATCTCTACTAAAAAATACAAAAAATTAGCCGGGTGTGGTGGTGGGCGCCTGTAGTCACAGCTCCTTGGGAGGCTGAGACAGGAGAATGGTGTGAACCCAGGAGGTGGAGCTTGCAGTGAGCAGAGATCCCACCACTGCACTCCAGCCTGGGTGACAGAGCGAGACTCTGTCTAAAAAAAAAAATAGAAGAAAATGAAGGATCATATATTGTGGAAACTCTGACTTCAGTAAATCAAACATCTTACCCAAGCTTTTTGGAATGGAGAAATATTAAGGAAGAAAACAAAATACAATATGATATGGTCCCTGTATCTGTTAGCTTTTGGTGTATAACAAATCACCACAAAATCTAGTGGCTTAAAATGATGAACATTTTACTGTTTCTCGTGAGTCTCTGGTCTGAGCTGGCTCAGCTAGGGCTGGATGGTCTAGGATGGCCTTGCTGATGTATGTTGTGATTGGCAAGCTGATTGCTCTAGTAGGGCCTGAGGTGGGCCAGCTCATCTCTGCTCCACATGATCTGTTATCCTCCAACAGGCCAGCCTGAACTGCATCACATGGTAGTGGTGGCAGGGTTCCCAGATCAGCAAGAGAGAACAAACCCCAATGTGCATGTACTTCTTAAGCCTCTGTTTGCATCACATTTGTTATTATCCCATTAGCTAAAGAAGTCACACTGTTGGCCGGGCACGGTGGCTCAGGCCTGTAATCCCAGCATTTTGGGAGGCCGAGACTGGTGGATCATATGAGTTCAGGAGTTCAAGACCAGCCTGGCCAACATGGTGAAACCCTGTCTCTACTAAAAATATAAAAAATTAGCTGGGCGTGGTGGCAGGCACCTGTAATCCCAGCTACTCGGGAGGCTGAGGCAGGAAAACCGCTGGAACCTGGGAGGCAAAGGTTGCAGTGAGCTGAGATCACGCCATTGCACTCCAGCCTGGGTGACAAGAACGAAACTCCATCTCAAAAAAAAAAAAAAAAAGAAAAGAAAAAAAGAAGTCACACAGTCAATCCAGAGTCAAGGAGTAGTGAAATAGATTCTCCCTGTTGATGAGAAGAATAGCAAAGTCATATCACAAAGGATATGCATATAAGATGAGAGGAATTTGTAGTCAACTTAATAATCTACTTCAACCTCTAACCCAAATTTTACAACGTGGAAAAGGATATTTGTTTTTTGTTTTTGTTTTTGGTGGGTTTTTTGTTTGTTTGTTTGTTTGTTTGAGATGGAGTCTTGCTTTGTCATCTAGGCTGGATGGAGTACAGTGGTGTGATCTCAGCTCACTGCAACCTCCACCTCCTGGGTTCATGCAATTCTCCTGCCTCAGCCTCCCAAGTAACTGGGATTACAGGCATGCACCACCATGCCCAGCTAATTTTATTTTTAGTAGAGATGAGGTTTCACTATGTTGGCCAGGCTGGTCTTGAACTCCTGGTCTCAAGTGACCCACCTGCCTTGGCCTCCCAAAGTGCTGGAATTACAGGCATGAGCCACCATGCCTGGCCTGTTGTGGCTTTTTTTTTTTGAGACAGGGTCTTGCTGTGTCACCCAGGCTAGAGTGCGGTGTTGTGATCTGGCTCACTGCAACCTCAACCCAGGCTCAAGTGATCTTCCCACCTCAGTATCCCTAGTGACTGGGACTATAGGGGGTCACCATCATGCCTAGTTAATTTTTTAAATTTTTAGTACAGACGAAGTCTTGCTATGTGGTCCAGGCTGGTCTTGAACTCCTGAGATCAAACAATACTGCCTTGGTCTCCCAGTGTTGGGATACAGGTGTAAGCCACCTTGCCCAGCCAGGATATTTGTAATAATAATATACATTTATCTCATATATGATATATTGTATTCTTACATATACAAATATAAAATATAAACATGATACATATATAAGTACATGTATCATGTATTTACAATAAGTATATTTTTATATAGATACACTATTTCTATATAGGAGTACTGTTGATGAAATTCACTTTTCCCTTTACAGTTCCTGATTTGTCCAATAGAATTTAATGTGAACCACAAATCCAAGCCATATAAATATCCCTGAGTCAGTCTTTGGAAACCTAAAAGCAAGTCTTCATTTTCTCCTTTGTGAATGAGTTACAACAATCATAAGCAACACTGCCTCCCACCAGCATAATTAGCAGTGGGTGCCAAAGGTGTATCCAGCATTATTCCAACAAAGTCACCTTGATTATAAAATTTGGACTCTTGAGTTCCCGAGTTATGGTTTGGTGTTACTCTATCTGTGTGATCATAATTGAGTTACTAAAAGCAGTAACTAAAACTGCTTAATGTTTAGTAGATTTGTGCATGCTATAAAATTATTCTCAATTACTTTAATGAATCAAGAAAGAGTCCTTACAAACTTCTTATACTTGCACTTCTCTGTCAGCTTGAAAATCCTATTTCTTTTATGCTTACATCTTAAAATAGGTATGTTCCTGAAGAGATCTGGGCAATTAAAATGTTTGTAAACCAAAGCACATTTTAAAAACACTAGGGAAGCTTAACTATTTAGGGTTACTTTAGATTGGATAATTTGGAAAAGCAAATAATCATTCCTGAATTTGTTCATAGAACTCATATCTTATGTATAGTTTTGGGATTAGTTAAAGCAAGGCTCACCTGTGTGCCTTTTTGATGATGACAGAGGTGGTACTTATAGTGATGATGGTAGTGGTGGTGATGATGGTGTTGAGAGATAGCAGTGGAGATGGTGATGAGAAGGGTGAGGATGGTGATAGTGGTAAAGGTGATGTTGGTGGAGATAGTGAGGATGATTTTGGAAATGATCGTGATGGAAGGATCTGAGATAGACACTTTTAGTTTGCTGCAGTGGTTTCCCTGTGGTCCGTCTACCAGATTTCAGGCTATACAGATAGCTAGGGCAAATGCATTAGAAAAAGGAATAGAAGGCCGGGCAAGGTGGCTCAAGTCTGTAATCCCAGCACTTTGGGAGGCCAAGGTGGGTGGATCACGAGGTCAGGAGATCAAGACCATCCTGGCCAACAAGGTGAAACCCTGTCTCTACTAAAATACAAAAAAAAAAAAAAAAAAAAAATTAACCGGGTATGGTGGTGCATGCCTGTAGTCCCAGCTACTCGGGAGGCTGAAGCAGGGGAATCGCTTGAAGCCGGGAGGGAGAGGTTGCAGTGAGCCAAGATCACGCCATTACACTCCAGCGTGGAAACTGAGTGAGACTCTGTTAAGAAGAAAAAAAAAAAAAGAATAGAAAAACAGCAAGTCGCAGAAAAGAAGAAAAACAGGTAAAGTATATGATGACATTCCCGCTAGGCCAGAGTTCCCCAGAATGCCAGGAGAGGCAACCAAGTACTCTTCCTTCAGGCCTCATTTGGATATCACTTCCTCCAGGAAGGCTTCTCTCATCTCACCTCAACTCTCCAATTACAAGGCTTGTACACCCTCTCCTCTGTCCCAGTCCTCTCCATACCTTTTGGTAATTGCTCTTCTACATTTCCTTCCTACTAGATTGTAAGCTTACTGAGGGCAGGGAACACATCTTATTCTCTCTTATTCAATCTTGAGCCACTATGGCACATAGTGCATGCCCTGTGATGCTTACTGAGTAAGTGAATGACAAGCCAGCACAACTTGCCTTCTTCTTTCCCTGTAAAAGTGTATTTTGCTCCAAGGCATCAGAGAAAGTATCCTGAATGACTTCTGGAGTGTTCTTGCCCAAGGCCCTGGGCTTGCTCCTGTCAGATAACAGGCTGGGAAGGTGCTCCAGCTGATTTTATAGCATAAAACCATGGAGTACAGTACTAGAGTTCTAAAGGACATTAGGGAACTACCTGTTTTAAGATGAGGAAACTGGGGCCCAGATAAGAAAAGTAACTCAATTATGATCACACAGATAGAGTAACACCAAACCATAACTCGGGAACTCAAGAGTCCAAATTTTATAATCAAGGTGACTTTGTTGGAATAATGCTGGATACACCTTTGGCACCCACTGCTAATTATGCTGGTGGGAGGCAGTGTTGCTTATGATTGTTGTAACTCATTCACAAAGGAGAAAATGAAGACTTGCTTTTAGGTTTCCAAAGACTGTCTCAGGGATATTTATATGGCTTGGATTTGTGGTTCACATTAAATTCTATTGGACACTGCTGGTCTAGGGCAATAATGATGATAATGGTAATCCCCTTCTCTGGGCCAGTTCTTGATTTTCTTCTTTTAACTGAGCGTGTTTCTTCTTTTAACTGAGCGTAGTTTTTTCCCTGTGCTTTTCCTTACACTGAACTGTCAGTATGGCGAATAAAATGTAGGAAAATGTCTGCTAGGAACAGACATTTTGGGAAAGATTTGAATCCCTGAGAAAAAGAGAGATGAGTGAGCAGAAATGCCACCACCCACCCCTTCCTGCCTTTAGAAGTTCTTGTGTGAAACAGTGATGCCAGGAGCTACCGGGAGGGGAAAGCCATGGAAGTCAAAGGAAAACTGACCTAGAATCCTGAAATTGTCAAGATAACTGACATAACCAGTCTTGGAAACCACCTATATCTGGACTTCACATTATGTGAAGTAGTAAGCATTTATTATTTAAGCCACCTTTATTCTGTGTCTTGTTACTTTCAGCCAAACTAAGTGATTCACACAACATGGCTTCATTGTGTGCATTCCTTGCTCTGCAGGGTTGTAAGTAAATCTCAGTCTTCCAGCAGCGGGTGCCTGGGCTTGGTTTGCCACCTTGCAGAAGAGGACTAAGCAGCAGTTTTTAGACATATCTCTTTGAGATGTCATCTGCTGATATTTGTAGGCTGAGAAATTTTTGGTGCTTTTGTGTAACAACTTAACATTGGGCAATCTACAAAAATGTAAAAACCTCTAGCCTATGTATGCTTACAAGCATGTGTTATATGCTTGTAACATATTGTTGCTTTACAAAACTCAGTGGTTTTGTTCCATTGTTATTTGTGATTATAAAATAACATAAGCCTTAATTAAAAAAATAAATAAATAAAAGCCAAGTGCAGTGACACACATCTGCAGTCCCAGCCACTCAGGAAGCCGAGGCAGGAAGATTGCTTGAGCTCAGGAGTTCGAGACTAGCTGGGCAACATAGCAAGACCCTGTCTCAATTTTAAAAAAAGAAAAGTAAAAAGAAATGTAAGCCTTGTTCACTGTATAAACAGTTAAAAGTGTAAAAAAGTATCGAGAAAAGAATAATATCCCAGTAATCTCACCACTCAGATATAACCCTTGCTAATGGTTCTGACTTTCCTTTCCTCTCCTCCCCGCTCCTCCCCCCTCCTCTCCTTTTTTTCTTTTTTCTTTCCTGATGGAATCTTGCTCTGTCACCCAGGCTGGAGTGCAGTGGCGCGATCTCAGCTCACTGCAAGCTCTGCCTCCCAGGTTCACACTGTTCTCCTGCCTCAGCCTCCCGAGTAGCTGGGACTACAGGCACCCGCCACCTCGCCCGGCTAATTTTTTATTTTTAGTAGAGACATGGTTTCACCCTGTTAGCCAGGATGGTCTTGATCTCCTGACCTCGTGATCCGCCCGCCTCGCCCTCCCAAAGTGCTGGGATTACAGGCGTGAGCCACCATGCCCGGCCTCTTTTTTTTTTTTTTTTTTAAAAGAAGTTTCGCTCTGTCGCCAGGCTAGAGGTAGTGGCATGATCTCGGCTCACTGCAACCTCCTCCTCCGGGATTCAAGCCTAAGCCTCCCGAGTAGCTGAGACTACAGGCGCATGCCACCAGGCCCAGCTGATTTTTGTATTTTAGTAGAGACAGGGTTTCATCATGTTGGCCAGGATAGTCTCGATCTCTTGACCTCGTGATCTGCCCACCTCGGCCTCCCAAAGTGCTGGGATTAGAGGCGTGAGCCACCGCGCCCCACCGGGTTTTTCCTTTTTGAGAGAGGGTCTCGGTCTCTCTCCCAGGTTGGCGTGCCATGGCACGATCTTGGCTTACTGCAGCCTCTGCCTCCCGGGATCAAGCTATCCTCTTGCCTCAGCCTTTCAAGTAGCTGGGACTACAGTTGTGTGCCACCATGCCCGGCTAATTTTTGTATTTTTTGAATAAATGGGTTTTTGCCATGTTGCCCAGGCTGATATTTAACTCCTGGGCTCAAGTGCTCTACCCGCCTTGAACTCCCAAAGTGCTGAGATTACAGGTTTGAGCCACCGTGCCTGGCCATGTTTTTACATTAAAAAAAAAAAAAAAAAAAAAAATTGGGGGGCTGGGCTCACGCCTGTAATCCCAGCACTTTGGGAGGCTGAGGCAGTTGGATCACCTGAGGTCAGGAGTTCAAGACCAGCCAGACCAACATGGTGAAACCCCATCTCTACTAAAAATACAAAATTTGCCAGTCATGGTGGTGCATGCCTGTAATCCCAGCTACTTGAGAGGCTGAGGCATGAGAATTGCTTGAACCCAGGAGGCGGAGGTTGCAGTGAGCCGAAATCACACCCTTGCACTCCAGCCTGGGCAACAAGAGCGAAACTCCATCTCCAAGATAGAAAAAAAATTAATTTTTAATTTTTGTGGGTATATAGTAGGTGCATATATTTATGGTATACATGAGATATTTTGATACAGACATGCAATGCATAATAATCGCATGGAAGGTGGGATATCCATCCCCTCAAACATGTATCTTTTGTATTATAAACAATCCAATTATACTCTTTTAAGTTCTTTTAAAATGTACAATTAAATTATTATTGACTATAGTCACCCTGTTGTGTTATCAAATAATAGGTCTTATTCATTCTTTCTAACTAATTTTTTTACTCATTAACTATCTCCATCTCACCCCCGCCACCCCCGACTATCCTTCCCAGCCTCTGGTAACCATCCTTCTGCTCTCTGTCTCCATGAGTTCAATTGTTCTGATTTTTGGGATCCCACACATAAGTGAAGACATGCGATGTTTGTCTTTTTGTGCCTGGCTTATTTCACTTAACGATTTTCAGTTCCATCCATGTTGTTGCAAGTAACAGGAGCTCATTTTCTTCTATGGCTGAGTAGCACTCCATTGTGTATATGTACCATATTTTCTTTCTTTCTTTTTTCTGTGTGTGTGTGTGTTTTTTGTTTTTGTTTTTTTTGAGACAGAGTCTCACTCTATTGCCCGGGCTGGAGTGCAATGGTACGATCTCAGCTCACTGCAACCTCCGCTTCCCAGGTTCAAGTGATTCTCCTGCCTCAGCCTCCTGAGTAGCTGGGATTATAGGTACGCACCACCATGCCCGGCTACTTTTTGTATTTTTGGTAGAGACAGGTTTCACCATGTTGGCCAGGCTGGTCTCAAACTCCTGACCTCATGATCTGCCTGCCTTGGCCTCCCAAAGTGCTGAGATTACAGGTGTGAGCCACTATGCCTGGCCTTGTACCATATTTTCTTTATCTATTCATCTGTTAATGGACATGTAGGTTGCTTCCAAATCTTGACTATTGTGAACAGTGCTGCAACAAATATAGGAGTGCAGATAGCGCTTTAATATACTGATTTCCTTTCTTTTGGGTACACATCTAGCAGTGGTATTGCCGGGTCATTTGGTAATTGTATTTTTAGTTTCTTGAGGAACCTCCAAACTGTCCCCATAGTGGCTGTACTAATCTACATTCTCATCAACAGTGTACAGGGGTTCCCTTTTCTTCACACACTCACCAACATTTGTTATTGCCTGTCTTTTGCTTACAAGCTGTTTTAACTGGGAATAAGATGATATCTCATTGTAGTTTTGATTTGCATTTCTCTGATGATCAGTGATGGGATGTTGAGCACCTTTTCTTTTCTTTTCTTTTCTTTTCTTTTTTTTTTGAGACAGAGTTTCGCTCTTTTTGCCCAGGCTGGAGTACGGTGGCATGATCTTCCTTACTGCAACCTCCACCTCCCAGGGTCAAGTGATTCTCCTGCCTCAGCCTCCTGAGTAGCTGGGATTACAAGTACACACCACCACACCCGGCTAATTTTTGTATTTTAGTGGAGGCGGGGTTTCACCATGTTGGCCAGACTGATCCACTTCAGGTGATCTACCCACCTCAGCCTCCCAAAGTGCTGGGATTAGAGGTGTGAGCCACTGCGCCCAGCTGAGCACCTTTTCATATGCCTGTTTGCCATTTGTATCTCTTCTTCTGAGAAATGTTTATTCAAATCTTTTGCCCATTTTTAAATTGTATTATTAGATTTTTTTCCTATAGCATTGTTTGAGTTCCTTATATATTCTGGTTATAAATCCCATCTCTGATGGGTAGTTTGCAAATATTTTCTTCTATTCTCTGGGTTGTCTCTTCACTTTGTTGATTGCTTTCTTTGTTGTGTGGAAGCTTTTAAACTTGATGTGATCCCATTTGTCCATTTTTGCTTTGGTTGCCTGTGCTTGAAGGGTATTACTCAAGAAATGTTTGCCCAGATCAATGTCCTGGAGAGTTCCCCTAATGTTTTCTTGTAGACATTTCATAGTTTGAGGTCTTAGATTTAAGTCTTTAATCCATTTTGATATGATTATTCTATATAGCGAGAGATAGGGATCTAGTTTTATTTTTCTGCATATGGCTATCCAGTTTTCCCAGCACCATTTATTGAAGAGACTGTCTTTTCCCCAGTGGATGTTCTTGGCACCTTTGTTAAAAATGAGTTCACAGTAGGTGTGTGGATTTGTTTCTGGGTTCTCTATTCTGTTCCATATGTCTATGTATCTGTTTTTATGCCAGTACCATGCTGTTTTGCTTACTATAGCTCTGTAGTGTAATTTGAAGTCAGTAATGTGATTCCTCCAGTTATGTTCTTTTTGCTTGGGATAGCTTTGACTATGCTGGGTCTTTTGTGGTTCCATATAAGTTTTAGGATTTTTTTTTCTATTTCTGTGAAGAATGCCATTGGTATTTTGATAGGAATTACATTGAATCTGCAGATTGCTTTGCACAGTATGGACATTTTAACAATATTGATTCTTTCAATCCATGGACATAGAATATGTTTCCTTTTTTGTGTGTCCTCTTCAATTCCTTTTATCAGTGTTTTTTTGTTTTCATTATAGATATCTTTCACTTCTTTGGTTAATTCCTAGGTATTTAATTTTATGTGTGGCTATTGTAAATGGGATTACTTTTTTAAATTTCTTTTTAAGATTGCTCACTGTTGGCATGTAGAAATGCTACTGATTTCTGTGTGTTGAGTTTTTCTTTTTCTTTTTCTTTTTTTTGAGACAGGGTCTGGCTCTGTTGCCCAGGCTAGAGTGCAGTAATGTGATCTTGACTCACTGGAACCTCTGCTTCCTGGGCTCAAGGCATCCTGCCACCTCAGCCTCCCTAGTAGCTGGGAACACAGGTGTGTGCCACCATGCCTGGCTAATTTTTTGCACTTTTTGTAGCGATGTTGTTTCGTCATGTTGCTCAGACTGATCTTGAATTCCTGAGCTCAAGTGATCCACCCACCTCGGCCTCCCAAAGTGCTGGGATTACAGGCATGAGCCACTACTTCTGGCTCTGTGTACATTTGGTATCCTGCAACTTTACTAAATTTGTTGATCAGTTCTTGTTTCTTTTTTTTTTTCTTCTTCTTCTTTTTTTTTGAGACGGAGTCTTGCTCTGTTGCCATGCTGGAGTGCAGTGGTGTGATCTTGGCTCACTGCAACCTCCACCTCCTAGGTTCAAGTGATTCTCCTGCCTCAGCCTCCCGAGTAGCTGGGACTACAGGCACACACCACCACGCCCAGCTAATTTTTGTATTTTTAGTATAGACCGGGTTTTACCATGTTGGCCAGGATGGTCTCGACCTCTTGACCTCGTGATCCACCTACCTTGGCCTCCCAAAGTGCTGGGATTACAGGCGTGAGCCATCGCGCCCAGTGATCAGTTCTAATAGATATTTTTGTGTGTGTGCAGTTGTTAGATTTTTCCAAATATGAGATCATATCATCTGCAAACAAGGATAATTTCAGTTCTTCCTTTCAAATTTGGATGCCTTTTATTTCGTTCTCGTGTCTGATTGCCCTAGCTAGAACTTCCAGTACTAAGTTGAATAGTTGTGGTAAAAATGTGCATTTTTGTTGTGTTCCAGATCATGGAGAAAAGGCTTTTAGTTATTCCCCATTCAGTATGATACTAACTTTGGGTCTCTGCTAAGGTTTTAAGTGTGTATCTTTATAGTCTTTTTCTGTATAGAAAGTATAATTTTAATAAAAATAAGATCATGCTGAACATACTCCTATATAGCCCCTTAAAAGAAAAACAACTCAGTGGTAATATGCAGAGGTCCTAAATGTCTTGGCAGCTATGACTTGACACCTTTCTCTTTAGTCTTAATGCCACACATGTATAGAGCTTTTCACAGACAAGAAAATAGTTTTAAATACATTATTTTGTTATTTTGTGCCCCCACCATAACCCATCTACACTTCTACAAATAGTGAACTTACTTGCTTAACTGGTTTTCTTTACCAACTAAATCATGAATTTCTGAAGGGGGTGGGGAAAGCAACTATCAAATAACCTAAGTTTTATACCCACATAATTATATCTGTCAGAATGCCAAGTGCATATAAAGTACTCAGTACATATTTATAGAATGCACAAAAATATGCTTGTATAGTTTTGTTTTGTCATGACTGTAATTGTTCTGTTGGTAAATTTACACTACTGTCTCCATTGCAATTCTCATTTCAAGCTAGTTAAGATCACACAATAATTAAAATCACAAAAGAAAGAAAGAAACATTATCACCATCAGCATCATCATATGCTTCACCATTATAAACCCTTTAATGGTTCTGGACTTTAAGGTTCTGCCTATAGGTTCTGCCTGCTAGTTCTAGACGTGAATTTTAAGCATTGAAGTTTTACCCAAATCGGAACAGCTCAAAGATAAGAGGAAACTTCGTCAGATATTCCAATATTTCAATAAGCCTGATATTTTTTGGTGAGCTGATTTAAAAAATTCAGGTAGCAGGCCAAATGTGTTCATTTTTACCTTGATACTTGCCATCATATAATCTCCACTTTCCTCTCTCTTCTTCCTCATTTCCATTTCCTCCTACACCCATTGCAGACCAGCGCCTGTCCTCACCACTTCACACAAGCTGCTCTTTGGTCAAGTCACTTCATCTGATTGCCAAATCTGCCAGTCTTTTTCTTCAGTCCTTGGCTTGTCACTTAACAGGGCTGACCACTTCTACTATCTTGAAACTCTTTGATCAGTGACTTCCGTAACCCCAACTTCTGGTTCCTCTTTACCTCTCCATTCATTGATTTATTCAGCAAAAAATTTAACCGAGTACTGGTGTTAGATATTACAGTAAAGGTATGCAATCATATTAATAAAGCTGGTATTAATTGAGTGTCTTACCAAGTGCTAGGCAATGATTCAAAAATTTAAACACTGTGTATGTTTACATGTGTGAACTACTTTAATCTCACTAGAACAAGGGACAGCAAACCTTTTCTTTAAGGGCCAGATAGTAAATATTTTCAGCTGTACAGGCCATATGGTCTGTGTTGCAACCACTGAACCCAACCTTTGTAGCATGAATGTGGCCATAGATAATACATAAACTAAAGGGTGTGGCCATGTACCAATAAAACTTTATAAAACAAGTGACTAAGCTTGGTCAGGAGCTGTAGATTGCCAACTCCTGCACTAGAATCTATCTAAGTTCCACCAGGGCAGGAATTTTGGTCGGTTTCAATATAGAAAAACAAATGCTCAGTTAATATTTAATGAATAAAGGCTCTCTTTCTAAGATAGGAACTATTTGAATCCCCGTTTTATAAATAAGGCAGCCAAAGCACATGGTTAAGTAGCATGGCCAATGTGACCAACTGAATTGGCAAATCCAGGATCAAGACCCACATAGTTTGACATTAGGACTTGTATTCTTAATCACCGTACTGTACAGTGGTGACACAGAGAAGCTTGTCAGCTGTTCTCTTGGAAGTGGGAGTGGGAGCCAGGAGAGGTAATTTTAACTGGATCTTGAAGAATGAAGAATTCACCAGGAAGAAAAGTGAGGAGAGGGAGAGGCTTTGCATTCTAGCATGTGGAAACTGCAGGTATAAGAAACAGATGTCTGATACAACATGGTATTATGAGCAAACTGGCAATAAAGGAAAAACATTGCTTAGGGAATGCACTCAATTTTCAGCAATTCACATGTCTAGACACAGGGTTTGAGGTGGAGAGTGGCAGAGATGGGCTAAAGAAATATGCCGGGGGCCTTGTGTGACATGTGGATGAATTTGGATTTTAACTTGGTGGCAGATGGGCTACTGAAATGTTTTGAGCATGGGAAAGAATGACCATATTTGCATTTTAGGTCAATTTTTAAAATTACATTTTATTTTAAAATTAGATGATACATGCATATTGTACAGCCTTCAAAAGCTGAAAAGGTCTTCTTCCTGCTTGTTTCCACTACCCAGTTCCGTCTTCCAAAGGTGCCCACTGTTTCCAGTTAGAAAGATGACTTTCGGCCAGGTGCAGTGGCTCATGCCTGTAATCCCAGCACTTTGGGAGCCCAAGGTGGGTGATCACCTGAGGTCGGGAGTTCGAGACCAGCCTGATTAACATGGAGAAGCCCTGTCTCTACTAAAAACACACAAAATTAGCTGGACGTGGTGGCACATACCTGTAATCCCAGCTACTCGGGAGGCTGAGGCAGGAGAATCACTTGAACCTGGGAGGCGGAGGTTGCAGTGACCCAAGATCATGCCACTGCACTCCAGCCTGGGCGACAGAGCAAGACTCCATCTCTAGGGAAAAAAAAAAAAAAAAGAAAGAAAGATAACTTTCACTATAGTGTGAAGAATGGATCAGTCCTGGGGCCATACCAATCTCTTGACAGAAGGTCACAGCTCTCAGATGTCTCCAACTTCCAGTAATACCTCCCTCCTCACCACTTCCGGCCTTGAGATGGTATCTCAGTCACTAGCCTAGAGGGCTGTGCTATCCCTATGGTTCCCCTCCCCATGCAGTCTCACCTTCTAAATGGGGGTAATATTGCCTCTAAAGGGGTGAAAATTAGTTTGGGGGAGCAAAACAATCTTAGATATGAAAATGGTTTGTTGGCCTCCAAAGCTCAACCCCACTCACCAAAATTTTGTTAAGGGAAATTTAAATGTTTCTCTTTAGGATGAAATGAGACAATGACAAAATGTTGAGCAACACTGCCCTATACCTTTGTAAATAGTTCCTTGACTAGATCCTTTTCAAATGACTCAGGCTGAATGTGCACCTGTTTCCGCCCAGGTACCTAACTGATCCAGGAGATAATGGGATTCAGAGGCTTGGATGGAGGATGGTGATCCATGTGATCATAGAGAAAAGGCGATGTAACATCTTGGGAATAAGTGTGGACTGCTGGGATTAGATCCTGGCTCTGCCACTTACTATTGGCTGTGTGACTTTAACCCCTCGTTGCCTCTGCAAAGTGGGGGATAACAATGGTACCTGTCTCCTGGTTTTGCTCAGGATAGTGCTCAGTGTATGTTAGCTACTACTCAAAGACTCAGATGGTAGAGCATTAAAGGAGGAGGGAGTTTTGCAGGAGGTTGGAAGAGCTAAAGGTTTAGAAGTAGGATTGAGGAATGTGGAGAAGGCCAATACCACTTTCCATGCCCATGGGTTGTGGGGCATGGGAAAATGAGTAGCATCTTTTCCAGAATTCAGCAAGGGAATCATGTTCCTTAGGGATTACAGTCACTTTTCAGTTAAGGCAAGGAATGAGCCAGAGGTTAAAAGTGGAAAGAAGTTTCTATACAATTGAATGAAGGCAGGGCACAGAGGAAAGATCTGGGAAGGAAGAAGGTAGAAGGTGGAGAGGAAGCCCAGAGCAGGATAACAGATTGGAGATTAGGGTAAGGGAGAAGAGACCTCCGGAGGCAGGAGCACTGCACAAGATGGCTGAGGCTGAGCAGAGCAGGAGGTGGTGAACTATGACCGGATCTAGCCAGCTGCTTATTTTTGTATAACTCACAAACTAAGAACAATGTTTACATTTTAAATGGGTTTTTGAAAATGAATTTTAGAATATTTCATGAAACATGAAAATGATATGAAGTTCAATGTCAGTGTCCATAAATTGAGCTTGTTTGTATCATAGCCATGCCCTCTCATTTACACATTGTCAATGGCTGCATTCCCTCTACAACAGCAGAAATGAGTAGTTGCAACAGAGATTGTGTGGCCCACACAGTGGAAACTGTTGGCCCTATTGAGCCCTTTTTAGAAGTTTGTTAGCCGGGCACAGTGGCTCATGCCACTTGTAATCCCAGCACTTTGGGAGGCTGGGATGGGCAGATTGCTTGAGCTCGGGAGTTTGGGACCAACCTGGGTAACATGGCAAAATCCCATCTCTAAAAAAAAAAAAGAAAAAAAAATTAGCCAGGCATATCAGTGTGCACCTGTAGTCCTAGCTACTCAGGAGGCTGAGGTGAGAGGATCGCTTGAGCCCAGGCGGTAGAGGTTGTAGTGAGCCTTGTGTTCGTACCATTGCATTCCACCTTGTCTCAAAAAAAAAAAAAAAAAAGAAATTTTGCTGGCCCCTGTTCTAGCACATCATTCATAGTCTGCAATACGAATGGCACCTCCAGGAGTTGTGCAACACAGATGACCTGGCTCTAGGAGCATTCAGTTTGGATAGTGATAAAGGATTACAGTGAGGAGAAGAATGGATGGAATTAAATGGCCTCAAGGCTCTTTTTGGAATGTTTGCACAAAGTTGTTTTGTTAGAACAAAGCAAGGCTGTCAGCCTGGATTCAAGCCACCACCTCTTGGCTGATGAGGAGCTAGGTGTGGTAGACACTTCCGGTTGCCCATGCAATTTTTGTTTCTCCTTTTGTTCCTTATTAACAGAAGGATAATTTTATCAAGGTAGCAATGTACCCTGTTAAAAATAATAATCTCAATAAGAAAAGTCCCCAAAGAATGATGGGGACATGTCAATAGGACACAGAGCCAGCTTAAAGGGGTTCCTAGTGGTTAATCTGGGACAATTCCATGTTAAAATAAATTATGATAGTAATGGGTTGTCACCCATCAAATAGAATAAAAATCTTTGAGTCCATACGGAAATAAATGAGTAAGTGGAGAAAGGAAAGCTTTCCGTATGGTACAAGGCAAACTAATACATATAGAAGGAAAGACAGAATTAGAAAATTACCATCTTATTGTTTCAGGCAAGACTTATCAATGGATGCTAAAACTAGTGGGTGAAGGTTTGATGAGAAACATGATATTTATATCATCTCAAAGCCTCTCCTCACAGATTCTTGTTAATTTCAAAGGGTAAAATAGGAACTTTATAGTAGAGAAATCTGACAGATACGACCTTACCACCTTAACCAAGTGATCAAAGCTAATATCATTAGTAATAGAACAAGTCAAAATAGGGTACCTTCTGCTATGATGCGTCGAGAAGGATGCAGCATCACTTCTGTGGTATTCTAGCCAAAAATACCTAACCTGAATCACGAGGAACTGTCAGACAAACCCAAATAAGGGATGTTCTGCAAAGTAACTGGCCTTTGGTTTTCAAAAATACCAACAACATGAAAGGCAAAAACATATTGAGGAACTGTTTCATATTAAAGTAGACTAAAGCAACATGACAACGAAATGCAATGTTTGCTCCTGGATTGGTTCCTGGACCAGAAAAAAAGCTTTTTCTTTGCTACAAAGGACATTAGTGGGACAATTGGCAAAAGCTGTAGATTAAATCATAGCATTATATCCATGTTAATATTCTGATTTGGATCATTGTACTGTGGTTATGTAAGAGAAAGTCTTTATTTTTAGGAAACACATACCAAACTAGAAGTAAATGAGCATCACGCATGCATGAGAGAGAGAGAAAAAAAAATGATAAAGTAATTGTGGTAAATGTTAGTATTGGGAAATTTTGGGTGAAAAAATACAGGAATTCTTTGTACTACTTTCGCAAATTTTGTCTGTTTGAAATCATTCCAAAGCAAAAAGTTTTCAAAATACTCATTTTCCCCAGGTACTCCTGCAGGGAGATATTCGTATTCCCAATCCTGTCCAATGGGTTGTAGTTTTTAGTCTAATGAATCGGGCTTATCAGAAAATCATTGTTTTTCCTCATAAAAGGGGAGAGACTTGGCAAATGCCTTTTGCCCTTTGTCCTTCCCCTTCCTGCTTGGAATAAGAGCTTGATACCTGGATGTGGAGCGATCATCTATGATTATGAGGACAGAAGGAGCTGGAAGTAGCACGGGTCTTGATGGCTTCTTTGGGCATCAGCCTTGGACTGCCTGCCTCTGGATAAGAAGTCTGTTAGTCCACTGTAGTCAGGTTCCTGTTATATATAGTCAAATCCAACTCCAACTGAGCTAGACTGTCTAAGGCTCCCAATGGTATTTACAGTTTTGAGTTTGTGTGGCTTGACTCCTCAATCTCCTTCACAGGCAGCTGCTTCTGGCTGCCCCTCACGTGTGGGTGTTCTGCAAGTTTGGGTCCTCGGCCTTCTCCTCCCTCTGTGGTCTACATGGGCTGCCTCATCCACTCCCACTTACATTTAGACTCTGATGATTCTAAATTACCATCTTCACTTAGGATTTTCTCCTGGTTTGCAGAATACGTATTCAGCTACCTAGTGGATGTCTATGCCTATGGTCCATATTCACTTCAACAGTTACAAAGCTAAATTGCCTTTCAGCTACACACACACACAATCACGCACACATCCAGCCCACAATGTAACCATTTTCCCAAGCCAGAAAGGCAGGAGTCATCATCCTCTCTTCTTCCTACTTTCTTACCCCCTACATGCAATTAGTCATCCAGATCTTGATGACTCTACCTCCTGAGTAGTTTCCAAATCCATCTCCTCTTCTCCATTCCCATCAGGTAGATCTGTCACTGGTATTTTTTATTAACGTTTTAAACAGTCTCCCTGTCTCTGTCCTTTGTTCCCCTAACAAACTGCCATCCATTATTTTCCAACATGCGAATATGATCACCATACTCTCCTATGTAAAAATTTCCTACCACTTCAACTGCTAATGGTAATTCCTGCCCCCCCGCCACTCCAATTCCTACTATGGCATAACAATGCTCATAGGATAACCTCTTGGCTGCCCTTCTGTGCCATTTCTCAGTGAAGGAAGGACTGTTGACTGCCCCTGGCTGGTTTATTGTATTCTCAGGAGGCAAATTCTCCCAAGTCTCCATAAACCAGTGATCTTCCTTTGGCCCCAACTGTCTCTTACCACAGCAAGCTGTACCTCACTTTATTCCAGGCCAAAAGACCTGCAGTGTTCTTTTACTTGTCACGAAAATAAATTTTATACATTGATCAAAACGAAGTGTTCAGGCCACTGTGTGTGATAAGTGAGGGTTGAACACTGCCTGAATCCAACAGACACTATTCATACTACACTTGATCTTAACCAAAAGGCGAGAAGCGATAACAAATACCATTCATACGATGAAATTTTAATCAGTTTGTGGTAGCCCAGGTAGGCAAGCTCCAGGAATGTTTATAATGCGACCTGGGCCCACATTATTGGTCTCCTGTCTTGGCTGCTTTTGAGTTAAACAATCCTGGGCTCCTGGGACTGATTCCCATACTTCCTGAGGCAAGCTGCCGGGGTTAGGGTGGAATGTGTGATTAAGAATCTTTAGCCACAGAGCAGGAAACAAGGGTACCCAGCTTTGGAGGCATCAGCCATTCACCTTTTCCCTTAATAACCTTCCCCATCCTGTTCTAGCAATATACTTTTTTCTTTTCTTTTCTTTCTTTTCTTTTTTTTTTTTGAAACGGAGTCTCGCTCTGTCGCCTAGGCTGGAGTGCAGTGGCCCAATCTCGGCTCACTGCAAGCTCCGCCTCCGGGTTCACGCCATTCTCCTGCCTCAGCCGCCCGAGCATCTGGGACTACAGGTGCCCGCCACCACACACGGCTAATTTTTTGTATTTTTAGTAGAGACGGGGTTTCACCGTGTTAGCCAGGATGGTCTCAATCTCCTGACCTCGTGATCCACCTGCCTTGGCCTCCCAAAGTGCTGGGATTATAGGCATGAGCCACCGTGCCGGCCTACTTTTTTAAAAAACCCAGATCAAATGGAACCCATTAAAGGCAGAGTTAGACATTCCTCCTATGAGCAGAGTTAGACAGTCCTGCTAGAGCTTCTGTGGTATTTATTACACTCTGATACAATTATGTGTTTGCGTGTCAGTTTCCCAGCATTTGGTTTCTTTTAATAGCATCCAAATGCAAATCTTACCTTTTTTGTTTGTCCTTCTATCAGCATACAATAGAGCCTGACATAGAGAATAATCAGTAAGTATCTATTGATTGATTAAATGAATTGATTTTTTTGTTTTTTTTTTTTTGGTTCCAGGTAGAGTGTAGTGGAAAGAGCCTAGACCCTGGTACTATTCCCACTTCCTCTGCTAACTTGCTATGTGACCATAGTCTCTCAGCAGCTCCTTCACCTCATCAATGAAGTGGAGTCAGTACCACCCACTTTAGAATAATTTTGAAGATTAATCTTTTGAAGATTAAAAGTTAATGATCATTTATCCGTTCAATTGTAGGGATATGCTGATTGCTTCTTATGAGCCAGGCACTGTGGTAGGTACTAAGGCTATAACATTGTCTTTTCCTTATAAAGCTTTTCAATCTAGCAGGAAAGACAAGTAATTAAGCATCTACAATAAGATATAGTGAAAATTGGAATAGGAGAAGACCAAGGTGCTATGGGAACATACAATAGGGGGCCCAACTTAATCGAGGGGTTAGGAAGGACCTCCCCAAATGGTATGAAAGAACTGTAAAGTACTATACTCATGTCAGGTAGGATGTTATTACTATAGTAGAGACTGCCCTTGAGCTCATAGGAGGAAGCCATCACACTGTGGAGAGTGAGGCTTCCTGGAAAAATGGAGTGTTGAGCTGGACTCAACTTCTTTTGATGTTGCTGAACGATCTTCATTAGGAAGATGTGCCCTTCGAATGGTGTTTCCAGGATCAGAGATGGATCTGTCTTCATCTGTCCATACCCCAACTCACCTTGTTGCTGTAAGAAACTGAGCCCTCCAGTTCAAGAATATAAACCACAGAGAGGGGACTACTGAAGGGAAATCTAAAAGGCAGTGATGTTTCTAGGCAAGGCATCTATGGAAAGCTGACTTCCGCCTTCAAATGCATCTGGAATCCAACCACCTCTCACCACCTCCTCTGTAACCCCCTGTCTAGACCACTCTCATTGGTCACTAGGCTTCAGAGACCTTCAGACTGGTCCTCCTGTTTCCACCCATGCCCTCTTAGAATTTCTTCATGCATATTCCAGCTCCAAATGTCTGTGTTCCTGCTTTGGGCACACTGAGGTGAAGAAGACCAGTGATTTGCCAAGGAAAGAAGGGCTTGTCTGAAAGAGTTGGGA
The DNA here is from genome assembly GCF_049350105.2 of Macaca mulatta. Lineage (NCBI taxonomy): Eukaryota > Metazoa > Chordata > Mammalia > Primates > Cercopithecidae > Macaca > Macaca mulatta. The sequence continues at coordinate 59,235,497 of NC_133418.1, read as the reverse complement.
AGGAAATTTATGCTCCCTTAGAGGATGAGAAAACAGGGGTAGGGGCTGCCCACCTACTCCTCAGTATCAACCTGTAGTAGGTAAATAAACACCACCAAATAAGTCTTCCTCTGTTGTTCTTGTATTAAAGGATTTTCAGATAAGCCACTGCTCCTTGACCCTTTCCCAGCCTCCCCTCCTCCACATTTCTCAGACATTCCTTAAGTTGTCTCCTGGCTACAAACATCCCATCTCTCTGCCCCCTCATCTCTTTCCTAGCCTTTTCCTGACTCACCCTTCACAGTCTCTTCCAGCAGTGCACGAACATCCTCTTGTCTATCAAAGTCAACTTCCAAACAGTCATCATGGTGCACCAGACTGGAGGAAGGAGGAGAGGAGCCAGCACCCTCTTTGGTCAGCTCCTGAGTATGCTGAATGGACACTCAGTGTGGGTTTGCAGGGAGGATTTTTAACTAGGCCCAGGATTCAGACAGGACTATGTCCTGCAAGGATGATCTATTTCAGGTTGTGGCATTTTTCTTTTTTCCTTTTTTTGAGACGGAGTCTCGCTTTGTCGCCCAGGCTAGAGTGCAGTGGTGTGATAATGACTCACTGCATCCTCTGCCTCCCAGGTTCAAGTGATTCTCCTGCCTCAGTCTCCCAAGTAGCTGGGATTACAGGCATGTGCCACCACACCTGGCTAATTTTTTGTATTTTTAGTAGATACCAGGTTTCATTGTGTTAGCCAAGATGGTCTCGATCTCCTGATCTCGTGATCCACTCACCTTGGCCTCCCAAAGTGCTGCGATTATAAGGATGATCCACCGCGCCCGGCCAGTTATGGCATTTTTCAAATGACAGCAAAGTAAGGGACAGAGACACCATCCTTGCCAAAACCTTCATTTTTTTCTTGCCCCCAATTTTTATTCTGAAAATATTTCAAATCTACAGTTAAGCTGAAAGAAAAACCCCACAAAATTAATATATTCTTCACCTAGATTCAGCAGCTGTTAACATTTGCTTTCTCTGTCTCCCTTTTTTTCCCTCTTCCTCTTACGAGATAGCTGTCTGCCTGTCTATGTATGCATGTATCCATCCATTTCTATAAACACACATATGACACACAATGTGACAAACCCTTTGAAAGTAAATTGCAGCGAACTTGACATATCATCTTAAAACACTCTATCATGCATTTCCGAAGAATAAGGCCATTATTTTTCCGACGTAGCGTGATATGATCATCACACTTACAAGATTTAACATTAGTGCAATAATACTACTACCTAAAATATAGTCCAGACTTTTGTAGTTGTCCCGAAAATGTCTTTGAACACTCCCCCTGCCACCCTCAAATCCAATGAAGGATCAATAATATCTTATTTTAGCCTAGAAACTTCCAGGGCAATACCAAGTTTGTGGGAGGCAATATGGTTCCCAGAAACAGGGCTTTGTAGCTGTATACAATTGGGTTCAAATGTCAGGTTTTTCCTAGCTATGTGCCCATGGACAATTATTTCACTTTCTCACCTCAGTTTCTTCATATAATGGGAATGCTGTTACCCAGTCTAAAGATTTTGTAAGGATGAAGAAGATGTAGTTTTCCTGCTTGTCAAGTAGTGGGCACTCAGGGCAAGTTGCTTCTCTGGAAAGAGAAGCAGAGAAGGGAACTCAGCTGGGTTATATAAATGGCTGAGAACCTGTGATGCAGTAGCTAAACAAATGTAAGTGAGCTTACTACATCAAGGTTAAGACATTTAAAAAGTATTTCCCCTGCTCACCGTAGGCCTATAGCAAATGCCTCTTGCATATTGCATATTACATATTGGAGTACAAATTTTGTGGGGGCAGGGATTTCCTCTGTTTCATTCAATGTTTTGTTCCCAGTATCTGAAACACAGCTCATTAGACAACTTTTGAATGAATGAACAAGTGAATAAATACATCTTACCCAGTAAGTTACCACTTTTATGTAACTCAAAAATGTGAGCCTCTACTCTTCACTACCTTTTCTTTTCTCTCTCTCTTTTTTTTTTGGAGATGGAGTCTTACTGTGTCACCAGGCTGGAGTGCTCCAGGCTGGAATGCAGTGGTGCGATCTCGGCTCACTGCAACCTCTGCCTTCTGGGTTCAAGTGATTTTTGTGCCTCAGCCTCCTGAGTAGCTGGGACTATAGGCATGCACCACCACACCCAGCTAATTTTTGTATTTTTAGTAGAGACGGGGTTTCACCATGTTAGCCAGGATGATCTCGATCTCTTGACCTCGTGATCTGCCCGCCTCAGCCTCCCAAAGTGCTGGGATTACAAGCATGAGCCACTGTGCCCAGCTTCTTCACTCCCTTTTCTAGAGTTGACTTCCTCTGACATAAGGTGGTGTATCTGTCTGTTACTACTACAGTTACTCTAACAAGTTATTCTGAAGCTCAGTTACTTAAAACAACAATCATTTATTTTCATGCTCAAAGGTCTACAGTTTGGGCTACAACTTGGACTGAGCTAGGCTAGCTCTTTGCTTTGGGCTTCAAGCTCCAGGTTGGATCCAGTTGTGTTTCTTATGTCCCTCGCCCTCCTTGGACCAGTGACATTCAGTCTCTTCCCTTTATCTCATTCTGGGGCCCAAGGTGAAGGGTGCGGGTGTGGGGATGTGGACATGGTCTCTCTAAGCTGAGTTGACTTTTAGGTTTCCCTCAGCACATAGCTGCAGCACAAATAGTCATTCTTCTAACAATTTCAATGGGCAATTTTTGAACTTGCTAGACGGACATATGCCTACACTTCACATTCCCTTCCCAAAGACAAACACGATTTCTTACAGGCATTATAAGTTACTAGGAATAAGAAGGGAGTGATGTACCTCTTAATGGATGTTCTCTTACTTCTTGAACTTTCTGGAAGGGACTTGACTAAATTCTTGGCCAAGAGCTCTTGTTCTCAGTTTTCATGGAAATAAGAGCAGGGAGTGGTGTATTCTCTAAGTTAAACCTGTGTAACAAATCATGGTAGGATGAAGAAAAAACAGTGTGGCTACAACAAACCTTTGCAGTTCTTCTTCAGCCCTCCATCTGCATCCAGGCTTCCTCATGCCACCCAACACCGCTATGTCTTATTGCAGATGACTTTGCTGCTGAGATGATTAGACAGAAGGCACTGCGGCCTCTCTGTGCATGTCCCATCTGCCATCTTGTCCATATCTCCATCTACCTTTGCTTTCTTCCATTTTCCTGTCCAAGGCTAATCCTGACGTCTCTGTTAAAATATCATCCCAGATTTTCAATATACCAAATGACCCCCATTCTCTCTTCTATCTTCAATCTCTTTCTCACCACATGCTTATTTCTTTGGCCATTTAAGCTTCTTCCCTTTGAAACAAAACAAAACAAACCCGAAAAAACCTAGCCAGGCATGGTAGCTCATGCCTGTAGTCTGAGCTACTTGGGAGACTGAGGTGGGAGGATCGCTTGAGCCCAGGAGTTTGAGGTTGCAGTGAGCCATGATCACTCCATCCTGGAGTGACAGAGTGAGACCTCCCTCTATTAAAAAAATAAATAAATAAATACAAATTAAGAATCCCATGCTTGATCTCGTATCTCCCTCTGGATTTGGCCATACAGAATTGTCTATGGGAATGTAACTGAAAAAGGAAGAGGACTCCTATGGGAAATAGCAGTCCTTGGGAAAAAAAGCTAGTTGAGAAAGAAGTTGTCAGATAATGAGACAAATGTATTATTGTTTGATGGTGAAGGAAACAACCAACAAAGAATTAGATCTAATACATGAGTTCAGGAAGGTTGCTGGTCAACATATAAAAAGTAATAGCATTTATCTATATAAGCAATAACCTCCTAATAATGTAATTAACAATATGAGAGGGTGGATGCAATGGCTTAGGCCTTTAATCCCAGCACTTTGGGAGACCAACGTAGGAGGGTTGCTCGAGCTCGGGAGTTCAAGACTAGCCCAGGTAACATGATGAGACCCTGTCTCTATTAAAAAAAAAAGAGACAAAAAGAGAGAAAGAGAAAAAAAGAGAGAGAAAGAAAGCAGAAAGAAAGAAAGAAAAAGGAAGGAATGAAAAGAAAACAAAGAAAGAAAGAAAAATTGTTTAAAAATATGAGAACGTTCAAAATGGTCATCAAAACCCACAAAGTATGTAGGAATTAGCCTAACCAAGTGTTATGAGCTGAATTATGGTCCTGGTCCTCCAAATTTTATATGTTGAACTCTTAGCTCCCAATACCGCTCAGAAGGTGACTATATTTGGAGGTAGAGTTTTTACAGAGGCAATTAAGTTAATGTGGGGTCATTAGGGTGAGCCCTACTGCAATATGACTGGTGTCCTTATAAGAAGAGGTGACTACATACACAAGCACACATAGAAGATCATGTGAAGACTCAGGGAGGAGAAAGTCATGTACACCAAGGAGAGAGGCCTCAGAAGAAACCAACCCTGCCAACACCTTGACCTTGGACTTCCAGCCTCCAGAACTGTGAGAAAATCAGTTTCTATTGTTTAAGCCACCCAGCCTGTGGTACTTTGTTATGGCAGTCCTGGCAAACTAATATACCAAAAATATACAAGACCTCTGTTGATGTAGGTTTGAAAACTCTCAGCAAGCTTCTTTTTCCCATTTCTTGTCCTCCCTTCCTATGCTATTTGGTCCTTAGCCATTAGATGGGGCAGAGTAACGTGGCCTTCTCCTGGGCTTGGGGATGGGAGCTGGTGACAGAGTGAACGAAACAAAAAAAGGTAAAGGGGTGTAGAACAGCTGTGTTCTGTATAGAGAGTGGGGTGGAAAACCAAGGAATCGATGTTATGGATGAGCTTTGGGGAATGGCTTCCTAGTTTCCTTTTAAATTTTCCTTGACTAAAATATAAAGGCACTTACAGGTTGTATAATCCCCACTCCTTCCTTTCTTCTGGTGGCAATAATACATGTGAAAGTGCATTTCTTCTGGCACCTACTTTCCCTTTGTTACAAGGCAGGGAGCCTTCTCATTCAATCTGGAGCTGTGTTCCTGTCATTCTGAACAAAGTAGATTGTTTTCCTTTCCTATAAGCAGGGGCCATCTGGTGAGAGGGCATTTGGCTTGAGCTTGCAGAAGGAAGCAGCCACCCAGGTATCCTACCTTATGCTTGAAATGCCATTGTCAGTGATAATGACTAATATTTATTGAGCACTTATTATGGTGTCAGCACTGTTTGAAGTATATCACATGTATTACCTCATTGAGTCTGCCAACCATCCTATGAGATATGGCACTATTAATATCAAACCTTTTTTAGGGATAAGGAAAACTAGATACAGAAAGGTTAAGTAATTGGCCTAAGGTCTCTCGCTGGCAGCTGGGGATGGAAGCAGGATTGGGACCTGGGAAGCCTGGCTCCCGGGTCTAGGCTGGTGTTTACTACACTGAATTGTCCCTGGTATTTAGACTCTGCACTGGGAATTTACCTCTGTAAATGTCTTCTTTTTTTTTTTTTTTTTTTTTTTTGTGCAGCCGTCTACACCGAGAAATTGATAGGGAAATCCGTTTTCAGTCATTCACACTGCCATGTAAATTAGATTCTCAGATGACTTCATGTCCACTTGAGAGTAGATTACCAAGACGCTAGAAGTTTTGCTATTGAGGAGAATGTATTTCACACACGAAATTAACATTCACTGGGCTCCAAGTGGGATTTGACAAGTGTTGTTTTATAGAACCCTCCCAATGGCCCTGCACGGTAAGAATTAATTACCTTCCTTTTATGTTAGAAGGAAATGGGTGTCTCAGAGGTTGGAGCCCAAATCTGGTCCCTGAGCATTCTTGATGGCTGCTTGAGGCCCTCTGACATTTGTGGCTGGCTGGGAAGACACAGAGGCTTCTGGAGGGGAGTGGCAGGATGCTAAAGCCAAACGTCATAGTTTTGTGCAGTTCCGGGTCTAGGAAACACAGCTGGTTTTATTCAGTGAAAATAATTGCGGCAGGCCAGTGTCTCCCTACCTCTCATGGACTTTCTGTGCTACAGTGGAAGATGGGTATGTAGCAATATGTTCTGTAATTGCAATTTAGTGCCACAGGCCTCCTGAACCCTCCACCTCCCAAGCAGGGGCATTTTAAAAGTCGAGGACAAAGAAGAGAGAACTAGAGCTAATTTATAACTTTAAAATCTTGTATTATCTTTTCTATTTGCCTCCAGTCTTTCAAATACATATATCCCAAATGCATCAATTTCTATGCCTCTTGACTGTGAAATCTACAGCCCGCCACCCCCTACACAGACCATTCTTCCTTTTGTGAATTAACTTTATCTGCTGTGCATTTCAGCTTATTCTGGAAACCTCTGCTTGGGATTGCCGGCTTCGGCTTTTTTCAGAGGTCTAAAGAAGAGGTGGTTCTGGCAGGTGCAAGCTTTCTGATGTTTCGGCCTACAAATATGTGAACCGAAGTCATGTCGATTTGCATTTCTGGATTAGCAACAGATGGTAGTTATGAAGTAACTGACTATCTGACAGAGAGGCCCCATTGGAAGCAGTATGGGAGCAGATCCACGCTCTGCTGTGCAGTTATCACTTGGTCTAACTCTTCTTTCAGAAAATATTCTCTCTGGAGGAGAGAGGCCTCAAATTGCAGATCCCCATCCAGGCATTGAAAAGGCAGCGTACAACCCTCCTTTTGTAGGCACCTCCCAAAATAACTTTCAACAGGATATGGCTTGTTATATTAGTTCTGTAATTTTATTTTCCAAATGATGCTTGTCTTTGAAGCTTGGCTAGGGGAACTGTAGCTAAGATTAAATGGGGTTCAATGTTTTGTGACAATACTTCCTTAGATTTACATGACTTTTAAAAAATAGATACTTTTTTTATCGTTTAAAATCTGTGACAGAGAATATTGGGATTTTCTGTCCTGCCATTTGTTTCCCACATTTGTTATAAGTAATGAGCACCTCTTATTTGTCAGACCCTGCACTGGCGCTGGGGAAGACACAACGGTGCGCAGAAACCAACCAGCCTCTAATTGCAAAAAATTTCACAGCCCAGTGAGGAAGCTGACATTAATCCAAGGATCACAATGCAACTACAAAATGTGCTAAGGAGGCAAGTGTCTGGTGCTAGGAGAGTGTGCAATTTGATATAGTCTGAGAGGTCAGGGGATGGATGTCTAAGCCAGTGAGGAGAACAGCCTGTGCAAAAGCCCTGGACTGTGTCTGGTACTGGGACTCGGCCAGTTAGGGCGAGCAGAACAAGGGAGGGGTAGACGGTGAAGCTGAGACTGGAGAGGCAAGAAGTGCTAGACCATGAGGCTTTTGCAACATTTAGCCCCCAAGCCCCACCCACAAAGATTCTGATTCAGTTAGGAGAGACGGGGAGAGATATGGGTAGGTTTTTTTTGTGGTTTTGTTTTTGTTTTTTTGTTTTTTCACTCTGTCTCCCAGGCTAGAGTGCAATGGCATGATCTCGGCTCACTGCAACCTCTGCCTCCCAGGTTCAAGCGATTCTCTTGCCTCAGCCTCCCAAGTAGCTGGGATTACAGGCATGTGCCACCACGCCCAGTTAATTTTGTATTTTTAGTAGAGATGTGGTTTCTCCATGTTGGTCAGGCTGGTCTTGAACTCCCGACCTCAAGTGATCCGCCTGCTTCGGCCTCCCAAAGTGCTGGGATTACAGGTGTGAGCCACTGCGCCAGGCCAGATATGGGTAGTGTTTTAAAGTTCCTGAGGTAAAGCAGCCAGGGTTAAGAATCATTAGCCTGGACTTACTTGGTCCGTATTCTAAGAGCTGTGGGAAACCACTGAATTGTTTGTGGCAGGACAAACAATTCAGATGTACATCTTGTGTCCTCAGGATGTCTGCACATATATACACTGAAAATTACTAGGGTGGACCCAGAAATCTGTATTACCCTGCTGCATGATAATATCAGAAGCACTGTCAATCTGAGCATTGTTTGATCAAACAGGAAGTAAATAGATAAACCCAAAAAGTAGACCACTTAGATGATCCCATTTCAATTTTCTTTCTTTTTTTTTCTTTTTCTTTTTTTTTTTTTGAGATAGAGTCTTGCTCTGTTGCCCAGGCTGGAGTGCAGTGGTGTGATCTCGGCTTACTGCAAGCTCCGCCTCCCGGGTTCACGCCATTCTCCTGCCTCAGCCTCCTGAGTAGCTGGGACTACAGGTGCCCGCCACCTCGCCTGGCTAATTTTTTGTATTTTTAGGAGAGATGTGGTTTTACCGTGTTAGTCAGGATGGTCTCGGTCTCCTGACCTCGTGATCTGCCCGCCTCAGCCTCCGTAAGTGCTGGGATTACAGGTGTGAACCACCGTGCCTGGCCTCAAATTTTTTTTTTTTTTAGACAAGTTCTTGCTCTGTTGCCCATGCTATAGTGCAGTGTCACAGTGAACTGGGGTTGTGCCATTGCTCTACAGCCTCGACTTCCTAGACTGAAGTGAATCCTCCCGCCTCAGCCTTCTAAGTAGCTGGGACTACAGGTGCATGCCACCATGCTTTTAATTTTTTTTTTTTTTTTGGTAGAGATGGGTTCCCACTGTATTTCTCAGGGTGGTATTGAACTCCTGGGCTCAAGTGATCCTTTCACCTTGGCCTCCCAAAGTGTTGGGATTATAGGTGTGAGCCACTGTGCCCAGCCTTCAATTTTTTTTTTTGCTTTAACTTTCTACTGTTACTTCCAATCCCCCCATTCTTGCTCAGACCCTCCACTTAGAGTGGTAAAGAAGGCCTGGTTGTGTGCCTTTTACTACTCCCTGTGGCTTCAAAACTTGGAAGACTTGGTTTATACTGAGGCAGTTTCCAAAAAGCACTACTTTCAGCAACAACATCACTTCGTATTTACTGTGCACAATGGGCAGAGTAAATGAAAGAAATTACTTTAATACATGAGTGAACCAGAATATGCTATGTATAGGACCATGAACAAGAAGATAGCATTAATACTTGAGAAGAGTGTCTTTTAGGAAGGATGTGTTCAGGATTTTCTCTCCTTAAACTGCCAGATTCCCAGAGACCAGACCTAACACCTACCTCCACATCACCCATTTATTTGAATTCCTGAAGCATCAACGTTTCCAAAGTAAATTAACCAGGCATTTTACTGGTCTCTGCAATATTGGACACTTTAGTTAGGATTCTTTGCATCTTCAGAGCACTAGTTACACAGACACTGTAAACTCTCTAGGGTGATAAGGAGGAACAAAGGGCACCAAATGCTTTCTTCTTTGTGTGGATAAGGAAACTGAGTGGTTAAGTGACTTCCTTAGATGGCTTTTTAGAAGGGGTGTCGGAGTGGGGAAGGGAAGTCAGGGACTCTGGGCTTCAGTACACAGCTCCAGCCATTTGGCCTTATAGGCGTTCATCTTTAAAGACCAGAAGATGGTGAACTTTTTTGAATGACTTGTCAGACAGATGGAGTGATGGCTTCCAGCCATGGAACTCACTCATCGTGGATGGCCGTCAGGGTTAAAAGTTCTATTTGCAGCCCTCTCCCATCAGGTTGTCATTCTGTGTGTGTTTTATCCCCCACTAGTATGGATCCTAACTGGCTTGGTTGGCTTGGATAATGGCATTCATCCTCTGCTCCCTGGGGCGTCAGATCACATAGGGGTAAATGTGTGGGCACTATGCCAGAGCATAAGCTCAGGAATGGTGCTAGCTAAGAGCAATTTCTGTTGACTTATCTAGAAATCATGCCCTAACATCCGTTAGGATGCCAGTGTATTTTTCTAGGGCCAGAAATTGACCAAATAACCATACAAACCTGCTTCCTCCCTATTTCCGTTTTCTTGCTATGTTATTGTTCCATCCACTAGGGAATGAATGAAATATCCGCTCAAGTGGATCTCTAAATAAATAAAAATAGAATAGGAAATCCATGTAGTGCTTACTCTGTGCCAAGATCTCTTCCAAGTGCCTTACATACATTCTTAACTCATTTAATCCTTACAGTTGCCCCCCTGAGATGGGTACCATCACTATCCCTGTTTTGCAGATGGAGGCACAGAGAAGTTAAATTATTTGTTCAGGATCACACAACTAGTAAACAATATAGCTGAAATTTGGATCCAGGCAGTTTGATTCCAGACTTGGTGTTCCCAGTTACTTCCCTAATTATCTTCTTTATAAAGGGTAAATTAAACTGAAATTTCATTAGGCTGATCAATGCAGAACTGTAAAAAAAAAAATGAATAAATACACTGAGATTCCAATCTTAATTTCACTATACATATATATATCTACAACAGGTTATCATATGGACCACAGCAAAAAATTCGTTTGGATGTTACCTACTAATAACTGGAAAGTGCACTGTTTGAGGGCAGGGGCCTCTAAGTCCTCCTTGTAGACCTAATACCTTACATATAGTAAAAGCTTACTAAGTATCCCTTGAATGTTATGCAAAAGCATTTGGAAAACTGTGAAATACTGTGAAATATTGCTACACATGCTTACATATACCTATATCTCTAGGCCAAGCAGGACTACCTATATTAGTATCTCTACCATTTCCCTCTCTCTCTCTCATACATGTTTTTTTGTTTGGGTTTGTTTGTTCGGTTGGGTTTTTTTGAGACAAAGTCTTGCTCTGTTGCCCAGGCTGGGGTGCAATGGCTCGATCTCGGCTCATTGCAACCTCTGCTTCCTGGGTTCAAGTGATTCTCCTGCGTCAGCCTCCCAAGCAGCTGTGATTATAGGCATGCGCCACCACATCTGGCTAATTTTTTGTATTTTTAGTAAAGATGGGGTTTCACCATGTTGGCCAGGCTGATCTCAAACTACTGACCTCAAGTGATCCGCCTGCCTCGGCCTCCCAAAGTGCTGGGATTACAGGAATGAGCCACCATGCCCTGCCTTATAATGCATGTTTTGTACAGACATTCCTCAACCCCCCAAGCTTTGCCAATTATTCCTTAGTTGCCCCTTATGGCAGCTGTATGTAGCAGAATGTACCCAGCAATAGTGGCTGGCAAGTCTCGATTTGCTGATGTACTCCTCTCTGCCCTTCCTTCCTCGCCTTTCTCACCAGATTGATTCCATGCTTTTAAAAAAAAATTAACTTAGCCGGGCGCGGTGGCTCAAGCCTGTAATCCCAGCACTTTGGGAGGCCGAGGCGGGCGGATCACAAGGTCAGGAGATCGAGACCACAGTGAAACCCCGTCTCTACTAAAAATACAAAAAATTAGCCGGGCGCGGCGGCGGGCGCCTGTAGTCCCAGCTACTCAGGAGGCTGAGGCAGGAGAATGGCGGGAACCCGGGAGGCGGAGCTTGCAGTGAGCCGAGATCGCGCCACTGCACTCCAGCCTGGGCAACAGCGTGAGACTCCGTCTCAAAAAAAAAAAAAAAAAAAAAAAATTAACTTAAAAATTATTTTCAGTGATTACAAAACAGTTAAATTGCTTTAAAGCAACACCACTGTCATTACTGCATTAATTGGCAATGATTTGAAATATAAGGAACACAGAACTTTCAAGCATTTAAGAAAGGGACTCTCTTATCAACATGATTTCTCTTCAAACGTATGTTTCAAATGGAATTCCAGTATTTACTTATTTATTTATTTTTTGAGACTGAGTCTCACTGTCACCCTGGCTGGAGTGTAGTGACGCAATCTTGGCTCATTGCAACCTCCGCCTCCCACGTTCAAGCAATCCTCGTGCCTCAGACTCCCGAGTAGCTAGGATTACAGGTGTGTGTCACCACGACTGGCTAATTTTTGTATTTTTAGTAGAGACGGGGTTTTGCTATGTTGGCCAGCTGGTCTTGAGCTCCTGGCCTCAAGTGATCCACCCACCTCAGCCTTCCAAAGTGCTGGGATTATAGGTGTGAGCCACCGTGCCTGGCTGGAATTCCAGTATTTATAAAATTAATTTTATAATCAAAACCAGGACTGGGCACAATGACTCATGCCTATAATCTGAGCATTTTGGGAGGCTAAGGCAGGAGGATTGCTTGAGATCAGGACCTCGAGACCAGCCTGGGCTACATAGTGAGACCCTGTCTCTAAAAAATAAAAAATAATAATAACTAAAAAAGAAAAAAAAACCCCGAATCCAGTTTTTGTTGTTTATGCAGCCATTTATAAGTGGATCAACCCACTTGTGAAGGAGCCAGATTTTTGCTAGTACCTGGTATATGTATGACCATGAGCCTCATGTTTGTATTGTCCAGGATAATCATTATAACCAACCATCTCTTACATCAGTTAACAGTGCCCTAACTGCAAACTTAGCTCTTAGGGCTCTGGTCCCAGACCTCAGAAGGAACTGACCTCAACCCTGTGAAGCTGTGAGAGCCAGGAAGATACCTGAGCAGGATGGTGGGTGGTTTCATGGCCTGAATGTCTTCGTCCCCCAACCCCAACATTTATATGTTGAAATCCTAATCCCCATGTTAATGGTTAGGAGGTGAGGCCTCTGGGAGGTGATCAGGTCATGAGAGTGGAATCCTCATGAATGGGATTAGTGCCCTTATAAAGAGACCCCAGAGAACTAGGCTTACCCCTTCTACCATGTGAGGACACAGAGAGAACCAGGAAATGGACCCTCACCAGAATCTTCTGGTACCTTGATCTTGGACTTCCCAGCCTCTAGAACTGTGAGAAATAAATTTCAGGTGTTTAGCCACCTAGTCCATGTTATTTTGTCCCAAACGGACTAATAGAAGTGGGCTCCAGAATTAAACTTCATCTGCTCTACGCTGCCTGCTTCATGCCCCCAGAGATAGCAGTGGCACCGTCCTGAGGCTATTGGAGAAATGTGAGAAATGGAACACAGCCAGGAACAGGGGAGACAAGCACAGACGGGTAGGCCTGACACCTTTCAGACTCGGAAGTGCCTGCCAGCAGAGACCAACATCTTCTCAGCTAAAAGGTCAAACTTGCTCCAGACAGCTTGAAGGCTTCCCAGGTATGATCTTAAGACTTCATCTGGCTGGGCATGGTGGTTCATGCCAGTAATCTCAACACTTTGGGAGGCTGAGGCAGGAGGACTGCTTGAGGCCAGAAGTTCAAGACCAGCCTGGACAACATAGCAAGACCCCATCTCTACAAAATATTAAATTAGCCAGGTGTGGTGGTATGTGCCTGTAGTTCTAGCTACTGGGGAGGCTGAGGCAGGAGGATCACTTCAGCCCAGCAGGTGAAGGTTCCAGTGAGCTAGGTTTGTACCATTGCACTCCAGCCTGGGTGACAGAGTGGCACCCTGTCTGGAAAAAAAAAAAAAAAAAAAAGACTTCATTCCAGCTGTGTCTGTCTCATCCATACCCTGCCTCTGATTTCCCCTTGCTCATCAACTACAGACAGCCACATTACTCTCTGCCTCCCTGATTTTTGCCTGCTTGGTTGTGACAGTTTTGGGTCAGCCCTGAGGCTTCCACTCAGAGATCTTTAGTCCTCTGACCGTGCCTTTTGCTCCAATGTATATACCATCACGATTTTACATTTACATAGGCTAATTTATGACAGCCAGTACTTACGTAGCATTTACTTTGTGTCAGGCACTTTTGTAAGCACAAAATTATGTTTACTTAGAGCAGAGGAAAGTCATGTTTCCTCAGATGAGTGCATCAATCCTGGACAGCTTGTTAATTACAGAAATCCCAGAGTTTCTGATAATAGGTCTGGAGTGGTGCCTAAGAATTTGTGTTTATAGCAGTGTTGATGCTTCTGGTCCAGGCACCATACTTTGAGAACCTGTGTTATAGAATGTCAGATAACCTGTAGGTGAACTTGTTAGAAAATGCTCTTGTATGACATTGGAAAGACATGCAGTAATCTTTTTTACTTTACTTTCATCTTGGATGGTTTTCCTTAACAGAGGAAAAGCTGAACTGAACTATTCATTATAGTTTTCTTTCAAGGGCTGGATATTGATCATAGCACTCTGGAACTGGAGTATCAGGTGTTTCTTAGGGGCTTCAGCAATTGGACTTTAGAGTGGAGGGAGAGGCTAGGGAAATGCACCACCACAGGTGAGTACCTGCTGTGTGTCAGGCACTGTATTGGGCACTTGGCTGCCATAATTATCTCATGGAGTCAATCACTCAGTGGCGTTGGTATTATTCTCCCATTTTGCAGATGAGGAAACCATGACCGTGGCTTAGAGGGCAGAGGGTCTCCAGCAGGGCTTCCCAGTTGGTATGCTGGAATGCATAATGAATGTATGCTGAGCTATTGATCTTCTCAGTGCTAGTGGTGCTGGGATGGGGCCCAAGGTGCCTGGAGCATCCTGCCCCTGTCAGTTTACTCCCTGGGTACTCTGGCCACAGGACAGACCCTCAATGAGCTCAGATCCAGGGGTAGATACTGCTCCTCTATCCTCTGACACTCACAGCTCTGCCGGTGAGGGGCAGGACTCAAGGAGTCCTCAGGAGCCTGCTCATGGTCAAGGGCAGCATTCCTGGAGGTGGAAGGCACTCAGGATTAAGGTTGAGGGGCTACACTGGCAAAAACCTTCTGGGTACCTTTGGGGAAAGTAGACTCCCTTTCAGGTATGGAAACAAAAGTTCTCTGATGATGCTTGTGCACCATACCTTAGGCTACAGCTAAGAGAAGGGAAAACAGGACCCTCAGTCATTCCAGCTCCGTAGAGCTGCCTCTCAGTGAGGATGAAAGGTTGTCAGACTTTGTCCTTGGTGAACTGTGACAGAACTGAAGATTTATGACCCATATTTTAATAGTTTCTTGATTGGATGGTTGGAGCTCCCTATAATCTTTATCTGCTAGCTAAGTAGTTTGTGTCTGCACCAGGCCCAAATGCTGTAGCCAGACTCCTGGAGAGTCAATGGCCATATATGTTGGGGAAAGGCTTAAGTAACTCAATTGACTTTCAGTTGTTGAAAGCATTGATTTTTTTTTTTTAATTGCACTTATGGTTTAAGACCCAAAATAGCTTTGGACAATAGAGCACAGGTTGCACTATTAGTTCTTTAGGCAACTCTTGACATATTCTGCCCTCTAAAAGGGCCAGTTACTACATTGGTTAATATATTAGGAGCTTCCAGTTCAGGCCTAAGATTTTCATTGATATGACTTGAGGACAATTGATGCTTAGATTCTTCCATTGGGAAGGTAACTTCAGGAGATTCTCATGTCTCCACAAAGGTTCCAGGAGATATTCTGCACAAGTAAGTCATGTCTGGGGAGTTTTGCAGCCTCTTCTGTTTTGAATGTGATCTGTGATCTGCTGGCCTTTTCTGTTTCCCTAGGGACCTTTGCCCTCAGAAACTTGCTACCAGCTTGTGCTGTGGGGAAAGGAAGGCATTTTCCAGGGAGACCAGTCATTCTTCATGTTTGTATAGTGCTTTCCACTCTTTAGTGTTACAGAGAACATTAAAATATTTTAGGCTAATCCTGCTTTTAGAAATGAAGAATTGAGGTCTAAGGAGGCTAAGTGATTATCCGAAATGTCACAACAGGAGCCAAGGCCCATGATTATAAATCCAGGGTTCTTGCCAGGATACAAGACTAATCTATTTATGCGTAGGGGATACAGGCTCCACTAGGTCCATTGAGACACGCTCTTATTAAGTTTATACAGGTATGTTACTTCTCTGCTATCTTCATGTGTAGGATTGGGATAGGGAGACAAGGTCACACTCAAATGAGAGTGTGGGAGAGCAACCACAGCTCCCTTGCCTCTCCTGTGGCAGGTCCGAGAAGGCTATGGAGAGGTGCCCCTTTTCCCATCATTCCCCCCAAGTTGGAAAGGAGTTCAGGAAACCAAAGCTAATGGAATCAATGTTAAATAGATTAGCTCTTTCATTGGCTTAAGTGGTCCAGCTGAAGAAATGTTTGGGAACAAGACACCAGAGAGGCAAGGTACTTACACAATTAAAATATAAAGAATATAAAGATTGTGACTGAGTGGCCTGTCTCTTTGAGGTGACTGTTAAATGAAGGGCAGCCGTATGTACTGACAAGGTAAAACCAGAGCTGGACAGTAACTGAAGTGGTAAAAACAGGTTTCTGTTCATGACTATCTCACTAGGGGAAAAGAGATCACAGTATAGAACTGGATTCAATTCTGAATATGGCATGGGCAAGTGGGAATTTCTAGCCAGGAGCAGGGTGGGGGTTGGCAGGTGGGATAAGGGGGACTCTGGCTAACTGAAGACAGGGCAGGATGATCAGACATCACCTGGGGATGGTGGAGGATGAGGAATCCAATCAGATATGAAGAGGGATCAGATATGGAGGGTGGGGGATTCTGGCTAAACCAATTTAGCCAGGTTCTTGCTAAACTTGTCTTTACAAGGAAGTGTACAGATAAACTTAGGAGAAGATTCAGGAGCCTGACTAAAGTTTGGTCAAACAAAGCATCTTTGTCAGACCAAATATGGGAAAGGAAGAATATAAAGGCTGGACGGCATTCATTTTGACCCAAACATATAGGCCACAGGACTAGCACTGATTACACAGATCCACCTTAGAGAAGAGAGGAGGGCATTTAATAGCTTCCTGTGAATGAGTTCTGCAAAGGTTTACAGAACATGTACTGTGTTCCAGGTGTGGGTGTATGGACATGAATGAAGCCTCATGGCCCAGTCTCTATGAGTTCTCAGTGCAACAAGAGATGAGAACATGGGAGCTGGAGGGGAGGTGGTAGCCAGGGTGAGAACTGGTACTGTGAGCTCAGTGGGGGTTGAGAGTGAGTAGGGCTGTCCCCTGGGGCAGGGCAACTGTGATCTCATTACATCTGCAGCCAGCAAGGCTCAGTTCTGCTGTGGTCTCAGAGGGATCACCCTATAGTATCTCTTGGATTCACTCTTCCCTGTAAATGGCTTTCAGGTTCATAAAGGTACTCAGTTGGGTTACAGGAGTCAGTAGACTTTACCCCATACCCACTCCCAGCTCAGAATCTAAGACATTGTTTTAGAGATCCCATTTTCAGCCAAACGTCAATATGTCTGGTCTGACATCTGAAGATTATTTGAAATCAATGGCAGTAATTTTCCCATCCTTGGAAGTATGTTACCTAAAAGGTCTTGCTTAAAGCAACTTCCGTCCAAAGTCTCTTTAATAAGAAAAGCAGCTGATATTTCTTGATCACTTAGTCTGTGACAGGCATTATATATGCATTAGCTCATTTAATCCTCCCAACATCCCTATGGGTAAGTCCTATTATTACCCCCATTTTACAGGTAAGTAACTGAGGCTAAGAGGGTACATGAGTAGCCCAAAATCACACAAGGGGGAGGTGGCTGAGTGGGGATTTGTAACTCCTGAGCCCATGCTTTGAGTCCAAGCTGCTTATCACCACATTAAACTGGGTCTTTATCTGAAATAATGCAACACCCAAAGCAACTTCATGTTTCAGGGATTCTCAGAGGAGTAGAAGGGGCTTCTCAGCCTTACAGAAGGATGAAGCTTGGAGGGAATTATGCTTACCATAATGTTTATTATATACTTTATAGTTTGAAAATGATAATAATAAAGATTCTCATACAATCTTCATGAAGGGAAGGCACACATCCATAATGTCCAAAGTGGGAGAAGCCACAGGCCAATTGTAGTACATCCTTGGGTGTAATTAAAGGAAAGGCAGCAATGAAGTGGAGAATAGTTTCCCTATCTATGAGGTGGGAGGAATAACAGTACGGCATCTTGCTCTGTCACCAGGCTGGAGTGCAATGGTGCTGTGTCTGCAGTTTGTTCCTGCCGGTGGGTTCGTGGTCTCACTGACTTCAAGAATGAAGCCGTGGACCTTCACGGTGAGTGTTATTGCTCTTAAAGGTGGCATGAGCCCAAAGAGTGAGCAGCAGCAAGATTTGTTGTAAAGAGTTAAAGAACAAAGCTTCCACAGCATGGAAAGGGAACAGAGTGGGTTGCCAGTGCTGGCTGGGGTGGCCAGCTTTTATTCCCTTATTGGCCCCTATCATATTCCATTTCTGTCTAACTAGAGTGCCCTTTTTTCAATTCTCCCTGCGATTGGCTACTTTTAGGATCCTGCTGATTATTGCATTTTACAGAGCGCTGATTGGTGCATTTTACAGAGTGCTGATTGGTGCATTGTACAATCCTCTTGCTAGCTACAGAGTGCTGATTGGTGCATTTTTCAGAGTGCTGATTGGTGCATTTTACAATCCTCTTGCTAGCTGGAGTGCTGATTGGTGCATTTTTACAGAGTGCTGATTGATGCATTTTATAATCCTATTGGTACCTACAGAGCACTGATTTGTGCGTTTTTATAGAGCGCTGATTGGTGCATTTTACAATCCCCTTGCTAAGACAGAAAAGTTCTCCAAGTCCCCACTTGACCCAGGAAGTCCATCTGGCTTCACCTCTCAGTGAGATCTTGGCTCACTGCCACCTCCACCTCCCAGGTTCAAGAGATTCTCCTGCTTCAGCCTCCTGAATAGCTGGGACTACAGGTGCCTGCCACAACGCTTGGCTAATTTTTGTATTTTTAGTAGAGATGGGGTTTCACCATGTCGGCCAAGATGGTCTCCATCTCTTGACCTCGTGATCCACCCACGTCTGCCTCCCAAAGTGCTGGGATTACAGGTGTGAGCCACCGTGCCCAGCCCTTTGTCTATATTTTATTTATTTATTTATTTATTTATTTATTTATTTATTTATTTTTTTGAGACGGAGTCTCGCTCTGTCGCCCAGGCTGGAGTGCAGTGGCGCGATCTCGGCTCACTGCAAGCTCCGCCTCCCGGGTTCACGCCATTCTCCTGCCTCAGCCTCCCGAGTAGCTGGGACTACAGGCGCCCACAACCGCGCCCGGCTAATTTTTTGTATTTTTAGTAGAGACGGGGTTTCACCGTGGTCTCGATCTCCTGACCTTGTGGTCCGCCCGCCTCGGCCTCCCAAAGTGCTGGGATTACAGGCGTGAGCCACCGCGCCCGGCCTATATTTTAAAAGATGTAGATCAAACTTCAAATAATTTTGATGCCCATTATGGGGCCTTTTCAGGGTCTGTTCAGACACCTCTCTTGCTTGTTTTTGGGGAGAGCCCTTTCTGAGTTTAATGGCTTCAGTAACTGGAAAAGGGGTCAGCTTATTTCCCTCGAGATGTAAATGAAGCCCTTGAAACCTGGACTCCTAAATTGGCCCATTTTGAGGTGGTTTTTTAGGACTTCTTTGTCTAATGATAGTGGGAAGGTTTCAGACAACCCAGAGAAGGCAGGTGGGAGGGGTTTGGTCTCCAGATGCCATCTAGAAAAGGGGCCCCACCCTCCTGTGATCTTTCTAAGAAGACCTGGCAAGACTGAAGAATCCTGGTCGCTTCCTCTTGTATGTTGTTTGCTTATCTCCTTTCCATTTCCTTTAGATATTAGCGGTAAAACACAAGCAAGCACTTTTGAGAAACAGGCTGACCTAATACCATTGTTTATTTTCTTCAGCTGTGACACCCAGAGAGATGGTGCTAGTCCTCACAGTCATATAGAAAATTAGGACGTAGGCTCACACTTGCAATCCCAGCACTTTGGAAAGCTGAAGCAGGAGGATGAGTTGAGGCCAGGAGCTTAAGGATGCAGTGAACTATGATGGAGCCACTGCACTCCAGCCTGAGTGACAGAGCAAGAATCCATCTCTAAAAAAAAAAAAAAAAAAAAGAAAGAAAATTAGGATGTGATCTAGAGATTCAAACACAAGTCTGCCAAGGTTTGTTCTTATACACTTTCCACACTAGACCACTTGCGTCTCAACAGAGCACTTCTGGACATCATAGTTACCAGCTCTGGATGTAGAGTTAGACAGACCTGAGTTCAAATCCCTTTTATGGGTTGCATGACAGTGGAACCTTTTATGACTGTGTTAAAACCTCAGCCCCCCACCCCCAACCCCCAACTCCTGTAAATGTGGGGACTGAAGGAGTTGATCTATTTAAAAGCTTAGCACAGGTACAGCCTGGTAGAGAGTAAGTCTTGAGGAGATGTCAGCTGTTCATATTATTTTTTGTAAGTAATTCAAAGAACAAAGAAGTGTATTTTGGGATTTAAGGGGGTGGAATCTGATGGTTTTTCAAGTCCACGTCCAGGGAGTTTACTGCCTTCTCACCTCATTTGGAAGCTGCTCAGAACCATCCTGACTCGGAACGATCCTATGAAAAAATTGAAGTGTTTCTGCAGCACATAAAATCCTGGCAAATATGTGGCAATAACAACTGGGTTAAGGAAGCTGGACTCCTTGATATACCTTTCCAACCAATGGAGATGGCATAGTCACCAAGAAAAGGGAAGTGGCTATGTGGCAGCCACTCACCCACTGGGTGAGACTTCTGTGTTGGAGGGTGACTAGGCTGGAGCCAGTCATGGTGTGCAGTTCCACACACAAGTCATTGCACTTAGGAAGACCTAGTTTGCAGGCAAAAGGTTTTACTCAGCAGATGAAAAGGAGCAGAACCTCCCATGTTGCTTACTGCCTCAGGGAAAATTGTGTAGTCCTGGAACCCATCACAAGGCTGTAGCTCTGACATCCCCAGGTGCTGGCCAGTAAGTAGGTTTCCCTGACTGTCTCTAACCTGGTTTATAAAGGAAGTCAGCCCTCTGGAATTTCTGACAGGTTTACAAACACCCAGGTTCAGGTAGGGTAGAGAAGCATGCTGGGCAGCAAGGAGTCCTTGTCTTACTGAGAGAATTTGCAGACCAGGAGGAAAGGAAACCCAGTAAAGAGAAATGCATCCCTGGCACACACAGGAAGCTTGCATCTGACCACAGGAAGGCTGGAATGCCACTTGGATTTCTCAAGGAGGGTACAAGCATCTCCTGCTCATTGTCTCCTTTGTTATGAAAGTATGTAGGGGATCAGCCCAAACCACCTGAAAAGAGATAGGATTCTATACCCAGATAGGCCACATGTCCAGGCTCAGGTGCATGTGGGGATTCAGGCTCCAGGGAGGCTGACTTGCGTCCGGTGCCTGTCTGGGCTTTTCTCTAAACTGTGAGACAAGAGACAACAGTGGGACAAGACAACAGAGGGAACCCACCTGGCTCCTTCTAATTGCATTTATTACAAACAAGATGAGTGACGAGTTCAAGTTATAAGAAGTAGACTTGGAAGACAGCCTAGGATGAAGGTTCCCTTTTAACTCTTTTCTGACAAACACACGCTTAATAGTTAGGACTGATGCAAAGATCCCACCCTTTTCTCCCCACCTCCCGTTTTCCGGGCCCTGAGTAGTTGGAGGAAGAGTCTACAAAGCCAGATTATTTTTAGCCTTTGAGGCGAGGCTGATTCACCCCTCCCTTTGCCCCTTCCTTTGAAACGCACAGTCCTATTTATTCCTGGCCCAGCCAGGGCACCCGAGTTCTCTCGGGAGCTGCCCTTGAGCAAAGCTTGCTCAAAGCTGCTCCATCAGCAGGATGTCGGCCCCGGGTGGGGCAAGGAGTATGGAGGCGGAGCTGACCTGCTAGTACGAAGGGTTTAAAGGAATTTAAGGCCGGGCGTGGTGGCTGATGCCTGTAATCCCAGCACTTTGGGAGGCCAAGGCAGGCTGATCACCGGAGGTCAGGAGTTTGAGACCAGTCTGGCCAACATGGTAAAACCTTATCTCTACTAAAAATACAAAAAGTAGCTGGGTGTGATGGCACATGCCTGTAATCCCAGCTACTAGGGAGGCTGAGGCAGAATTGCTCGAACCTGGAAGGCAGAGGTTGCAGTGAGCCGAGATTGTGCAACTGCACTGCAGCCTGGGTGACAGAGCAAGAATCCTTCTCAAAAATTAAAAAAATCAAAAAGTAAGAAAATAAAGGAACTTAAGTATCCGCTAGTTTATTCGTTTATCCAAGCATCGGTATAGGCAGGATCCTGTGCAACATTCGGAGGGGAGAAGGAGAACAAATCAGCGGGGTGTTGTTTCCAAGGAATAACTGATTGCTTAGCTAGACACAGAAATACCCTTTCTGTGATGAAAAATGCCCTGCACCACAGTTTTCATGACTACTTAAGAAGGGATGGTGTCTGTTTAAAAAAAAATGATTGAGAAATATTTCAAACATGTGAAAAAGTGCAGAGTGCATTATAACTCATGGATATGGACTCTGAACACCCCTATTGAACTTTTGGTTTTAATGAATTGACTTACACATGTTTTTAAGGAATAAAACTTTAAAAATATCAGTCGAAGCCGCCCTGTGCTCTCTTCCCATTCTCCTACTGCATTCGAGGGGCTATATATTTTTCTAGTCCTTCACAAGTAGTCTCAAAGCAGCAAAAGGAATGGAAACTTGTAAATTAGCTACTTCCATTAAAAACACTCCTTTAACTTCTTTTTTTTTTCAATTAAGAACAATTATTATAGAAACGGGCCTTGCTCTGTTGCCCAGGCTGGTCCTTAACTCCTGGGCTCAAGTGATTCTTCCACCTTGGCCTCCCAAAGTGCTGGGACTGTGGCATGAGCCATCGTGCCTGCCCTCCTTTAACTTCTTCCTCTTCTCCAGGTTGGAAGCATCCTCATCTTCACCACCACTGTCACCACCATTATCAGTTCCCATAGCCACCACTGATTACAATGACGTTTCCAAGTCATAGACCCCTGGAATGGGTCCAGAATGGGCCTTTAAAATCAGAGTGGAGAGACCAGTCGCGGTGGCTCACGCCTGTAATCCCCGCACTTTGGGAGGCTGAGGTGGGTGGATCACTTGAGGTCAGTAGTTTGAGACCAGCCTGGCCAACATGGTGAAACCCTGTCTCTACTAAAAATATAAAAATTCCAAAAAACACAAAAGCCGGGCATGGTGGTTCACACCTGTAATTCTAGCACTTTGGGAGGCCGAGTCGAGACCAGCCTGGCCAACATGGCAAAACCCTGTCTCTACTAAAAGCACAAAAATGAGCCAGGTGTGGTGGTGGGCGCATGTAATCCCAGCTACTCGGGAGGCTGAGGTAGGAGAATCGCTTGAACCTGGGAGGCGGAGGTTGCGCTGAGCCGAGATTGCACCACTTCACTCCAGTCTGGCAACCGGGCAAGAGTCCATCTTTTTTTTTTTTTTTTTTGAGGCGGAGTCTCGCTCTGTCGCCCAGGCTGGAGTGCAGTGGCGCGATCTCGGCTCACTGCAAGCTCCGCCTCCCGGGTTCCCGCCATTCTCCTGCCTCAGCCTCCCGAGTAGCTGGGACTACAGGCACCGCCACCACGCCCGGCTAATTTTTTTTTTGTATTTTTAGTGGAGACGGGGTTTCATTGTGTTAGCCAGGATGGTCTCGATCTCCTGACCTCGTGATCCGCCCATCTCGGCCTCCCAAAGTGCTGGGATTACAGGCTTGAGCCACCGCGCCCGGCCGAGTCCATCTTTAAAAAAAAAAAAAATCACAGTGAAGAAACAGAGACCCCAAGAGGTGAGGTGTCTGCATATTGACAGCATGTATACTCAGGTTCAGAAGCTGGGAAGGAGCTGTGTGACTGCCTAGAGGCCCAGCACTCCTGGCACAGACAGGGTGCTCCATAAACTCTCACAGTGTGATGGTCCCTGTCAAATCCTGCCCACAGTACACATGTGGTTAGTGCCCCGAACTTCATCCTAACCCATGAAAATCTATCAGGAAGGGTTCATCTTGTTACTTAATATAATGAATGGGACATTTCACATAACTTACTAACTATGAAAAAGTCTGCTTGGGATCTTTAAAACGGTGAAGTTGGACAGAAAGTTTTCAAGAGAAAGTGTTAGCTAGGCGATATGACACACACACTTGCCCCCCAAAACTAAAGAAAAAAGAGTATTAGAACCTATAATCAAACAATGTTTAGTGTAGTCTGATAAAATGCCAAGAAGCTAGCTGCCCTGGGGTGGTACCTGCCAGGAATCCAGGCTGGGCAGAGGGCCACTTGGAGGGAGGTGGGAAATAGAGCACAGGGCAGACAGATATTAGGCCCAGCTGAGAAGGGACTTCATGCTATGACTCTTGGCCGGCTAGTCACAGTGAGACCTAATGCAGAATGGGTGTTGGGCACTGCATTACATATACACATTCACTGCATCCTCCTAACAAACCTGTGAACCAGGAACTATTACATCACCATGTACAGATGAGGATACCAAGGCCCAGAAGGCTTAAGGAACTTGTTCAAGGTCACACAGCTAAAGAAATGGTGGGGCTGAGGTTCTGTAAGGCTGGTGACCCCAAGGCCCATGTCTTTTTTTTTTTTTTTAATGTATATAACCTATAGGGTGTGCGCCTATAGTCCCAGCTCCTCTGGAGGCTGAGGCATGATTGGGCAATATAAGGAGACCTCTGTCTTTAAAAATAAATAAATAATTTAAATGGAGGTATAATCTACATAAAGTAAAATTCACTTTGTTTTGGCAGTGTACAATTCTATGAGGATTGACAAATGAAATACAACTTTGTAACCCTCACCACCGTAATAAAGATATAGAACAGCTCCATCACCCTCAAAAATTCCCTTGCGTCCTTTTGTAATCAATCCCTTCCAATTTTTTTTTTTTTTTTGAAACGGAGTTTCCCTCTGTCACCCAGGCTGGAGGTCAGTGGTGCAATCTCGGCTCACTGACTGCAACCTCCGCCTCCCAGGTTCAAGCGATTCTCCTGCCTCAGCCTCCCAAGTACATGGGACTGCAGCGTGCACCACTACACCTGGGTAATTTTTGTACTTTTGGTAGAGACAGGGTTTCACCATGTTGGCCAGGCTGATCTCAAACTCCTGACCTCACATGATCCTCCTGCCTCGACCACCTAAAGTGCTGCGATTACAGGCATGAGCCACTGCGCCCAGCCTCGATCCCTTCCTTCTATTTGCCCCTACCCCCTGTATGCCCAGCGGTCAGTTTTCTGTTTGCTTTTTAGTTATACAAATGGAATCATACAGCCCTTTGAGACTAGTTTCTTTCATTTAGCATAATCTGCATACATCCATCTTTTGTTCTTTTTTGTTGCAGAGAAATATTACATTGTATGGATGTGCCTCTGTTCGTTTATCCATTCTTCGGGTGAAGAACATGTGGGTTGTGCCCAGTGTGGAATGAATAAAGGTACATAAACATTTGTGCGGTTTTCTTTTCTTTTTTCTTTTTTTTTTTTTTTTGAGACAGAATCTCGCTCTGTCACCCAGGTGGGAGTGCAGTGGCGCGATCTCGACTCACTGCAAGCTCCGCCTCCTAGGTTCATGCCATTCTCCTGCCTCAGCCTCCCCAGTAGCTGGCACTGCAGGCGCCTGCCACCACTCCCGGCTAATTTTTGTATTTTTAATAGAGACGGGGTTTCACCGTATTAGCCAGAATGGTCTCGATCTCCTGACCTCGTGATCCGCCCGCCTCGGGCTCCAAAGTGCTGGGATTACAGGTGTGAGCCACTGCGGCCAGCCAACATTTGTGCAGGTTTTCATGCGAATGTAACTTTTCATTTCTCTTGAGTAAATACCTAGGAGTGGGATTGCACAGCTCGTGCTTCTAGCTAGCCTTCAGGATGTTGTATAACTAGATACTCAGGACTTTGGTAGATGTCAACAGCCCCCTGCTGCCAGAGAAGGACATGGAAAACAGGATTTTTTTTGTTTTTTGTTTTTGTTTTTTTTTTCACACACTTTTGAAAAACTCAGAAATAAGTTTTTGTTCCAGTACTCAGATTTTTAATATATCAAAAGAAGTTTATAATTTATAAAACAGGCCGGGCGCGGTGGCTCAAGCCTGTAATCCCAGCACTTTGGGAGGCCGAGACGGGCGGATCACTAGGTCAGGAGATCGAGACCATCCTGGCTAACACGGTGAAACCCCGTCTCTACTAAAAAATACAAAAAACTAGCCAGGCGAGGTGGCGGGCGCCTGTAGTCCCAGCTACTTAGGAGGCTGAGACAGGAGAATGGCGTAAACCCGGGAGGCGGAGCTTGCAGTGAGCTGAGATCCGGCCACTGCACTCCAGCCTGGGCGACAGAGCGAGACTCCGTCTCAAAAAAAAAAAAAAAAAAAAAAAAAAAAAAAAAAAATTTATAAAACAGTTAGTTTTGAGCTTAAAATGTGAATTTTGATCTGTGATGAGTGCTAAAAACTGAAACACTACTTTTTTTTTTTTTTAACTACTTGTCATCTTAGTTTCCCACTCAAGATAAAACTCAACCGTTACCATGCGTGACACATATATTTCTGGATGTTTTCTGTCGCTTTGAAAACGATTATGGTCAGACCTAGGTACTCAAACAGAAGAAGGTATAGATGAGGTTTTTCTTTCCTTCTCTTTAGAATTCTGCTCTTTCCTCTTGGGTTTATTTTAACTGGAATCCCATCTTTCTCCCACTTCCCCACCCCCCTCCCTTCTTCTCACCTATCATCTGCTTTGGAAGAAGGAGCTGGATTCTCAAATTGAAGACTCCTTGCTATATTTGGTTAAAATCTTGATGTTGGGTTTAGGGCACTTAGACATCAGCCAAACCACGTCACCCCACTTTGTGTCCTGAAGTGTGTATATAAGAAGCGTGTGAAACATCCCACTTCTAATGAAACTGATCTTCCCATTTTTGCATGGTGAGTCAGTGGTCCTCCCACAAGATGAGTTCTAGTGAATCAACAAAATGAAACAGGATTTAGTGAAAAGAATTCACCTGCTATGCCTATCCACTGTAGATAGAGGGATCATCTTCTCCTCCTTCTATGGGTTGCATGAGGACTTCTCAGACTCAATGCCTGACTGGTTACAACAGAAAAGGTTCACGTGCAGCACCAACAGAAGATGGGATCTAAGGAGACCCACACCACTGTGCCCTACTGGGTCACTTTCAGAAGCCAAGTGATATCTTTTGAGATTCCTGAGTACCTTAGCTGAGGCACCTATAATAAAAGACAAGTTAACAAGAAAGAAGCATATTCAGGCTGGGCGCAGTGGCTTGCGCCTGTAATCCCAGCACTTTGGGAGGCTGTGGCATGTGGATCACCTGAGGTCAGGAGTTCGAGACCACCCTGGCCAACATAGTGAAATCCCATCTCTACTAAAAATACAAAAAAATTAGCTGGGTGTGGTGGTGGGCGTCTGTAGCTTCAGCTACTTGGGAGGCTGAGGCAGGAGAATCACTTGAACCCTGGAGGCAGAGGTTGCACTGAGCCGAGATCACACCACTGCACTCCAGCCTGGGCGACACAGTGAGACTCCATCTCAAACAAATAAATAAAAAGAAGCATATTAATTTATTTAATGCATTTGATGTAACATGGGGCCTTCAGAAATGAAGAACCGGCTGAGCATGGTGGCTTATCCCTATAATCCCAGCACTTTAGGAGACCGAGGCAGGCAGATCACCTGATGTCAGGAGTTTGAGACCAGCCTGGCCAACATGGTGAAACCCTGACTCTACTAAAAATACAAAATTAGCTGGGTGTGGTGGCACACGCCTGTTGTCCCAGCTACTTGGGAGGCTGAGGCAGGAGAATTGCTTGAACCCGGGAGGTAGAGGTTGCAGTGAACCGAGATCACACCACTTTACTCCAGCCTGGGCAACAGAGTGAGACTCTGTCTCAAAACAAACAAGCAAAAAAACAAATGAAGAACCATGAAAGAGGGAAGCTTGTGTGTGTGTTTTTTTTTTCTTTTTTTTTTGAGATGAAGTCTCACTCTATCACCCAGGCTGGAGTGCAGTGGCATGATCTCAACTCACTGCAACCTCTGCCTCCCAGGTTCAAGCAATTCTTCTGCCTCAGCCTCCTGAGTAGCTGGGACTACAGGCGAGCGCCACCACACCTGGCTAATTTTTTTGTATTTTTAGTAGAGACAGGGTTTCACCGTGTTGGCCAGGCTGGTCTTGAACTCCTGACCTCAGGAGATCTGCCCACCTTGGCCTACAAAGTGCTGGGATTACAGGCGTGAGCCACTGTGCCCAGTCAAGCTTGTGGTTTTTTTTTTTTTTTTTTATGTTTAGGTTTGATGAAGAGTGGCCAGTCATGGAGAGGTATGATTGGACAAAGGAGGTAGGACCTAACAGTAATCCACTGGGGGGAATTTAGCAAGGCTCATTTGTTCAAATTATTCTCTGGGTCTCTGTGTCTTCAGCGATAAGGACATTTCTTTCCTTCAGGCATAGGGAGGGCACCTCTGGAATTAGGGTATTTATTTATTTATTTTGTGACAGAGTCTCACTCTGTTGCCCAGGCTGGAGTATAGTGCTCACTGCAACTCTGCCTACCAGGCTCAAGTGATCCTCCCACCTTGCCACCATGCTCAGCTAATGGTTTAACATTTTTATAGAGATGAGGTCTCACGATGTTGCTGAGGCTGGTCTTGAACTCCTGGACTCAAGTGATCCTCCCACCTCCACTTCCCATAGTGCTAGGATTACAGGTGTGAGCTGCCTCGTCTGGCCTGAATGAGGGTTTTATGACCTATCAACTACTTTTTTTTTTAAGACAAGATTTTGCTTTGGTGCCTAGGCTGGAGTGGAGCTGCACCATCAAAGCTGCAGTGTGCAGCCTTGACCTTATGGGCTCCAACAATCCTCCATCCTCAGCTTCCTGAGTAGCTGGGACCATAGACGTGCACCACCGTGCCTGGCTAATTTTTTTATTTTTTTGCAGAGTCAGGGTCTCACTATGTTGCCCAGGCTGGTCTTGAATTCCTGGCCTCAAGCAGTCCTTCTGTCTTGGCCTCCCAAAATGCTGGGATTATAGGCATGAGCCACTGCACCTGGCCCTTATGACCTACTTTAGGAGAATGTAAGAACATTCTTTTCTGGTCTGTTTCAGGGGAGAAGGTCAAGAAAAGGTCAGAGAGACTTTCCCGCTTCTGCTGTTTCCTTAAATGCCAAGGTGCCATATTTTGGGGTAGTGTGTTCTGAACCCCATCACAATAAAATAATGAGGTATTGAGTTGGCTACCCCTACGCAGAACCTTCTGAGAAGATTTATGAAATGCATCTCAGGAACATCCTAGGGTCAGGGGAGAGGAAATGGGGAAGCATTTACCCTTCTGCTCCCGGGCCCCAGTGGGCAAAGATTGCCCCATAGGCATCAATACACTTGTATTTGCCTCATCTAGGGCAGGGTGTGGGGAAAGCCAGGGGCATGATCCTTACATAAACTTGTTGGTTACACAGTGTCACTTCAACAGCGCCTGGTATCTTGCTGAAGAAATGGCAAACTATTTTTAACCTCCTGGGACTTGGATCCTGGGACTTGCCTTCCTATAGCCCTGGCTATAAAACTCTATAGGTGCCGCAATGTAAAGCTGGTAAGAATGGTGGTTGTGGAATATCTATCTGAAAGGAGCCTGGGGGCAGCCATCTGTTTGGGACTTGGGGTAGGTTGTGAAGAACAGACATTGTGTTTACTTAGATTGTATATGTATTTGGGGCACGCTGAAGGAATATGAGGGGCTGTTAGCTCTGAACACAGCCACCAAGAGCAAGACCTGTGGGCACAGTGGCTCATGCCTGTAATCCCAGCACTTTGGGAGGCTGAGGTGGATGGATAACTTCAGCCCAGGAGTTTGAGATCAGCCTGGGCAACACAGACTCCATCCCTGTTTTTTTTTTTCACTTCTTATTTTGAGATGGGGTCTCACTCTGTCGCCTAGGCTGGAATGTGGTCGTGCGATCTTGGCTCACCGCAGCCCCAACCTCCCGGGCTCAGGCAATCCTCCCACCTGAGCCTCCCAAGTAGCTGGGACTACAGGCATGTGCCACCACACTCGGCTAATTTTTGTATTTTTTTTTATAGAGACAGCATCTCACTATGTTGCCCAGTCTGGGCTCGAACTCCTGGGCTCAAGCCATCCTCCCATCTCAGCCTCCCAAAGTGCCAGGATAATAGGCATAAGCCATCATGCCTGGCCCATCTCAGTTTTTGAGAAAATAAATTAAAAACAAAAAGAGTAAGATTATTCTTGAGCAAATTCTGCCTGAGGTAGCCCAGAGTCTTCAAGGCTTTCCATGCCTGATTTCTCCTTACAAAATGGTACAGAGTATTTGGCTAGGCTGTCTCTCTTTCTTACCCAGAGTGCCAATCTCTCCTGCCCACGCCCTCACTGGGGTGAAGGGTGAAGGTAAGCACTGAAGAAATCCTCTCCCAGCACAGGAGCTGTAAATGAGGTCTCAGTTGCCAAGGCTTCAGGGAAATGTCTTCAGCCCCCAAAGTTTGTGACACTCCTGAGTTCCAAGCAGTGCGATCCAAGCACAACAGTAAGACTGGCAGTTACACAGTGTCTTCTGGTGCCAAGTTTTCAGACTGGGGAGCCACAGCGGTCACAGGCGTCATCTTAATCAATCAGCCCTCTTAGACCTGCAGGAAGGGTGACTTGTTCAGTATGTGGTTTGTGTACTTTATCCATGTCTTGGCTTGAAAAGTAGTCGTGAATTACCATGTATCTACAATCCTCAGCCATTGTCTCTTGAAACTTGGTTTCCCTCCTGGTAAACATCTTTTTCAATCACCCCCTTCGACTCCCCAGTTGTTCTGACCTGAGGAAAGGTGGGGGAGGCAGAGTGATGAAGAGAATCACCTGGTATCTCCTGGCTTTATAGCTTTGCTCATGTGCCTCTCCCCTTTCATTCTCCCTCTCCAGCCCTGCTCCCAGCCAGCAAACTCCCCTCATTCTCTAAGCCTTGTTTTTCCAGGGCAACTGTCCACTCCAGTTCCCAGGGGCCACCTTCTCTGAAAACATGGCACTTCTCTGCTCAGTGCACTTGGCCATGAATCAGCTGAGCCTGATGGAAGCTCTGGTCTTGTCATTTATCTTTCCAGGCACTTCTACCTTATCTTTGTCCCTCTCCCACACCCTCTAGTAGACGGTAAGCTCCTCAAATTTGCTTTAATTTGTGACCTCCACAGGTCCTAATTCAGTGTCTTAGACACAATTAAGAATCAATAAATGAACAGAAAAAAGTTACATGACAGTGTAGGGAGGGACACTGTGATGGCCTCTGTCTCCATTGGGTCTTAAACATGTTTGAGAAATTGGCTGATCTCTAGCATCAAATAATGAACATTGTACCGGTGCTTGTCAAGTTTGCTTGCTACCGTCTTCCTTCCTTTCACACCATGATTGAATACCATATGTAATATGCAGTCATTAAGAGTGTGAACTTCAGAGAGAGACCACTTTGGTTCAAATCCCAGCTCTTCTGTGTGACCTTGGACGAGTGACTTAAACTCTCTGAGCTTCATTTTTCTCATTTGTAAAATGAGGATAATAATAATAGTGGTGGCCTCTTAGGGTTGTCATGCAGATGAGATGAGGTAATTCACAGAAAGCATTTGGCAGGGTGAGTTCTCAGAGAAATATGGTTTTTGGCTGTCTGTGGGGAGCTCACCATCCAAAAGGAAAATATACATTAATGCAACTATGTGTTTTAAGTTGGGTGCCCTCAGAAACTGGCCTGATGATACAGATTTGAGTGCAAGTCGTGTATTTGAGAGGCGACCCCAGGAGGCACAGGTAAGGAAGAGGGGAAGTGAGACAGTACAGGATACATTAATGAGCAGGTTCCCACTGTGGACACTCAGGTTCAATCCTGCTGGGGACCTCTGGGAGACTGCAGAGAGCAAACCTCAGAGTTGTCTCTCCTCTTGCCAAGGGCAAGAAAGTTGGGGTCTTTTTCATCACCTCCTGTTACTCATTGCTTGAGGGTTGCTCCCAAAAGGTTTCCTCCCCTGTACTTTCAGGACACTCTCCCCAGGCAGCCAAAGACAGTTCTTAGGCCAAGAGTCAAAGATGCTTGCAGAAGAAAGCCTGGGGTCAGGGTCATGGTCCCACTGGACCCTGTGCTGGGGGGAATCTCTGGATGGGGCATCGACTGTGGCAGCCCTTGTTCTGAGTTCTGCTGTTATCCATAAGAGTTGGTGGAGAAAAATTATAACTTTTTTGAGATTGTTCAAGGGGAGGGTTTAGGTGTGGGGGCATATGCTTCTGAAGAAAACCCTGCTGCCTCTTTTTTTTTTTTTTTTTTTTAAATTTTTTTTTTTGAGACGGAGTCTCGCTCTGTCGCCCAGGCTGGAGTGCAGTGGCCAGATCTCAGCTCACTGCAAGCTCCGCCTCCCGGGTTCCCGCCATTCTCCTGCCTCAGCCTCCCAAGTAGCTGGGACCACAGGCGCCACCACCTCGCCCGGCTAATTTTTTGTGTTTTTAGTAGAGACGGGGTTTCGCCGTGTTAGCCAGGATGGTCTCGATCTCCTGACCTTGTGATCCGCCCGTCTCGGCCTCCCAAAGTGCTGGGATTACAGGCTTGAGCCACCGCGCCCGGCCCCTGCTGCCTCTTTAATGACTTGATTGTCAAGTGGTATCTCTGAAATCTCAGCACACACCAAGCCCTTTCTCCACAGAGGTTCAGCTCTGGAAGTGCAGAGACTCTTGCCTGCGCTCGCTGGAGGACGGCCCCACCCTCCTTATCTCACTGAGATTTTACGACCCTGCTGTGTGAGCAGCAGTGCACAGCTGGGGCAGGAAAGAGCAACCTCACAGATTCAAAAAGGATAATGCTGCTTCCCTCACCTTCCCCACTTTTCAAAACTGGAAATAGCAGAGGCAAGGGGAAAAAAATGTGCAGAAAGCACAGCAAATTGGGGGAAAAGCTGTTGCAGTTTTGCCTTTGTATGTTCCTCATTAAGGTTTGCCTTTTTCCTGCCATGATTGTCTCCAGAACTTATGGTTGAAAGGAAACGGGCTTGTGAGTAGAGCTGGAGAGAAATCAAGAAGTTATACTGAAATAGTCGTGGCAAAAAAAAAAAAAAAAAAAAAAAAAAGATGAAGTCAAGAACTCTTCCTTATTCCACAGGGAGTTTTAGAGGGCCCACGGGGGTCTCACAGCAAGTCTGACTCCTAGGCATAGCCAGACCAGGAGGTACAAGACAAAGTGACTTAAAGGTGCTTGTAAGAAACCCCCAGGCTCACAATTCCTCACACCTCATACTCACACTTACATCTTTTCCCTCCTGGTTCATTTAAAGCTTATTTTAGCTTTTAGCTTTAGGTAATTTTTCATACCTGCAGTTTTGATTTTTATTTATTTTTATTTACGTGTTGTTTCTTAGAGACAGAGTCTCATTTTGTTGCCCAGGCTGCTCTTGAACTCCTGGCCTCAAGTGATCCTCCCACCTTGGCCTCCCAAAGTGTTGGGATTACTGGTGTGTACCACTGTGCCAGGCCTGATGTTTTACATTCATCTTTGCCTCTATCTGTGAGTGTACTGGTTTGAGTAGTGTCTCCCCAAAATTCATGTCTACACAGAACCCCAGAACGTGATCTTATTTGAAGATAAGGTCTTTGCAAATTTGTTAGGTCGGTGCAAAAGTAATTGCGGTTTTTGCAATTACTTTCAATAGCAAAAACTGCAATTACTTTCGCATCAACCTAATAATTAGTCAAGATGAAATCGTGCTGGATTAGAGAGGCCCTCAATCCAGTACGGTTAGTGTCTGATAAGAAAAGGGAAATTTGGACACAGAGACACAGATACACAGGAAGGAGGCCATGTGAAGTTGGAGGCAGAGATTGGAGTAGTGTAGCTGCAAGCCAAGCAATGCCAAGGTTTGCCAGCCACCCTTAGAAGCTAGGAAGAAGCAAGGAAAGATTCTTCCCTAGACCCTTGGGAGGGAGTGTGGGCTTGCCAACAGCTTGCTTTCTGACTTGTAGCCTCTAGAACTGTGAGACAACACATTTCTGTTGTTTGAAGTCACCCAGTTTGTGGTACTTTGTTTTGACAGCTCTGGAGAGTAATCCAGAGTGGAAGCCATCTGAGGGCAGGGATGATGGTTTATTCATCTTATGCCTTTCTGCATTGTTTAGTTCCAAACATGGCTGACTCAAGACGTTAAAGGGAGCTTCATAAAAAGATGGTGCTGGAAGATGTGGCTCTTTCTAGCCTGACTACTGTCACAGCTGTAGAAATGAGGTTGTCAATCTGAGAGCAGGACTCTGGGGTTTGTGGACTAGGTGGTTTCCTCTTGGGAGGACAGGACAGTATTGGGGAAGGGAAACACTCAAGAGGGAGGTGATGGTGACCCAAGACCTCCTGAATCTGTCTCCCAGTTGTGGCTAGAGCTGGCCTGGTTTCTGGGCCCCCACATCTAATTTTGTGGATTCCATGGTGGCTCCTGCCTGTAATCTCAGAACTCTGTGAGGCTGAGGTGGGTGGATCGCTTGAGCTCAGGAGTTTGAGACCAGCCTGGGCAACATGGTGAAACCCCATCTCTACAAAAAATTACAAAAATTAGCTGGGTATGCTGATACGTACCTGTAGTCCCAGCTTCCCAGGAGGCTGAGGTGGGACGATTGCTTGAGCCCAGGAGGTCGAGGCTGCCGTGAACCCTGATAATGCCACTGCATTCCTGCCCGGGTGACAGAGCAAGAGCCTGTCTCAAAGAAATAATAATGATTATTCTGTGGATTCAAAGAGACTCAGACGCTCCTTCTATGAGCGGGGGCAGATCCTCGGGCATCCAAGGTCCTGACCGTGGATTGCCCCAGCTGGTCTCCAGAGGACTTCTGAGTATCGCCATGGGTGGGGACAAGAGGGTGGTGGGTTGGGGTTGAAGTCAACTTTAGCAAATAGCTCATTGTTCTCTTTCACCCTTCTGTGAAAGAGGATCAGAAGTTCAGGGCATGGCTCTAAGGAAGTTCCTGGCAGCTCTGTTGATAGTAGCAAGATTTTGGAAATGACCCAAGTGTCTGACAATAGATGATTGGTTAGATAAGGTATGGGTTAGCCAGACATTGGAATTTTATTCAGCCATTAAAAATGATGTCATAGATGATTGTTTATTGACATGATAGGAGGATATCCTCTATGGAAAACACATATAATACTTTATACTTATGATATGTGCAAGATATATATATGCAGGCATAGGAATAAATCTACAAGGGCATAAGAGCAAGGTCTTAGCAAGGATTTTCTCTGGTTAGATAATGGATGATTTTTTCCTCTTACAGTTGGGGGATATATTTTTGTAATATAAAACAGAGTTATTTTTGTTGTAAGAAATTCTCCGGGCCGGGCGCGGTGGCTCACCCCTGTAATTCCAGAACTTTGGGAGGCCAAGGCGGGCAGATCACCTGAGGTCAGGAGTTCAAGACCAGCCTAATCAACATGGAGAAACCACGTCTCTACTAAAAATACAAAATTAGCCGGGTGTGGTAGCGCGTGCCTATAATCCCAGCTAGTCGGGAGGCTGAGGCAGGAGAATCGCTTGAACCCAGGAGGCAGAAGTTACGGTGAGCCGAGATCATGCCACTGTACTCCAGCCTGAGCAACAAGAGTGAAACTCTGTCTCAAAAAGAGAAAAAAAAAAAAAGAAATGCTCCTGCAGGCCAGGTGCAGTAGCTCATGCCTGTAATCCCAGCACTTTGGGAGGCCGAGGCAGGTGGATCACCTGAGGTCAGGAGGTCGAGACCAGCCTGACCAACAAGATGAAGCCCCCTCTCCACTAAAAATACAAAAATTAGCCACGCATGTGGCAGGTGCCTGTAGTTCCAGCTACTTGGGAGGCTGAGACAGGAGTATTGCTTGAACCCGGGAGGCAGAGGTTGCAGTGAACAACTGTGATGGCACCACTGCACTCCATCCTGGGCAACAGAGTGAAACTCCATCTCAAAAAAAAGAAAACAAGAAATGCTCCTGCAGTATTCTATAGGTTGTGCCATGAGCGTCCTCCTTCCTTTTCTCTTATGAGAACTCACTTCTCTGCATTTTTTTCATAGTATTGGGCTCTCTTTCTTAATGTGTCAACAGAGAGTCATGGCAGCAATGCAGAGAAAACCTTGTTACCAGGGCAGATGTAAAGTTTACCAGAAGCTTTTCCAGCCCCTTGGGCACCACCTCTTTGGTGCTGAGAGAGGCTGAGCTCACCTGCGATCGTTTCCTTCCTTCTCTGCCCTTTCTGCTGTGCAGGGTGGCTGGGACTTACCTGACCTCCACCAACCCTGACCTTCCAGCCTTGAGTCCACTTCGCATTCTCTCTATTCAGTCTCATCTTGCTTGAAATACTAAACCATATCCCATGTCTCCAAATATTGATTTTTAAAAGCTATGTTGTTCCACTGCAGTTCAACTCAGCCAACATTTATTTTACTGCTTATTTTGTGCCAGGCACTGAGGCAAGCTGTTGGGTAATAATGATCACCAGGACAAGGGTCTATGGCCAGGAAGGGATTGGAGCTAATGGAGCATCTATTAGGTGCCAAGCCCTTTGCTGAGGACCCTGTATACATTCTCACTTTTAATTTAATCCATACAGCAATCCTCTGAGTGAGCACTAGTATTTTTATGGTACAGATGAAAAATGAGGATTAGAGAGGACTCACTACTTGTTTAAATAGTGATGGGGGATTTTAAACCCAGTTCTGTCTGACTCTACCACTGCTATTCCTACTACCACTCTACTCTAACTAACTTAGAGCCCAAAGTTGTTTCCTTTACACAGTGCTCAGTTAGCAATAAATAATAATTTGCTTAACTATTCCTTGCTTGGAACAGCTGGCTATTTTTAAGTATTTCTGAGTCTGAGAGCAGCCTGGCCAACATGATGAAACCCCGTCTCTACTAAAAATACAAAAATTAGCCAGGCATCGTGGTGGGCGCCTGTAATCCCAGCTACTCAGGAGGCTGAGGCAGGAGAACTGCTTGAACCCGGGAGGCAGAGGTTGCAGTGAGCAGAGATCACGCCATTGCACTCCAGGCTGGGTGACAAGAGTGAAACTCTGTCTTAAAAAACAAACAAACAAAAACAAACAAACAAAAAACTTACAGATACATAGACATCATGCGTGTGTGAGAAAAAAAGACAAAGAAAATACACTAAACATTAACAGTTACACAAGGGGAGTAGATTGGGCATGGGAGACATGAGAAAAAAACTTTTACTTGAAAAAAATAGACAATTTTTTAAGAGCAGTTTTAGGTTCACAGCAAACTATAGTAAGAAGCTACAGAGATTTTCCATATACCTCCTGTCCCCACATATGCCCAGCCTTCCCCACTATCAAAATCTGCACCAAAGTATATATTTGTTACAAATGGTGAACCTACATTGCACATTATCACCCAAAGTCCATAGTTCACCCTAGGGTTCACTCTTGGTGCTGTACAGTCTGTGCATTGGAACAAATGTGTAATGACATGAATCCACTGTTACAGAATCATACAGAGTAGCCTCACTTCCCTAAAAATCCTATGTACTCTGCCTATTCATCCAGGCAACCCCTGCCCCTGCCAGCTCCTGGCAACCATTGATCTTTACTGTCTCCATAGTTTTGCCTTTTCTAGAATGTCATATAGTTGGAGTCATACAGTATGTAGACTTTTCAGATGGGCTTTGTTCATTCAGTAATATGCATTTAAGATTCCTTCGTGTCTTTTCATGGCTTGATAGCCCATTTCTTTTTAGCATTGAATAATACTCCATTGTCTGGATGTACCACAGTTTATCCATTCACCGACTGGAAGTCATCTTGGTTGCTTCCGAGT